>NC_135784.1:288062284-288381212 GCF_051106095.1 Pogona vitticeps
CTAGAAAGCCCTGTACTATGTTCTCCACAAACAAGCTTCAAAAGGCGGTGAGATGGAAAGAATGATGTTTCCTACACATCTCAAAGCCTATGCAGGCTTATATGGGAGAATACAGTCTTCCCAATAGCTGGGAAGCCAAATTGTATAGGGCTTTACATATTCTTAGGGGACGTGGTGGTGCTGCGGGTTAAACCGCAGAAGCCTCTGTGCTGCAAGATTGGAAGACCAGCAATCGTAAGATTGAATCCACGTGATGCAGTGAGGTCCTGTTGCATGTCCCAGCTCTTGCCAAGCTAGCAGTTCAAAAGCATATAAAAATGCAAGTAGATAAATAGGTACCACTTCGTTGGGAAGGTAAGGGCATTCCGGGTCTAGTCGCGCTGGCCACCTGACCACGGAAACTGTCTAAGGACAAATGCCAGCTCTACGGTTTTGAAATGGGGATGAGCACCTAGAGTCGGACATGACTGGACTAAATGTCAAGGGGAACATTTACCTTTTACCTTTACATATTCTTATTTTGAAAAAAAAAAAAAAAGACCAGTTCTGTTCCATCACCTTTAAGATACTTGTGCAACTGCTGGATAGCTCAGTGATTTAGGTGTCTGGCTGCAGAGCCAGAGGTTGGGAGTTTGTTTCCCTGCCATACCTTCTTAACAGGGGCTGGACGAAATGATCTACAGGGTCTCTTCCAGCTCCGCAGCTCTAAGATTACTATTAGTAATTTTTTTAAAGAACAACTAGATCTGACACTTTGCATGTCTTTGTTTTTATTTTCAAAAGCTGGCGTTAACACTCGGCCTCTCATTCTCAATCTCTCAGCCAAGGCATTGTTACTCTGTATTGTTTTCTAATCAAAAGGGTCACCAAAGCACTGACTCTGAACACTGCAAATGCACGGCTATTTTCTCTCCTATCTGACAGCACATCTATAGATTGCTTAGACAGGCTGACAGGATACGGGGCTAATGACACATGAAATACATGAAATCTTGGATGGATTATAAAGTCAAATTTCAAATCATCCCATAAGGATTCAAATTAATTTGAAGCCAGCTGTCAGGCAGTGATGTTTCCAGTGTTACTTCGTGAGATAAAAGGATACAGAAATCCTTATTCTGTATTGATAAAAAAAAAACCCAAGGATTTTTCTCTCCCCTGCCGCCGTTTTTCTCCTCCCAGTACACTGTAGATGCAAAAGATTTTGATCAAGAGAAAGGGGAAAGTATAGCAGCATCAAAAGAGGTCCAGTCAGATAAATGGACATCTGTGACAGTTAGCTCTTTGACACTGGAGTCACTAAACCTCATATGCCTTTCTCACGGGAATGACCGGCAACGATTACAGTATCTCTAATGCATCTACACACACGCAGTTTGAGATTCATTCACAGCCTGAAACCAGATCACATTTAAGAGTGAACAGACTAAGTCTTGAATGGCATGGAGCCCCAGATTGGGTTTATACTCCCTTATCACAGTTCTTCTTTGGCATTAATCAGCTGCTTTATTTATTAAAGGTTCAAACATTTGCTTCAATGAATAGTTGTTCATTGTTTCCCTCTGGCATTGCCCAACCTTTTAACCAAAGGTCAGTTATAATTTAATACAAATCTGTAAGGGTGTGATTCGGCTTTACTGTCTCCAAAATACTGGGAATCAGGTTCAGGTTGTTCTGTTTTTGAAGAGCATGATGAGCACAAGAGTGTGATGACATGTTATTAGACTAATGCCCCCAAATAAGAATATTCTTATTTATCAACAAGAATCTACAGCTGCTCATCTCTAGGAATTTTGCAGCTGTATTTTCTTACAGAGTTGTAGCATTTTAACAAGAAATACAATTGCATTTCTTGGGCATTAAGGCCATAGATGGATTGATTATTAACATGAACAAGGTACTGCAGCACCACAAAGATTAACACATTTATTTCTATGTGAGTTTTTGTGGAAGACAATTGGCTTCAGATGGATTACACACAATGCTCACACTATAATAAATATGTTAGTCTCTTTTTTAAATTTTCTTTTTATTATTATTATTATATATAAAGTCCTTTTGTGCTTAAATGGGTTAGCCTTGAACGTGCCAGAATGCATATTTTTGCTTTTGCTTTGGTTTTGTTGTGACTGAAACAAACTAACACAGCTAACCCTGGGGAAACTGGTCATTTCTTGTTTGGCTACTTTGCTGGTTCATTACTGCATTTATACACTAAAATAAAAATCTTTAAGCATGTTATGTAAAAACATTTGTATTGGATATCAAAACAATTTGATGTAATAAAAAGCTAATAGGTAAAGGTAAAGATCCCCCTTGACAATTTGTCCAGTCATGTCCGACACTAGGGGGCGGTGCTCATCTCCATTTCCAACCCATAGAGCTAGCGTTTGTCCAAAGACAATCTTCCATGGTCACATGGCCAGCGTGACTAGACACAGAACGCCATTACCTTCCCACTGAGGTGGTACCTATTTATCTAGTCACATTTCATGCTTTCGAACTGCTAGGTTGGTGGGAGTCGGGACAAGCTACGAGAGCTCACTCCCTCGTGTGGATTCGATCTTACAATGGCTGGTCTTCTGACCTTGGAGCACAGAGGCTTAACCCACAGCACCACTACGTGAATAATAAACAGCGAAGGAAAATTATAACAACAAGGGAAAACCGGTGTAAACATTATGCTAATATTTAAAAATCAGCATGGTCTCAGTCTTTCAAGTTATACCAGGGAGATTGTTCTAAAACATAGGTGCCACCACAGAACAGATCTGTTGTTGCAGAAATAGGAATACTGGGGATTGTTGGATGATAGTGACTTTCTGGCATATTTGGATAATGAGTGGGTCAACTAGTTTATCTATGGGGAAATGTGGTATATTCCTCTCCTGAGATGTTTATGGCTTCATCATCAACAATAGAATATTGAACATAATTTGGTAAGAAACTAGCAATCAGTGCAGTTCTTTGAGCAAAAGGGCAATATGTTCAGAGCTTGGTCCTCTACAAACCATCCCCATCACTGTATCCTGACACAGAAAAAAGGACAGCCACACCCAGAGCACAGTACATAATATTGAGAGTTTACGTTACATTAAGAGTTTATATTAAGTCATATGGGACAGCTATCCCTGAGAGGAATTTTTGGGCACTCTCAGTTTAGTTCTCACACTTGTGGGAATGGTTGCCACCTTCCTTCCCATCCTGAAACCAATATTTTCTACCAAAATAAAAAGCAAAGATGGCTCCATGGCACTGTTGAAATTGGGCAGCCTGACTGGCCAAAGGAATGGGGAATGAAGCTCTTCTAACTGAGGTAGGCACTGAGGTTGGTGTGCTCTTGATGTAGTTTTCTTTACCAGCTGGGAAACCAGGAATGGTGAGAGAAGTCATGTGGTCATTTCACAAAATCTGTAAACAATGGAGAGTTAAGCTCTCACAAACAGGCTAGGTTTCATATCCTGCAGGACTTTTAATCAGGCTGGGCATTACAGGATAAAGGCGGGGTGTACAGAACAAACAAAAAAGTCCCAGACATCTTCATGATTTCTTGTTCAAAGCAACTTTTTTTGAAAAAAAAATCCAGTAAAAAAAGGAATAAAAAACCTAATAACAGAAAAGTGATTTCTTATTAAATTACAATGTTAATGTAGTATAATCATATTTTTATTATTGAAGAAAGGAATTAATTGCTTATTTCTTTTAATGCATTTGTTACCTATCAGTGATGCTTCTACTGGGCTTTGAAAAACATTACAGCCATCAGTAGTGAAACTGTAGATAGCAATTCACTGTGATCGTCTGAGTATATAAAAATTGACACAGAACGGTGGCCTTTCTGTAAGCAGCTTCACTTTTTGAATGATAATATCTTTGTCTACTGGAATATTTCTTTGGCTGACACATGCTAGAGTTTCCCTACACACAACTTCACTTCCTGAATGAAAATATCTGAATCCCTACAATATTTCTTTGACTGACATATATACCAGTGAAAGGCCCAAGCTACCTTATTGCCTGGACCCAAGGCCCTGACAAATGCAGAAGACATGGTCTCAATGTCTTAAGGACGTGCCTCCAAACAGATTATTGATATCTCATCCCACAGCTCCCTTGGTGAGTATTGAGTATCAGCCGCCTCAGAGGTTGGCGCCAACCTTCTTCTTCTGCGCACCACAAACCAGAATTAATTGCAAATCAATCGAACAAAGTACAACTGATCAGTAAACCAATTAGTAATTTTAGCTGCTCATCCTGTCTTCATTTACTGAGGGGGAAAAGGTGGGGAAAGGGGCAGCAGTTATATCTAGCTAGCAGCACTTAATATTTCTTCTCACTTTGCCTAGCTAAGAGCCTCCTCAGAAAAATCTTTCTCCCCATGTACACACACCCACACACATATCTATGAGCCACTTACCTAAATCTGAATATCACAGCAGTTTCACATTTTCTTCTTCAGCATTTTTTCCCTCATAGTTTATTCTTGTGGAAAATAAATCCACAGCAAAATCAGATAATACCAGCTATTTTGGATTTTCTAATGTGACTAACGTCGCCACATTCCAGTTCACCACATCCAGGGACCCTGTATGCTAGGCAGCCTTCCTTGCATAATAGGCAGATTTGAATATTGTGCAAATTAGTGTGTTTTTTTAATATTAGGGAAAACAAGCAAATTGTGGCATTGTTTTTATACCAATATGATTCAGGTTGGACATCACTTACATAATAACCATTGAAGTGGGAAAGCTAGTATATAAATATTGGAATTCTGGATTTGGAAGAAGGACAGGCAACCTCAAATCCTTGCTCAGTCACAAACATATTGGTATCCTTGAGCCAGAGAATATTTCTGAGCCAAACAGAAGGCTGACACAATGCGTGCTAAAAGTTATAGCTCTATAGAAGTCACACTCTATAGAGTCTAATGGGCACTGACACTATGACACTAATTCTGTAGTTAGAATTCTGAGCAACAGATCTGCATTCTAACTATGGAATTATTGAAGAATTCCAACAGTTATAATTGAAAAACATCCAAGAGGACACTCCTACTAAACATGCGTTTAGTAATGTAAACATGCGTTTACATCTTGGTAAAAGCAGGTATTATAATATCCCTAGATATGGCTACTAGCTTGACTTGCTAAGAAATATTGCCTAAAGTGAAATTAGATGAAGAAAAATACCTGCTCTGGTGAAACATCACAAAACACTATTATCAATGGGAAAATGTTTTTGTGAACATTAACAAAACTAAGGTTTAAAGGATAGGAAGAGAAGGTCTGTTTCCTGCTTATGTCATTTTTCTTCTTACATTCTCTCGTAAATATACTCTGTTCCTGTTTCCTTATTCATCTGTGAGTTTTAAAGCAATCACATGAAAATCTACATTTAAGTTCATGTTTCAAATTACAGATATTTTTTAAAATTAGATTTTCTAAAGATGAGAATTGATTCTGAATATTTGGAAGTTTAAAAACTACCACACAGCCAGCACTGAATCTACAGATAGTTCTAGGAGGTATGACCAGGTTAGTCTGTTTTGTTGACATTTGCAATTTGTTTCTAATTTTCATTCCTGCACAAGAGGGTGAAGGCCAGATCATTTTTAAATGTCATCCGCAATGTTAGCACTTCCACCTCTCTCGCTCTCTCTTTTTAAAAAAATGTACCAATATGTAAAAAGTCCACAAAAATTCATAATCCTGAAGAGATGAGACAAATTTTTTGAAACCTCTTTGAGTGAAATAGGTGAAGAGTTATATTTCTGTTACTGTTGTTATATTTCCACAGAATTAATGGCTTCCAAATGGTCATACTCGGGTCTTAAATACCAAAAGCTGTTGGTTCCCTTATTGAGTTAATCCATCTCATGTTAGAACTTCTTTTTTCCCTAATGCCTCCAGGTTTTTTTTTCTCCTAACATTATTGTTTTGTTGATGATGCTTTGTTTGTTTTTGGGCTTTTCCATTAATTTTTGTCGCCTCATATGTACTCAAAGAATAACAGCCTCTCTTTAGCCAGTTTAGCTTCTAGTGAATCAAATTTAGGCTTCATTTGAACTAGATCCCATTTATTTGTCATTCTGGTGCCCCATGGTATCCATAAAGTTATCCTCCAGCACAATTCAAATTAATATTTTTTTTCTTCTGTCTGCCTTCTTTATTGCCCATCTTTCACATCTACACAGTATATCATGATCAGGGATGCCATAGTATGGAATGTCTTAGCCTTGATAAAACATCCTTACACTTAAAACACCCTTATACTTTTCCATTTAAGGATCTTTTCTAGTTCCATCACTGCAACACTTCCAAATTTCATCCTTCTTCTATTGCTGTCTATTATTTTAAGTCTTATTGGTTCTTCTACTTTTTTTTCCTTACAGTGTTTTTTTCTGAACATTTTGGCAATATTTTCACAGATATCACTGAAATCATAGTCACTGGACTGTTGGCATACTTTGGCTTTCAACAGCAAGAAATCTGAGATACACAAAATCATAGGTAATAACTGATAAATAATATGGTCCTACTAATGAGTTGGTGGAAAAAAGATCCATTAGCACAAAGCAATTTCTGCACACAGGCATAAAAGCTGGATGCCAAACTTGTGACTGAGTGTAAAAATGGCCACCAGGTGATTGAAATTAACTGTTTCTTTCATTTGTTCTAATTGAGACCAAAGGGAGTTCTGGAATTCATTAAAAGGTAGCTCAAGTTCCTGTCTTCTTTGAGTTTGGTGATACTGACTTTCACCTTCCATGCAGAGTTTAGTCTAACTTGAAAGTGACATCATTTTAAAATCTGCTTTTAGGGTAATACCTTTAAGGGTATTACCTTAAAGAGAAAACAATGGATTAGTGATGAGAAGGGACCAGTTTCATAGAAGCCATTAGTACATGGTGATTGATATTCTCACATTGTTAAGTGGCTTGCATCTCAGTGCAAGGGAGACTAGATCCTAGTCTCTAGGACATTTAGAAGTTAAGTCTGGTTTTTGTCATATGAAACTATGAACTGGTCATAAAAAAAGAAATTGTAAACAGAAGTCATTTTTCCTAAGTTGGAATTAAAGTAGCATTAAATATGATTGAGTGCTTGATAACAGAAAAGACTCAGGCATAACAGGAAAGACTCAGGCATTTTGTAGGTTGACGCTTATGTTGACATGGTGGAAACAGGTCTCAGTCTTAGAAATATCCATGATTCCCACCCTGTGGATGATGTTTCATGTGAGTAGCATACATTTGCACATTCAAATACACACTTCTTTTGGATGTTTACTGAAATGTGGCCTAAATGTAAATATAATGGCAGATCTAACTAGAGCAACTGCCAAAGGGTGAACTAACACTTGTACTAAATCAGTGGATGTATTCTACTTGAGACTACTGAATGGATCAGAATTGATTGTCTTTGGAACCATGGACGCCTGGAATTCATAGAGTTACAAGGGATCTTATAGTCCATTTGAAAAAAATGTTTTCCTTTCCTAGTTTCTCAGAAGTAACTAAACCCGTTTGTTTTCTTTCTTTTTTAAAAATCAGAGTTCCAATACACTATTGGCCTGGAGTACAAAACATTTGCCCTCAAATCTTCCTTGCCTTTTCTTCAACAAGGAATTCATCACAAGTAAACTAGCTATTTATACTTAGTTGCAGCAAAGCTGATAGGCGCTTGAATCTATTTGTCATTTTAATTTCCCACAACGTTTTGAATGTTGCACCACTGCCATAGATTTCATTGCTTGTCACTATTCAAAATGCAGAGCCAGAATGTTCTTTCTTTGTAAAAAAAAAAGTCACGTGACATATGGCCTGGACATCTTTCAAGATGTGCATTGTGCATCTCAGCAAGCAAAAGATGGTTGAGTTGGATTGATAATAGATAAGGTTGTGGCTATACTGACAATAAGAATTATTTTGAATCAGGTTTTGCATAATTAAAATCAATTTGAAAAATCCTGACTACATGATACACGGCAAAGACTGCCTTTTTTGGCTACAAAGAAAGGTTTTTTGAAGATGCCATCCAGGGACTTTATAATTTAACATGCTTGTGAAATCAATTCTTTATTAATCACTTTGGGCAATGTGAATGATCCTGTTGTATTAAATACTGCCTTTGCGGGCAGTTGCAGGTTTCTAAAACAATATCACTATGTCACTTATTTTTTTAAAAGAGAGAGAAATGCACACATTCCAAAGGATGACTGAAAACCAAAGAAATACTGCACAGCTTTGAAAACAAATGGGAATGAGAAGATTGCAATAACTGGCAATACGTTGGGATTAGTAACAATGGAGACTGCACCATCTGCAGACATGTTGATTAATAAACAATTTAAAATCTCATATGCAGCTTCCCAAAGCAGTTTTAAGTCCTTGATATTCGGGTAATGATTTTCAAGGTGAACATGCACAGCAACATAAAAACCATGTGATTGAATATTGATTTAAAATACATTGGAGCTGAAGTCGATAGAAATCAGCAGTGTAACTGTGCCCTAAGGTGGTTAATAAGGTTACTAAGTGTCTTTTATAACATATTACCCCATCTCATGACTAAGAGAGAAGGAAGAAAATACATTTTTTCCTTGATTTGTAGAGTTTGGATTTCCATGTGCGAATTAATATTAGGGCTTTTTGTTGATATCCCAATCTGATTTGGAGACCCATTTTGGATGCTGAATGAATCCCCATTCACTCCATTCATGAGTGGTTTGTTCCCGAGCAGCATCAATTTGTGCCATGGTTCCAGATCAGTTTCTAAGCCTCCTGTTGATTTGAGTTAGAAAAGCCACATTACTATAATTGTTTTGTTTTTCCACTACTGTACATGAAATCTGAAGATATGACAGAACCTAAAGAATGCAGCAAACCTGCTGAATTTCAGATAGCTACTTTCAATGGTTTGTCTACTATATACTGTGGCATTCACCCAGGTCATGAATATTCATATGCTATTTGCATAGACCAATGGGAGTGCTGGAAGGGCGGAGTCATGAGGTATAAGAGACTCAGCAGCAGCAGGAGGAGTTTAGATAGACATAGATAGGGTTTAGAGATAGGGAGTTTGAGGGAGAGTTGAAGGATCGTAGTTTTGCAGTTTGGTCGGGAGAATGGTGGTTGAAGGTGGAAAAAGAAGAATGTTCGTTTAGGAGTTAACAACATTGCTTGTTCTGTCAACACCTGTATCAATAAACAATTTTTATTTGGTTCTTTTTAAAATGACATATGGCCTGGACATCTATCATTAATAATAGGTATTGTTGATGAAATGAACTGGTGGCAGCTGAGGGGCACGTGGCGTGAGCTCTTTGTTTGGTGAAACAATCAGGGGCCACGTGGAATCGTGATGTATACCTTTAATGCTTGCTTCAGTGGTTTGAAAAAAAATGCCTACCCCGTTCAATCTGTGTTCTGGACAAACTGATTTGCAAATTCACTTCACTGTGCTTTGGAACAGAATCTGGCCATTCCGCTATGATCTGGACTTCACATAAATCAGTCTATGGTCCACTCATCAATCAATTCCAATGAAGACTGCACCTGGTCCTGAGATTTATTTTCTCATCTTACTAGTGTGATATATAAATTAGCTTCAAATGGTATCCTGGCACACAAACCAGTTAAATAAGACTGAATGCAAGATGATTTAATCTGATTGAAGTACATGGACCTAAGCAGGATTAAATCAAAGCACTTCATTTTTACTGTACTGTTGATTTGCTGTGAGATTATCAAATCATGTGCTCCAAAGTAGTTCCACTTAAGTCAATTGGCTTGCTTTGGAGTACATGTTTTAGGATTAAAGCCACAAGTGTACCATGCTTTCTTTCTCTTGAAACTGATCAGAAGCACAGTATGAAGTTAAGCCAGATGCAAAGTCAAGTATTCTTACATGCTTAAAGGAGAGTTTTAATTCTGTTGCAATATTTCTCATTTTAATTGTTAATTTAAACCTCACTACGACAAGTAAATGGATACAAATGCATAATTCATTTGTTTGAAGTATGCACTTTAATAAAGTGTCACTCAGATGATGTTAATCTGATTTACAGCAAAAAGTAAGAATGCAGCAAATGAAGTTATTTTGCATTTTTTGTATTGGTATATTATCAGAGGAATGGACAATTAAATATGCAGAAGTATCCAGAGAAGGATTGTATTTGCATGGAAAGGTCATTAAAAACAACAACAGTGCTCCTGATGCAAACACAAAAATGTTACAAACAGCCTCCATATGTATACCTGGAAGTACCCAGGTAATTTGTCAGGTATTTGGTTTCCAAATAGTGGTGCATACTGGGGGTGTGTACTCCAATTCAGAAATTTTCAGAATTCACCAAATATGGCCACATTTGGATAGTTCAAGTTCCAATATATCCAAATCCAAATTTGATTGTTTGTGTTTTTTTTAATAGAGGAAAATAATGGCTATGTAATATTCATATTGACTGTATGGGAGTTCTGGATATATGATGAAGCAGAGGCTGGATGGCCATCTTTTGGGAGTACATTGATGGATGTTACCGCATGGCGGGGGGTTGGATTGGATGGACTCAGTGGTCTCTTCCAACTCAATGACTCTCTATGATAAAATTCTGGATGTTTAAAATTCCAAATTCTGAATCTGCGTTTGGGTGCTAGTGCACCTCCCTGGTGCATTCTTAAATTTATTTTCTCTTAAATTTATTTTCTTTTCATCATCTCAAAATGCACTGGAACTTGTTCTTCTAACCTGAGTGATGGAATTGCAAAGAGGGATATGGAAGAAGGAGAGCACAGAAACCTGGAGTAGGAGATATTGTTCCTTTTGTTCAGTTGTCATCATTCCAGAGAGTCTTGTACAGGAGAGCTTTCCACCAGGCTAAGGACCTCCCACTAGACTAGTGGTTCCAAACTTTGAGTAATGCAGGTGTTCATGGACTGCATTTCGCAGCAGCCACCACCATCAGCTGTGCTGGTCAGGGTTTCTGGAAATTGCAGTCCAAGAACACTTGGGTTACCCAAGATTGGGAACCACTGCAGTAGACTAAGGAGAACTTCACACTAGACTAATGACACAAAGAAGTTGGGAGCTGGCAGCCTGTAATGCAACTCTGAAAATATTCTGAAATTGACCCGTGCCCTCAGGATGACCAATTTCATTTCTGAATTAATGTCTCAGTGGCAGGCTAAGTAAGGACACAACTGAGCACTTGGTCTCTATCTTTCTTATTATGGTGAGAAGTACTTTTGTTGTTTAGTCATTAAGTCATGTCCGACTCTTTGTGACCCCATGGACGAGAGCAGGCCAGGCCTCTTGTCTTCCACTGCCTCCCGGAGTTTGGTCAAATTCATGTTGGTAGCTTCGATGACACTGTCTAACCATCTCATCCTCTGTCGTCCCCTTTCCTTCCCTTCACACTTTCCCAACATCAGGGTCTTTTCCAGAGAGTCTTCTCATCTCATGAGAAGGCCAAAGTATTGGAACCTCACCTTCAGGATCTGTCCTTCCAATGAGCACTCAGGGTTGATTTCTTTCAGAATTGATAGGTTTGTTCTCCTTGCAGTCCCGGGGACTCTCAAGAGTCTCCTCCAGCACCACAATTCAAAAGCATCAATTCTTCGGTGGCCAGCCTTCTTTATGGTCCAGCTCTCACTTCCATACATTGTTACTGGAAAAACCATAGCTTTGACTATGCGGACCTTTGTTGGCAAGGTGATGTCTTTGGTTTTTAAAAAGCTGTCTAGGTTTGTCATCACTTTCCTCCCAAGAAGCAGACGTCTTTTAATTTCATGGCTGCTGTCCCCATCTGCAGTAATCATGGAGCCCAGGAAAATAAAATCTGTCACTGACTCCATATCTTCCCCTTCTATTTCCCAGGAGGTGATGGTCAGAGTAGCCATGATCTTAGTTTTTTTGATGTTGAGCTTCAGACCGTTTTTGGCGCTCTCCCCTTTCATCCTCATTAAGAGGTTCTTTAATTCCTCCTCACTTTCTGCCATCAGAGTGGTATCATCTGCATATCTGATGTTGTCGATATTTCTTCTGGCAGTCTTAATTCTGGCTTCAGATTCATCCAGTCCTGCCCTTTGCATGATGTATTCTGCATATAAGATAAATAAGCAGGGAGACAATATACAGCCTTGTCGTATTCCTTTCCCAATTTTGAACCAATCAGTTGTTCCATATCCAGTTGTAATTGTTGCTTCCTGTCCCACATATAGATTTCTCAGGAGATAGATAAGGTGGTCAGGCACTCCCATTTCTTTAAGAACTTGCCATAGTTTGTTGTGGTCAACACAGTCAAAGGATTTTGCATAGTCAATGAAGCAGAAGTAGATGTTTTTCTGGAACTCTTTGGCTTTCTCCATAATCCAGTGCATGTTAGCAATTTAGTCTCTAGTTCCTCTGCCCCTTCGAAATCCAGCTTGTAAAGGGAGTTCTCGGTCCACATACTGCTGAAGCCTACCTTGGAGGATTTTGAGCATAACCTTGCTAGTGTGTGAAATGAGTGCAATTGTACGGTAGTTGGAGCATTTTTTGGCACTGCCCTTCTTTGAGATTTGGATATAGACTGATCTTTTCCAATCCTCTGGCCACTGCTGAGTTTTCCAAACTTGCTGGCATATTGAATGTAGCACCTTAACAGCGTCATCTTTTAAGATTATAAATAGTTCAAATGGAATGCTATCACCTCCACTGGCCTTGTTGTTAGCCATGCTTTCTAAGGCCCGCTTGAAGTACTACATATGAGAAGTACTACATATGCGTAAATTAAGGTAGTGATTTCTAAATATGCATCAACATTCCTCTATTAGGTCCTGCAAATTTGATGGAACACCAAGTTTTCTGTGGGTCTTATTTTTGGGCAATGTACAAGAATACATCCCAAAGTGAATGGCAAAGAAAACCAAGATGCTGCATGCCTAAAAATGAAACATATGAATGAAAAAAAAAAGGGAGAAAAGAAGGACAGGATGGGGACATCAGTGAAGAAGTGATTGGAAATGCTTAAGGGAAATACAAGATGATTGAGAAAATGGGGCTGTTGTTTGCACAATATATCTGTCATTGCAGTTGCTTTTAGAATGGCTAGAATTGAAAAGGGCTACTGCTTCCCACCCTGTCAAGGCAATAGAGAGGGAAGAAGTGTGAGAAGGAAAATCTTCTTTTGAATGTCTGAACACAGACAACAAAATATTTAAATAATCTGTTAGTTCCGCCCCCCCAACACATTGAAGCAGGGATAGTTTGCTAAGAATCCAAGAGAGAAATCCTTGTTTTCTCCTCACACCAAGGATTCTAGGTGTATGTTTGCGGTGTGTGTGTGTGGGGAGGTAGACAACGTTTTGTTTTGTTTTTGTTTGTTTTTGAGCAATCTTACAGCAAATCATGGTATTTCTCAGAAGCTTTGAGATCATTTTTTTCCTCCAGAAGAAATGCCAAGATGCATAGAACTATTAGAATTCTTGTGCAAAATAGCATCCTTCCTTCACTGGAGAGGGCTTGAGAGTACATAGAATATAACAGTTTTCTGCGCAGAATGACAGACCAAAAGAAAAAAAGAAAAGAAAAGAAAAGAAAAGAAAGGTTACGGGTGAGGGTTCTCATTTTCACAGAGAAATCTCACTGCTGGAAGGGAAAGTCTCTCTGGAGAGTCATATATACATGCATATGCAAACACACAGATTGGGTACAGAGAAAAGATGGAGATGTTCATATTGGTAAATGAATATGAATATCCCAATCCCATCTGGACCTAATGAGGGTCCAGCCGCCAGGACTGGACCATCTACTCATGCATCCTGGAGCCACAAAGGTCCCACTCTTCTTGCCAATGATGTTTGGAGCTCTTCTGTCTTCCTCCTCAGCTGGCCACTCCAGACAGAGAGGTGGGAGGATGTGACTATCCCCACCTAAACCAGAGTTGAGCTGTAGCTCACTTATTTGGGAGTTAGCCTCAATGAAGTCAGTGGAGGCCAGCTGAAAAATTCCAACCAAATGGCACAAGGGATGAGGCGTTAAAAACACCCACGCATGAACTAGTTGAAACCAGCTCTCAGCTCAACTTAAGCAACACGCCTAGCAGTATACATAGCTGTGGCCTAAAATCAATATGTGCCTCTGTCTCACCGACTCTATGAGACCTCCAAAGACATAACAAAATCAGGCACCTGCCTAGACATTAGGGAGTGTTCTGATGTATCTACAATAGTTGGATGAAGACCACCGACCCAAATGCTTAATTTCCTCCAACCTGTAACCCAGCGCTGCCACAGTGGAAGTTGCACCAATTCTAAATGAGTGTGTGCTGAACCTCATTCCCTGGACTCCAACTCTATCCAATACTACATCCATCAATTTCCAGAACTGATACTTTGTCAGTGGTGAACTATCTTCATGTTTAAAGAAATAGCCTTGGTCTTGTCCCCTAACCTCCAAATATGCTATCGTAGCTCTCACAGGACAGATGCTTTCCATGTGACAATGTGCTAGTGCAAGTTGTGCAATCATATCTAGTTGATCTGATTGGATCATCAAACAAGAATTCGCACCGTCCCATCCTCAACCCTAAGATCCTGCCATTGCAAAGCTACTCTAGCCTTGTCATTCTTTCCACTACCTTGTTAATCCTAAGGGCCCCGAAAAACATCAGCAGTGATACTGCTTTAAATAGAACCGTTTCATGTGCATCCCTACACAAAAACGCCCACTGCTTACAAAAGCGTTCTAACAACACAGGTGATATGGGGGCCCTGGTGTTCTGAACTCTACCCCTCTCCTTGGACCATCCTTCAATCATTTTCTTGATGCGGGAATCTGCTGAATAATCCCGAAAGCCATTAACCCTAATGTAAAAGGCAAGTGCTGACAACCTACTCTGTATAGTTCCAGGTGCCAATCCCTTTCTATTCAAATACATGATAAATTGCTGCAGATGTTCCACTGGCACCAGCCAAACCGGCTCCAGGTTAACCAGCTTTCTAAATTCCTGAAAGTCTATACTCACAGCCTAGTACCCCTTCCATGTCCTCGGTGCAAGAGCCAAGCCTATTGCTCTTTCTGCGTCTTCACACCAATTTGCCAGACATCTGGTGGCAGAACTTCTGGGAACTCTTCAGCTCTGGGGTCTCGCTTCCTGAACAGCTCAATCTGTTGGTGCAACACCTACTTCTAAAATAAATTCCAAACCCTAGGGAACCTGCTGCATCTGATTGGACCTGAAAGTCTGCTTTCAGCCCAATTTCACCTCTCCAGAAAGATATCCTGTTAACCCAGCCAAAACCTGACTCCAAACCTGCAAATCTTCCCTCAGACCACATGTGACCCTCATCCTATGCAAGGGGCATTGCAGGCCCTTCATGGCATCACAAAGCCAGGACAAAAATATGTGCCCAGGCACAACCACTCTGCAGGCAAAGTTTAAATGTCCCACAATCTCCTGCAGCTTGTGCAGAGACACCTTTCCTTTCTGCAACATTGCAGCAATCTTGATCTTAATTTGCTTTCAGGCAGCCGTGACATCTGCTGTATAGTAACCAACTTAATGCCCAGGAATGTGAGGGACGTGGCTGGTCCCTCCATTTTTTCCTCCACCAGGGGTAAACCCAGCTCCTCAGCCATTAATTGAAAACTGTTCAAGATAAATCTACATTTTCCTGAATTCCTTTCTCCACAGAAAAGGTAATCATCTAAATAATGAGCCATAGACTTACAGCCCACCCTACTTCTAAGCTTCCACTCGATAAAAGAGCTGAAATGTTCAAACGCAGCACAAGACACCGAGCAGCCCAAAGGAAGGATCTATCAATGTAAAAGAATTGCTGAAAATGAAATCCCAATAGGTCTTGCGGGTGAACTGGCAAAATCTGAAACACTGATTTTATATCACATTTTGCCAGCTCTGCCCCCACACCACACTTTCCTCACCATGCAAACTTATCAAAGGAGGTGTAGCACACGGTACAAAATTCCTGAGGAAGCATTGACTGATGCTCCCTCCGGGTAGGACAAGTGGTAAATTAATCTGAACTTGCTCTGGGCTTTTTTTTGGCACTGTACCCAAACCCTCAAATTCTCCAAAGGAGCTGTTGCGAAGGGCCTGAGCACTCTCCTTATTTTATTTCCTTAGCTATTTTATCCTGCACAACACTTTCCATCCTGTGCACCAATCTGAGGTTTTGTGCAAAAAATGCCCTACGCTACCCCACCGCCAGAATTCTAAATCTGTACTTAAAGCCTCCCAAGACATAATTAGCATCTTCTCTGCGGGGGTAGATTCTCAACCACACTTCTAGGACTGTAACCTTAATTGGGCTGGGTCCTTTTCCCAAGGATACCCCTGCCGCTGCTGGGTTTTTTGCCTCTTCCTGTGCCCTTGTTCTGGCATTGAGCCCCGGCCCTGAAATATGATATGTTTGGGTGTTCACCCCTACATGCAGAACACTCATGCCTGAAAGGGCATGCATTCCTTTTACAAACACCCTTGGAGTTATACTCCCAACAGGGTAGGCGGAGTTGAACCACCTGCTCTGCAGTGACGCAGGGATTCTGGCCCAGGGCTGCTTTCCTATTCAGATGTCCGCTATCAAAACTGTACCCTAAATTAGGTCTGGCTAGTGTCATATGTTGGAGGAAAAGACCCAGCAGGGGCTATTCCCAATGAAGATTTGGGTGAATCGTGCTCTGCATATGGAACAATTCATCATAATGAAGCCATGCCTACCCAGCAAATTCTATATATGCCATATAAATCAAATCCAATATTAAAAAGGGATTGCACCTGCCATGGTGTAAAATAGAAACCCAGGCAGCCAATTAGACCATGCCCTATCTGGTTTCTTCCTCCTATGCCTCTCCTTTTCTTTGTCATCTTCCTTGTTGAGATCCTTTTTCTCTACATTTCTATTTAGTAACTCAAATAAGTCCACATAATTGTCCCTTTATATCTTTTCTTGCGTTGCCGAGATGATTGCCCAGGGGCATTGAGTAATCACTGTATGGCAACGCTAGTAAAGTCACGGTGCTATACCCATGTCAGGAACTGACGGGTAAGGTCAGATTCCCATGCCAGCTATAGAGTTAAACTGGGTCGGTTCTGTAAACTGAGGGTATGGTGTACCCCATCCACCAAACTGCATGGTGGAACATAGCCACATGGTGTTGGGAGACCTACCACTTTGTATGTTGTATGGTGTATAAACTGTGGGGTTAAATTGCCCACCACCTGCCCAAGGCCAGGTGGGAATTGGAGAATAGGTGGCCGGTGCAATGGCCAACTCACCTGACAAAGTCATTCCCATACTTGATTAATCCCTGGCATATAACCTGTCAGGGATTACCTTATTCACTTCATCTTGCTTGTCTTGGATCATGATTGCTGGTTCAGGTGTCACAGGGGTTGACAACCTTCTTCCCTTATTGGCCCACCGTGGCCATGATATCGGAGAAGCCCCATCTGCATCACATCTGGGCATCCCTTCAGGCTGCTGCTCCACCTTGAGAATTGCAAATCTAGCCATTAGATCATTAGCTATCACTTTAGTTTGGCCCTATGATGGCTCTTGGCATGCCTGCGTGGTTGCACCTTGCATGGCTGTGGAGCTTGCCTTGCCAGCCGTTCAGCCTCCAAAGCAGAAATCTTTTCCTGCAACTGCTGCCAGACAGGCCAGGATTCCTCATTGGAAGAGGACTGGGAAGGAGACACTTGGAGAACTGGCCTTTTCTTGACAGGCTGTTTCCCCTTCTTATTGCCCTGACCCTTCCAAAATGCCATTATGTATAGTGCTCAAACTGAAGAAAAGCACAGAATTGTTTCAGAAAAACCAATGCCGTCAGATAGTAATTCTTACCTATGCACCAATAAAGAAGGGGGGTAACTAAATGATGGCTCTCAGCTATGCTCCTCTGTTAAGATTACCTATGCCTGACTATGTGGTAATTACTAGCTAGTCAAACCACATAAGCGTTTTAAATTGTTCCTCTTTAATTGATTTTGAAATTTCAATGAGCTTAATTCCTTGATTAAATCCCTTTAAAGAACTTACCAATTCAATTAGTGCCAACTAGGAAGTAAGTCCTCAATTAATTTAATTAACAGTCCAGGACTCGACCCTTATCTCCTCACTATGCTTAATTGATATCAATCTCAACTCCTTCACTGTTGCTGTATACCCAATCAATTAATTAAGTCTCTTGATCAAGGAGCCCTCCTAATTAATTAGTCTTTTATATAATGTCTTATTGAATTTAAAATACTTTAATTTATTCATATTTTATTAATTATTTATTATGAAACAATTAATACTACTATTAATAATTTAATATTTATATATTAATTTTAATATATTTATTTTATTCTTTTTTATTTATAAATATTATTACTGTTATCATCATCATCATCATCATCATCAGCAGCAGCAGCATTATTATTATTAAATTTCATTTTCTTTTTCTTTTTTAACACAGGCCAGTAATAGCTGCGAAGCCACTTAAATTACTGCATCTTGCAGCCAAGACCAGCTCTCGCAGGGCTAGTATGCCACTCTGATCATTAAGAAGAGAAGGGGCGTGAAGAAAACAAAACAGTCAGGGCTCAGGAACTGCTGTGGTTCAACAGGCCCATGCCTCACATCCTCCGCTACGGACCTACCCAAACCTCAGCGTAAATCTCATGAGCCATTAGCAGGTACTGGCACCTCTACTGGATCTGTCTCTTATATACAAGCCTTTATTCCTTTTTGGGGAGGTGTTCGTAAGCCCTGTTCGCACCGAAGTGTGTTCAGAGTGAATCGTGCCACCGCAGCCGCCCCCATGCCTTCCTTGTTGCCAAAATGCAGTAAATTAAAAGAATCCAATTATCTTAACTTATAGAAAATTAAATATGACTAAACAAAAAGCATCCACAAAACTGCGGGAGGGAGCCGATGCTACCGTCCCCTCCTCCTGGTTGCTGTTCCTCAAGGACTCAATCCGTGATGCAGCTGGTAGCAAGCAGCACAGCTCTATCCTTTGCCATTGTCAGAAAAGGAAGAGGGCGGGGGGGGACATCCCTTAAATAACCTAACATTCCCCCTGCCTAACTGTTCTCATGAGACCTAGGGTCTTGCGTTATCCAAGGAGGGAGGCAAAGGCGAGCCATGCAGCCAACACTTTAGCTCAGCAGCGGCTTAAGCATTATTTATTAAAGGATTCCAGCACTTGAATCTGGAACTCTGAACCAACATTCTACTTTTCTTAGATGTCACTTGTATAATTTGTCAGTACCCTTTTGTTCTCTTGTTCTTTGGCTAATCATAATATTATTTTTCTCTCTTTTAACCAAACTGAATACTACTTCTTAAAATTATAATACACAGGAGATATTTTCTTCCCATTTTGTCAGCAGTCTCAACCTGAAATCTCTCAGTTGAGCAACCATATAGACTAGAGGCAAGAGAGATTTACATGTTGATAAATAGGAAGAACGAGAAATACAAGAATGTGCCACTATTCCAAGCAATTCACTTAAGGACATGCCCCCCCTTTAGAAGTGCAATAAAAATGATCACTAACAGGGATGAAATATCTTGAGTTTTGGTGAATTATATCTATAGAAATATATCACTGACAACAGATGATAACACTGTGCTCTCCCCCCCCTCGGTCTGCCTGCTTCTGGTCTCTTTCTGTCTTTTTGTTAAGGAGAATAGAGTTCATTTCCTGTATTTCAATGAGGAATTGCCATGAGCAGAATTTTGAGCTTTTCTTTACTATTACTTAAAATGAAATAGCAATTCCTCTCTGTAGTCAGCTTCTCAATCCAATAAAATGCAATTGTATTTCTCTCTAATTTTCAAACAGAAATACAGTTGTCAAAGGCCTTATATCTACGACATTTCTCATATTAAATATAGGGGTTATACTTATTACTTATTATTATTATTTAGCATTATTAAAATGCACAATGCACTTTGAAAAAGTATGTACTTCATCAGTGACAGAATGACAGGAATGAGTTTTCAGAGTTCTCAGCTATTCACAGATTACATGAAAACCCTGCTTAGGCATTAGGAACATAATTTGATGGGAATAACTTTCTCTCCCCTCTGTTACCACTTCTTTCATGCAATAACCAATCCCTCTGAAGAGGAAAACTCCATGCATCTCAACTGTTTTGATGAGCAAGAGCCCTGGATAGTCTGAATTATTTGTCATCTGTAGATCCTAGATCTGGCCAGGAAACTCTCCTATTCAGATTCAATACCAAAAGCATGAACATAGTAATAAAGAGGACAGGGCAAGATGCACCCATCTATGTGTGTTCAGAATGCGAGCTTTAATAATGCCTGAATAGGTTTAAACTCTACAGAAGCCTGAAGGAATTACAATAGGACCCCCATATCTGTAGTGGATCAGCTCCAATCCCCCCACAGATACTGAAAAACATGGAAAGCTATTTTAAGGACGAATGCTATACATCAGTGGTCCCCAACCCTGGCCTCCAGATGTTCGTGGACTTCAACTCCCAGAAATCCTGGCTAGCAGAGATGGTGGTGAAGGCTTCTGGGAGTTGTAGTCCAAGAACATCTGGAGGCCCAAGGTTGGGGACCATTGCTATACATAACATGGTCTCTGGCTCCATCTAGTTGCCAGTTCTGGTAACAACATTGTGGAAATCTATTTCTGTAGCAAACAACAACACAACACTTAGCATAGTCTCCGGGTTCTGCTAGTGGCCAGTTTTGGGAATTTCATCATTAAATATATATATTTCTTTTAATATTTTTAATATTTTAGGACCTTGGATAAGTGAACCAGCAGATCCTGATCCTGTGGATGGGGGTTCCCACTGTATATACTTTTCCAAAGAATCTTGGGTATGTCGTTTCTCTGACAAATATGCTTCTCTCTTGACATTGTTTTGTTTCCAATGATTTCCACGCCAGTTTCCCTTCTCAGTCCAATAATTAAGGTATCCTATGCAAAAATATTTGAGCAGACAGTCATGTTTGTTTGTTTATGTGAAATATTTATATGCCACTTTTCTCTTAAAGGATCCAAAGTGATTTACACTACTAAAAGAACAAAGTTAAAAGCTAAAATAATTGCTATATTTAAAAAGAATGAAAAAATATGCAAAAACCTATAGATAAGAGTAATATTAAAAGCACAAGTGAAACAATGGGATACAATCTTTAAAAAATCCCCCTGGTCACCAATCATTTAAAGTAAAGACTGCCTGAAGAGAAAGGCTTGCAAAAGGTCAGCGAAGACAGGATCATCTTGGCTTTCCACGTGGGTAAGTTCCAGAGTCTAGGACAACAGACAACGCCCTTACCCATTCATTCCCCACACATCTGTGAGGGCGCTGGGACTGAGAGAAAGCCCTCTCCTGATCACCTTAATACCCAGGAAGGCTCATAAAGGCAGATATTGTCTTTTAGATAGCTTGGACCCAAGCCAAATTATGAAAAGATCTTTCTCCATCTAATAGAGCCAAAGAGATGATTCACTAATAGATGAACTCTAGCAGCCATGGTGTGTAACAGAGTATGGAGGAACCTTTCCCAACCTTACCTCGCCACATCAGAAATCTAATTGGAAGATTGTTACTGGTATGCCCAGTGAATGAAAATAATTTTGAATCAAAATAGGTTCCATGTGTATGTATGTGTGTTTCCATAGTAATAGCATTTAAATAGAAAATATTGCCCTTGGATGTCTCTAGAGGCAAAATTCTCTAGTTTTGGCTGACCCCACCCCACTCCACAACTGGGAATTTTGTGGGGCTTGAGGAGGACATGAAAAAGTTTGCCGCATGCAGCTTGTGAGTTACAGAAATAGAAATATATTTTCAGGAAGAGTTTGACATATTTGGGAAATTCACAAGTAATCGCTCTTTATTGACTCCAAAAACTTTATTTTTCCATTCTCCTCTCTGATTCTGCTTACTCCTTGAACTCTCATGAGGTGTTCTCTCTTGCTGTCTGCCTACAATCAGCTCCTAAAATTCTCATTGTATTGTGATAATACATATGTTCTCAGATCAAATGCTGTACAATTAAATCACAGTATTTGATAAAGGAGATAGCCACATAAACCTAAAGTCCTATGCTAATGTTGTCTCAATATGTTCACTCTCTCTACTTCGTTTTCATGGTTCGAACCACAATAACAATTGGGGAAAGTAACTTTTTGGATTATGTTTTCCAAAAGCCCTACCCAACATGTCTATCAGACAGTTGTTGACTGGAGATTCTTGGAACTGTGATCCAAAAAAGCAACTTTTCACCAACTCTGTCCATAGTCACACACGCTCTTTGCCCCTACTCTCAGTTGGCTTGAGCACAATGTTTGCTAAAGGGTGCATTTTCTACTGTATGTGTGTAGACAGTTGGTGGATGTTGCAGATAGGACCAATCTGTGCTTTTCTCTTGTTGCTTTATTCATTGTCAAAATGAAACACAGATAAGATACAGGGGTTTATCTCTTTTGTTATATAATTTTCTAGTCATCTGAGACTCTAAATCTCCCAGCAAATTGTGTAACTGACCTTATGGTGAGATGTTTATGCTAACAAAACCTTTGAAAGTTTATGACTGATATTGATTATACGATGGTCATTTTCTATGTCTCATGTAGTTCTTTCCCCAGTCGCTTAACCCAAACTAATGGGTGTACGTAGAAGCTTGTGGCCTGAATGTTATGATTCATGCATTTAAAATGGCCTCTGCTCCTGAAAGCTTATGCCAAATAAAGCTTTTCTTAGTTCCAATGGTGACACAAGACTCTTTGTTACTTTTTCTGCAACAGACTCACAAGGCTACCACTTTGTGGAGGAAAACCCCCAAACATATCGGGTCTCCCAATATATTTAGAATCCTAAGGAGGATTCAGAAAAATTGAAGAAATTGCTTACTTCTTTAAGTCATTTTAAAACTTCAGCCCAAGCTGTTCCTTCCCCCACAGGGTTGGCAAATTTTGGGAGAAGTGCATTCAAAAGACAACCAGCAAGAAACTGAATTAGAACGCCAGTGGGGTGGTGGTTAAGGAAGAAGAGTTGATCATCTCCTGGTTTGAAACAGACTTCAACAGAAAGTCTGAGCAACACCAGAAGTTTTTCACTTGTCAGCACTGGCTTGATATTAGTTTCTCAACGTGAGTGACAAGACAGACCACTACAGGCTGGTGTTTCACACCAGACATTCTTATTAGATGTGCTTGCAATGGAATATAAAGTTTCTATTGTCAGGCGGCATACAATTTAAGCTGCCTTATTTGCTGAAGGGGATATTTACACAGTACTCCAGGGTAGCTTCGCACTTGGATAGATGTGTTACACAATTGCATTCTCCCTCCCTTTGATCTGAGCAGCAGCAGCCCTAGTGTGTTGGTTCTTCTTGAAGTTTTCTAATCCTCCAGAAAAATTAAAATAATTAGTAACACGATCCAGCTGCAGCCCTCGCACAATTATTACTGTGGGCCTTTTCATTCTCCGAGGCTGGAATGCAAGTAATAACAAAATGACTCGAAATAGCCGAAGAGCACAGTATTATTATTGTTATTATTTTTTTTGTAAAAGATTTTAACTCTTTCAAATCTAGGCAAACAGAATTAGCCTTCCGTCACTTCGGTGTAATCCTGGAGAAGGAATAGTTCCCGCTGCTTTCTGACGGCAATAGCAAATCGGTCCTCGTGGTTGATTATATATAATTATTATATAATTGCAGTTGTACCATGCAGGGAACAACCTGCTCCTCAAGATAATCATGGTGCTGACCCAAAGAACTTCAGGTATTTATGATAAAGCTCTCCATATTTATCTGTCTGGTAAAAGTGAGGGGTCAAGTGGTCAGAGAGTGCCTCAAGAAATTACTTCACAAATGACAGCCTGTGGCAAGTGTTCATGTTAGCTTTTTGCAGTACAATTACAGTGGGAAAGCAGTGGAGGATAGAACTCTTAAAGCTGGAGATGATGATGATGATGATGATGATGATGATGATGATGATTTATTTATTTATTTATTTATTTATTTATTTTTATTGGGGGAAGAAAGAAAAGAGCTTCTTCTTTACATTTAGTTTTTTTAAAAGGGGATATAGGGACATTAGGCAGGAATAAGAAGAGTGCTGTCCAAATTTGACCCTTTGCTTCATGAAGGGAAAATGCCTTAGATTCCACTGAGATAGTTTGACAAATAGTGGAAACTTCCATAGGGAAAAAAAAAACTGCTTGTTGTCTCAGACTCCCACTTGAAGTGAGAAATCTCATGAGGATTATTAAACACTCAACAGGCTGTCCCAGTGTGTTGAGATAGCTGGTTTTGCTGGAACGAGTAATTTGATAGGATTTCTTCACATCTCTACAATTAATACTGAGCATGGACAGATCAGGAAAAACTCCCAGAATCTTTTGTTCCAGAATGTGCTTTCTTTAATTATCTTGAGTCTTGAGTCTACATGAGTCCCACTTACACAAGAACACTAGTAAATAAATCCCATAAATAAAGACATTTGTGGGATTGTGAAGGGCCTAGCTATGGCTGTAAGTTACAGAAATAAAGAAACTTGACCACACAGATGTACACATACTATTATTTGTTTGTTTGTTTTATTTATGGCCCACCTTTCTCCTGATAATGGGACTCAAGGTGGCTCATAATATTAAAAAGAACAGAATTAGAAACATAATAAGTTTAAAACAATTAAACTTAATGCTAATTAGAATATAATTGAATAACGAAAAGCAAGTAAACATTAAAAACTATTTCAACTTTTAAAAGGCATTCAAGGACTCAGTCATGATTGTTAAAAGCCTGCCTGAAAAGATGGATCCCCAGTTGTTGGCAGAAGGATAAAAGGGGGGGAAGAGGGGAGCCAGACTCATCTCCTGAGCATTCCAGTGTCTTGGAGTTGTCTCAGGGAAGGCCTTCTCCTGTGTCCCCATCAGCCATGCATGCACTGTCAATGGGACCAAGAGGAGGGCCTACTCTGATGACCTTAAAAGCCGAGAAGGCTCATACGGGGAGATACAGTCCCTCAGGTAGCCCTCAGAGTCCTTGAATAAGGCTTTATTGGTAATGACCAGCCCTTGAATTCAGCCTCAGAATGGACTGCTAGCCAATGCAGTTATTGTAACAGGAGTGTTATATGCTCCCAGTAACTGGCCCCAGTCAGTAGCCTGGCTCCTGCATTTCAAAC
The DNA here is from genome assembly GCF_051106095.1 of Pogona vitticeps. Taxonomy (NCBI): domain Eukaryota; kingdom Metazoa; phylum Chordata; class Lepidosauria; order Squamata; family Agamidae; genus Pogona; species Pogona vitticeps. The sequence continues at coordinate 288,087,463 of NC_135784.1, forward strand.
CATTTGTTTATGGAAATGAATGCAACAAACAAAATGGTACAGCCTGGATGCCTTACGAACAAAGTGTGCTGTAAATGACTGAGTAATGAAAATGAATTAGGTTTGGGGGGCTTGGGATTTTTTTGTCAGATCCCAGAGTGAACCTGGGATCCTCATTAAAGGAAGACAATTATGGGAAACTCCTGGAACATATAAAACAAGAGCTGACAAGATGGGAGAAATTACAATTATCCTTTCTAGGTAAAATTGCAACGATCAAAATGAACATCCTCCCAAAAGTAATTTTCCTCTTTCAAAATCTACCAATTAAATTAGAGCAGAAATTTTTTCAAGAGCTAAATACTTTAGTTACAAAATTTATATGGCAAAGGAAGAAGCCCAGAATTAAACTTAAACTGTTACAAGATGCAAAAGAAAGAGGGGGATTTGGCCTACCAAATTGGGATTTATATTATCAAGCGAGTGCTCTGAATTGGATTAAGGAGTGGATAAAATTAAAAAACAAAAGAATACTATATTTAGAAGGACATGAACTTCAGGCGGGCTGGCATGCCTTCCTATGGTATGGGAAAGCAAAAACTCATAAATACTTCGAGAGAAATATAATAAGAAATTCTCTACTAAAAGTCTGGGAAAAAATTAAATGTAAAATATATATGAAAACTCCTAGGTGGATCTCACCGATGGAAGCATTCACGCACCCAAACCTATTGAAATTTGAGAAAATAACGACATATAACGAGCTCCTAAATAAGGAAGGACTGTTAAAGACAAAAGATCAACTAGAGAGTCAAGGACTGACTTTTTTATGGTGGCCCCAACTACAACTGCAATCGATCTATAATCAGGATAAAAAACAGGAGGATTTTATAGTGAATACACAGCACTTGATAAAATATTACTCACTACAGAAAAACAACAAACTCAAAAAGCATATAAGTTTTTATTGCAATGGGACACTCAAGATGAGGAGGTTAGGGAAATAATGGTAAAATGGTCAAAAATTTTTGGATATAGTATTGAACTTGAGAAATGGCAACAAATGTGGACTAAAAATCTTAAATTAACATTAGCAACGTCATATAAGGAAAATTTGTATAAAATGTTTTATAGATGGCATCTCCCTCCATCCAGACTTGCAAAAATTTCTGCCAATATTTCGAATAAGTGCTGGAAATGTAAAAACCAAGAAGGAACCTATTACCACACATGGTGGACATGTGATACTGCAAAGAAATATTGGGTCAAACTGTATACATGGATTAAACAAATGACTAAACAAGAAATACAATTTAAACCAGAAACTTTTTAATTGGGACTAATACCAAATAATATAAATAAGCAAAGTTATTACTTAATATCACATGTCCTTACAGCTGCTAGATTAGCATGGGCACAAGTATGGAAGGAGGGAGACCCACCAAAAGACGAAGTGATTATCAAAAAAATATTAGAGTGCGCTGAAATGGATAGACTTACAAAGAGACTAAAAGGGCAAGAAAAGTCAACTTACTATGAAAGCTGGAACATGTTCTACGAATGGTGGAAAGCAAAAACTTTGTAATAAATAGAAAATGACCAAAAGGAATAATGAGGAGAAGACACTGCTGAAAGAAATGTGTTATTATACAAAAGGCTTGTAGGCTAAGCTCTACAGTATGTATCATTTGTAGATAGAGATTTAGGCATATGTGTGTATATATATGTCTATGTACGGATATGTGTATATAAAGTAAAAACAAAATGGAAAAAAAGGAGTGTTATATGCTCCCAGTAACTGGCCCCAGTCAGTAGCCTGGCTCCTGCATTTCAAACCATTTGTTTATGGAAATGAATGCAACAAACAAAATGGTACAGCCTGGATGCCTTACGAACAAAGTGTGCTGTAAATGACTGAGTAATGAAAATGAATTAGGTTTGGGGGGCTTGGGATTTTTTTGTCAGATCCCAGAGTGAACCTGTTGTTGTGTTATTATTTGCCATATGCCGTTCAAATGTAAGCACATGGTCTGTATTATTAATTCAAAATCTTCTTCAAGAAAAATATACAAGAGCCCATCAGACAACAGAGGGAGAGCATACCTTGCTGAGTAACAGATCTTAATAATGAACAGGTTAATTCCACAGGGCGATATTTAGGGCTTCTTGCAGAGATCTAAATGCAGGCCTGCATTCTTTCAGCTATAGAACCAAGAGAAAGGGAATAGTCAGAAGCTGAACTGTAGTTAGAGGAGAGTGTACAGCTAATTCAACATGCCGGAAACACAACACAGCCGTTCCAGATGCTAACTGGGCTTTTTATACTGGTATTATACCCAGATTTAAGTATCAGCAGAGCGGTACCCTCAAACTCTGAAGTCTTCGTGCTTTCACTGATGAGTTGCTGAGAGTAACAGGTTATAAAACGTAGAACAGCAGCACAAAACTCCTGAACAACACCCATATGAGTGTCTGGCTGGAAACAAGTGACACTTTTAGAAAGAACTGCCAAGCAAAATAAAACTACAGTGAATCAGCCATTTGCACAGACTTGGAATAAAAACACTGGGCAGCAGTCCAGGCTGCTAGCTCTGGCATGCTCGGCTCCAAACTAAATAATGACAGGAAATATACAATTCTATGCAGGGTTTTTAGTTGGTTTTGTTTTGGCAATGGGGTTAGGGGTGAGGGATGGAAGGACCACACTGCACCAGATCTGGTTCAGGAACTGTAATTTTTGAGTGCGGTTTGAGTTATGGAACACTAGATATATTCATTCACTTATAAGGATAACAGCACAGTTTCCAGACACAGGCAGATCGTATTATATAACAGCAATACTGTTCCATATTTAAGATTGCAACCGAAGTTCTTCCTGTGCAGAATGTTCAGATTCTTAAGATGATCAGAGAAATCAAAACCTAAAATGTCCCGTGAGTATGGGATAGCAATGTAGCTCTCTTCAAATAGAGTAAGTTCCTTTGGAGGAAGGGGGGAAAAAAGACCTTAGCAAAAAAGAACTTCCTTTCTGATCAGTCCCTCTACCAGAGAAAGTATTGTGAATTAACTTTGAAAGGAGAAAATGAACATCCTTTAGATGCTCATGGACAGGAGAATTTTCTACCCAACCATTAGCACACAAATTAACATTTATCCAGGTAGCAGCTGAAAATGCTGGAAGACCAAATTGTAGGATAATAATAATCAGAAATAGGTGAGAATTTTGTTACATTCTAGTGTTTGACCCAGGTTTATCGAAATGTGCGAAATGACAGATTTGCCTCTCTGAGTCCCAGGGTTTCAGTGCCTAACTCCTTCGTTTCGTTTAGTCGTTTAGTCATGTCCAACTCTTCGTGACCCCATGGACCAGAGCACGCCAGGCCCTCCTATCTTCCACTGCCTCCTGGAGTTGTGTCAAATTCATGTTGGTTGCTTCGCAGACACTGTCCAGCCATCTCATCCTTGGTCATTCCCTTCTCTTGCTGTCGCACTTTCCTAACATCAAGGTCTTTTCCAAGGAGTCTTTTCTTCTCATGAGATGGCCAAAGTACTGGAGCCTCAGCTTCAGGATCTGTCCTTCCAAGTGAGCACTCAGGGTTGATTTCCTTTAGAATTGATAGGTTTGTTCTCCTTGCAGTCCAGGGGATTCTCCAGAGCCTCCTTCAGCACCACAATTCAAAGGCATCAATTCTTTGGCGGTCTGCTTTCTTTATGGTCCAGCTCTCACTTCCATACATCACAACAGGAAAAACCATAGCTTTGACTATTCGGACTTTTGTTGGCAAGGTAACTCCTAACCCTTGTATATTTGAACATGTCAAGGGAAGCCAGAGGCTTGCTTTTACAAGAGCTGAGCAGGGCTCAGGACATTTATTTATTTTATTTATTTATTACATTTATAGCCCAACCATCTAGTCATACAGACTACTCTGGGCGGAACGCCTTCTCCCACCTAGATCTACCCATACCACCTGATCTAGCCAGGAGGTGAGACTGAGGAGCCTAACACTGAGGGAAGCCTGGAAGAAAAAAACAAGAAACCGAGCCTTCATGGCGGTGGCTCCTCGTCTTTGGAATGGCCTCCCCCTGAGATTTGCATGGCCCCTTCCCTGGGCATCTTCAAATGCCAATTGAAAACCTGGATGTTCAAGTAAGCCTTTTCTCCATCCACTGTCTGATTTTGTTTCTTGTGTTTTCTCCCATCTGGATCATTGTGTTTTGTAGTAATATATTGTTATGATTTTAAACTGTTTTTGTTATATGATATGGTGTTACCCGCCCAGAGTGGTCTGTATGACTAGATGGGCGGGCTATAAATGTAATAAATAAATAAATAAATAAATAAATAAATAAATAAACAAACAAACAAACAAACAAACAAATAGACGAATAGACGAATGAATGAATGAATGAATGAATGAATGAATGAATGAATGAATGAATGAATGAATGAATTTTGGAGATGGTTCATTCATAGGGTTGCTGTAAGTTGGAGGTGACTTGACACCATATAACAACAATAAAATGAGCAATTTAAAGTTGCCACCTTTTCTTGCTTCTGGTACAACATGGCCCTTCTTAGTGGAAATAGTTGTACCTATTAAGTCTACTTTAATTACAACATGGTTGAATAATGTGTGTGTGTGTGTGTGTGTGTGTGTGTGTGTGAGAGAGAGAGAGAGAGAGAGAGAGAAATACGAATTATTGTTGCTTTTATTTGGGGGTGGGGTTTACACTTTCCAGAATACCTTAGTTCTTAGAAAATAATCTTAGAACTGCAGACCTAAAAGGGACCCTATGGATTATCAAGCCCAGCTGCTGTCAAGGAGTCAAAATAGGGAACCAAACACCCAGCCTCTCGCTCTACAGATGGATGCCTAAACCATTGAGCTATCCGGCAGTAAATTCATTAATAGAAGAAATTGGCTGAGATACTGGAGGACAGATTCTGGTATAACACTAATTGATTTGCTATCCATGGATAACTTCATCCTCCATGCTAGTAGAATTGGTTTAGGAAAGTGGACTGTATCTCCAGTTAACCAGGTCTGGAACTCTCCAGCATGCTGACAGATTGAACCTTGACTGCCAGAGCAAGCTCTGAAGAGGAATTATAGTGTGCCTGAGCACACAGCTGCTGAGATACTTCATTTGACATAATAGTAGACTCTGATGCCTTTTACAAGTGGGATTTCACACAGAAGTTCAGTAACAGGCAGATGACTGTGCTTACTCAATAGCCCATTGTACCTGAACACCCTAAGTTATATTTCTTAGAAACTGAGACGCAACTATAAGTCAATATTGTACTACTTTTGAATTACATCATTTGTCCACTGGATCCCACACACAAGGGGATAAAAGCTCTTCCATGGCACAGCCCTGGGAGGGAGCAACCTCCCCCCCCCCCCAGACACACATACTGCAACACAATACTGAAGTGCTCTAGTGAGGTGGAGACCTCATTAATTATTTGAGTTACAGAAAAATAAAGAAGAAGGAAAGAGGGTTCCAGCTAATGCCATGGTGTACCATCTTGAGATTTAAGATCTTTTTAATGTATTCACCAGCAAAGCAGCTGAAAGGGAAAAGAAGGAGTTGAATAGATCCATTAATTTAATTGAAGCCCTGACAACAGAAAAAAACATCTCAGGCCCTGCTTCTCTTCAATCCATATCAGCTCTCTAGTAAGCAGTTGATGATCCATATACACAAACATGCACAGAGAAAGAAAGAGAAGAGGTGGGGGACAGAAAGAGAGGGAGGGAGAGGATGAAAGATACATATAGACTATAAGGACTTCAAGGTCAGAGAATATCAACAGACCATCTCCATCTCTCCAGTATGTGCTGAATTGTACAATGGAACAATCTAGTGGTGAACTGTAAGTACTTTGATCATCCTAAGCAAATGTTTGGCCAGAGTTGGTAGCCAATGGAGAAAAAAACTATTGCTCCAAAGGTGGAAGCAGGAAATGGAGCTTCATTTAGGCTGTATGCTGCTTCTAAACACAAACAGACATGGACACAGACACAGACAGACACAGACACACAGACACACACACAGACACACACACAGACACACACACACACACACACACACACACACACACACACACACACAAACAACAACACCTGTGTAAAGAGTGATTTAAAAATGAAAATCTTACTATAGAGATCCAGTTTTATGCTATCAATCCTTCCAGTTCAACAGTCAATACAAAATTATACAGTGGTGCCCCGCTTGACGACAACCCGTTAGACGACAAAATCGCTTTACGATGAGTTTTTTGTGATCACTATAACGATCGTAAAACAATGGTTTTTCACTTGACATCGATTAGGTGCCTGCTTCGTGAATTGTTTGCTTGCAAAACGATTATTTTTCTGGCTCTGCAAAATGGCTTCCCTTCGTAAAATGGCTTCCCTCCCGTCGCAAAATGGCTGTTTTCTGGACCCCTGCTTTGAAAGACAGCAATTTTAAACAGCTGATTGGCGGTTCTCTATGGGCGATCTTCGGTGGACGATGAGGTATTTCCCTATTGGAACGCATTAACCAGTTTTCAATGCATTCCAATGTTTTTTTTTCACTTGACGACAATTTCACTTAGCAGCGATTTTCCTGGAACAGATTATCGTCATCAAGTGGGGCGCCACTGTGCAATAATAGTTTGTCATAATAATAAAATTATCCATTCAGTCACGTCCAACCCTTGGCAATTCCATGAGCCAGCTCTCCATGATTTATGCTCTTGTACAGTTCCTTTCAGTTGCTTCAGCACAGACCCTTGCTTTCACTATTGGTAGCAACAGCACTTGAGATTCCTACTGGGTTTGCCCCAGGCATTTCATAGAATCCAGAGCTACTAGCTACAGGCCCTTGCTCTTCCCCAATCACTCATTGGGTACCTTCTGGCCCGAGGGTCTCACCATTGGGCACCATATCAAAATCATTTGAGAGACTTTTCATGAAACTTCCATGGCAGAAATTTTTTACAAGGTAAATTACAAGGTCTTTCCTTAACCCTCCCCATTTATCTGGGCTTGGGACTGGTGTGAACACCTGAATAAACAAGTGTTCATGTCTGGTTTTTGCAATAATAGATAGATACTTAATCTATCAATCAAACAGATAATAAATACATGCATTTCTCATATCATTTTTCAGTTGTAAAAGATAGGACTGTCAAAATTAAAGCACCCCTGAAGTCAATAGGATGACTAGAGCTGTCATGTTATCCATTTGGCTGGATTTTACCTGCCAGTTCTGGCTTGAGCCATCCTCTTGCTTGCATTCTCAGCTTTCATTATTTTTAATTAAAGTTAAGTCTGTAGTCCTCTTAGAAGCAGAGACAGAAGACAAAATATTTGGTCACTGTCACGTCCCCCCAGTGTCCCTTGTCTGTTCTCCCCAAAGTCTGGTCCACCCTCTGGATGCATTTCCTCTTTTTACGCTACCACCAGTGGATCTAATCCACACCATACCAATATATGTATCTCAGAGACGTGCTGCCAATACAACATGTTTATTGATCTTTTAGTTGGTATGTAAATCACAGATGTAAATCACAGTTGTTGAGGATCATTCATTAAATTGGATTTGATTACCCGTTTGCTTGTATGTGCTTTTATTCACAATAACCACTTTAACTATATTCTTTGACCATCTATCTATTCTCTATTCCTTTTAACTCTTTCCTATTCTTTCTTTCTTTCTTTGATTTCTACCCTGCTCCCCTAGACAGCGTCTATTCGGGGCAGCTTACAAATATCATAAATATCATAAAATATCATAAAAACACCATGAACATTAAACAATTGAATCAATAATATAGTTTATTCAAGATGGGGAATAATAGAAAACAAGAGGATAGAATTCAAGAATTGACAGAAGGGAAGGCCTGCCTAAGAACCAAGTATTTAAATTCTCTATAACACCCCCAACTTTCCAATCTCTGCCTTAACTCTCTCAATTCAATCTAACTCTCTCACTTCAATTCCCTATCTCTCCTTCCCTCTAACTGTCTGTCACCCTAACTCCGCCCCTCCTGTCCTATCATAGGCTCCTGCACTTGAGCTCCATATGATGGACAGGAGTGACATGGGCATTCTGCCACAGTCACATTTCTGCCAAAAATGTTCTATACAGAAAAACATGTGTGTTTAGCCAATAAGCATCCTCCCCCATTTCCAGGTGAAAGGGTTGTAATTTGAGGACTGCCTTCTCCCAGCTTGTTTTCAGACAATTTTGCAGAGCTGCCGGTGAGATCAAAACGTTTAGTATTTCAGTATATTTTAATATTTAAGGTACCATGGAATATGCACTTTTTGCAGAAGAGAAGAGGAAAAGGAAGATAGGAGTGCATTGAACTTATACTTGCTCTGAATCATAGATTTCTAGAACAAAGCGATTAGAGAATATCACCAGAACTCTCTGTATAGGGTAAGGTGTCACAACTTATTTAGTTAAATGCACCAGCTATATATATGTTAACTTTATATCATTATTTCCACAGCACCCCTGTGAAGGATGTTGAAACCAGGAGTTAGTCTCCAGAATAGCAGGTCAAAATTTTAACGCCAGTAACCTTGACACAAGAGAGAGTTTCTATGATTGCTGTTTTATTTAGCTAAATAAAAGGCAGACAGAAGTCATGCCTCCATGTGTAGGCAAGAACAACCATTTCATGCAGAGGAAGACTAGGGCTTTTGTAACATTGGTTATACAAGGGAACGGGAGGAGAAATGAGTGGTTCATGGTACAAGGAAATGGGAGGAGAAATGGGTGGTTCATGACCTATTAGCAAAAGGGATGGGATTACAAAGGAATCAAAACTTTTTTCGGAGTGGGAATCACAGAAGGGATAGAATTTTACAACAGGGTCGGTAAAGAGGGTGGGTCTATAGACAGCAATTACAGAAACACATGGTTACATTGTTGTATTCTTCTGACAGGAAAGCAATTTATTATCTTGCAAAGAGGTTACAAAGCTGGGTAAAAGGGAGACTTCCAAGATGATAGGAAAAGGTATTGTGCAGTGAGACTGTCCAGGTTCTGGAGTTCAATTTGCATAAGATTGGTCCTGATATTTGCCTGGGGGAAGAGAGACAAAACCCAGCTGTGTTGTGTCTGTTTGTTTCTCTAATCTAGAGTGGAATGCGAGATAACTTGCCTTGGTGAAGGAAACCCAGCCAGCCTTATTCCTTTATAGAGATTCTTTGAGGGAACAAAAAACATGTACATGTATGTATTCTGTGTGATCTGATCAAAGGTGTGTTCCTCTTGTGTGTGCTTTTGTTTAGATGGTCCCTTCAGGGAGACTTGGCCAAGTTATAATTACCAGCTTAAGGAAACTCAGTATGTTTTGAGACCAAGCAGAGAATGGAACTCAGCTGTCCCTGTTCCAAATCTAGTCCTCTCTTGCTTTCACTGTACACATGCTCTCAGACCACTGCTAACTATATACATTCTGCCAAGAATGAAACACATTGGCGGGGGGAAGGAGCAACTACTGATGCATCTGATTTGCATAATATGTAAATTTGCCTATTATGCCAATTCAGCTGCCTGGATCTGGAGCACTGGAATAGGGCAGTCCTGGGGACAACTCCACTGATAGAGATCTTCTGTCAGTGGAAACAACAGTGATATGATTGCTTTCTAATTCTTCAGCTTCCTGTGTACCCTCAAATTTGCTCCAGTATTTGGCTCCACAGAAATCTACCAATGGGAAGGGAAGAAGCTCCTGGTGTTGCAATGAGCACAGCATAGATTTAGCTGTCACCCTCTTTTGAGCTATGTTACTTAAGTGACAAGAGGCCTTCCTGTTGAAATCCAGTGGTAAGTCTCTCCAGAGCCAAAATGAGGAGGATCTGGTGATCTTGATGGAAATCCCTCTCTTCTTTTGCTCTCTGTCATTCTCTCTCTCTCTCTCATACACACACACACACACACACACACACACACACACACACACACACACACACACACACACACACACACACATGCACGCACGCACAAATACACAAACACTCTTAAATCCCTCAAATCTTTGTTTTCCTTTGATTGTTGACATGAGTTAGGTGACAGGAAATTCCTTGCTTCTATTACCCTAGTGCAGATGATACATAGAATATTTCTGGAATTCCAAGCAAAGTCTCTTTTTTGAACCACAGCTTCCAAAATCCTCCTTGCAGAGCAAATAGCAACCACTGCCACAACAAAAACAGTATTTCCGAACTCTGTAACTATTTCATCCTGAGATCTTCTAGAATCCTGTGTTTATTGTATGCAAAACTTGTCTCAACAAGTTCCTAGGGAGCTAAGCCCTCTGTTTTGCAAGATACATATACAATAAATAGTTGTTGGAAGCCAAGTGGAAACGAAGGAAGCACACTCAGGATGAATTAGCAGACAGGATCCATATCCAGCTGTCACACAATTTGGCTCCTGTTTCTCCTTTTCTTTCATTATGCCACAATGCCTAATATTAAACCCACACAGAAAAACCTCATTACAAAGTGTACTCCTTACTGGGAGAAATTCAATCTCTGCTTTTGCTCAGAGCCTTGTAAATAGGAACAGTTAGGAAGAAGGATGTCTTTTCTCTTCACCATCTTTCAGTGCCTCAGAACATTAACCTTTTCTTTTCCAAGGCCATTTTCTCCAATGCATGAGATGGAGGGATGAATGGACAAGGTTTTCCTCTCTCCTCCGTTTAACAATGGTATCTCCATCTTGCCCATCTCTCCTTGCCTAATTATGGAAGTTGTATGCATGCCAATATCTGAAGGTTTTGTCAGCGCTTCCATTATGCACTCTAATTTTCAGGAGTTTATAATAGGCTTGTGTGTTTGGCTGGAACCAAAAAGAGATACAAATCATGCTAGCTGTCACATAGAATCCTTAATATGAAGAGTGATTTGTTTGGAGTTAGGCTATGTATTTGGCATGAAACAAAAACAAACACCAAGCAGAGGTTAAGCAACGGAAGCCTTGTGGTTGAACATTACATGAATCTGAAAGACTATATCTCCTATACAACCTTGCCTGGGTTTGACCCCCTGCAGAGTATACCCTCCTCAGAGGCATATTTGGCGAGAACATAAGAGAGAGCGTTTAGGGGGGTTGCTCTCAGGCTGTGGAACTCCCTTCCACAAGAGGCCAGTCTGGTTCCACCTCCCTGCTGTCCTCACGGCACACAAACATTGGTACTGTGTATGTGGACATACGTTGGGCAACTGCTTGGAACTTTTAAACTAATATTTCAACTGATCAGGTTTTAAATCCATTTTTAAGTTCTAAATCAACTATGTTATTTAATACAAAATGTTTAACAGAGTTTTAATCTCATAGTGCATCTGTGGGCTTTATTCCTTCCCTTTTCAAATCATGTGGTGAGCTGCCTTAGGTCCTAGTCTTCAGAGGAAGATGGGATATATCACCTAATCAGTCAATCAATTTCTAAATTTAAGGAGCAGTTCTGATTGAGTCAAAGTGAGTTTCAAGGACTTGTTAAATAATGCATAGTTTCTCTGGAGACTTTGGAGGTTTATAATGTTCACATGGGGTCTTTTGATGTAACAGAAAGTGAATGTTGCATGTACAGAGACTGCAAAATAATGTAAGTCTGCTTTTGAGAGAGAGAGAGAGAGAGAATATGTAGGCTCCCCATACTATTCCCTTAATAATTCTTATATAAAACAGCTGCAAACACTTTCACCATGACCACCTGAGTTCCTGCACAAGTTGGCAATGGAGGAGAAGCTGGCACTTTGGTATTACAGCCACCACACACAATAAAAGCAAATTTTCTTTTCTTCTGATACCACATAATCTGAGATTTGCTTTTCATCTGGAGACCCAGCAAAGGTCAGTAGTTCCTTGAGGTATTAGCTGGGTGATCTGAGACCTGGCAACTCAAACTGCATACACCACCATACAGAAGGGAGCCATGTTTATGACCCTCTACCGTGTTTCCCCAAAAATAAGACAGGGTCTTATATTAATTTTTGCTCCAAAAATGCATTAGGGCTTATTTTCAGGGGATGTTTTATATTTTTCATGTACAGCAATCTACATTTATTCAAATACAGTCATGTCATCTTTTTCTGGTTGCTGCACAATGGTGGAGGGAAGGGTTTCACTTAACTGGGGCTTATTTTTGGGGTAGGGCTTATATTACGAGCACTCTGAAAAATCATACTAGGGCTTATTTTCAGGTTAGGTCTTATTTTCTGGGAAACAGGCTGGTATGCTGCACATCTTCCCTGGTTTTCCAAACAGATGTAGAACTAGGACATTTAGAAAATCAAATGTAGTCCTTTTGGGCCCTTATATGTGGTTGCATGGCATTTCTCTTTGAAGGGAATAGATTGTAAGCACAGTCCTTGCAAGTTGAATGTTATCTAAAAGATGCCCATGGTGGTAGCTGAAATGCCTCCTTTTCTGTTAAGGATGCCCGTGGAATTTGCTCTTTGAAAATCCCAGGATAGATCGATAGGATCCATACTTCTCAAATGAATGGGAACATTAATTTGTGGTTGTGGTCATACCAGACTTTTTGGATCTCACTTTTGCAGCCCCCATCTGGCACGCAAAACTTGAGGGATCTCAGTTTTACCTTAACAATGGCTATTTTGAGAGAGAACACATTTCCAAACGTATATTTTGTGGGAAAGTACGCATTTGTCTACCATTTATTTAAAATGTTTTTACCTCATTTTGCTCCTCAAAAGTACCCAGACAATTGTTCTTTAAATGCAGGTGAGAAGAACGCTATTGCTGTATCCAGAAGATTTATGTCACTTCCTGCAGTTAATTGCAACTGATTGACAGTGTTGCTTATCGGATCACTTACTAGATAGCTGCACCTGGCAGCCCCATTAGTCAGCTACAAAGAGCCATTGCAAGTTACCTAAACCTTCCACAAGGACCAAGAGGATTCAGACTGCAGATTTATGATGGAACAGATTTACGAATAATTGATTGCATAATACTAAGAACAACACAACAGAAACAGAACAGAAACAAAAGGTTTCATGTTTTCCTGCTCTGTATTTTACAGATCATTGACCACATGGCACTTGCATCTTTTGCTTGTAAAACAAAAATGTAAATCTCAAGTTTTTTTGGAAGGGGCATGGAGAACTAGTTGCATCACAGAAAGGGTTGTGGCTCAGTGGTGGAAAAACATGAACTTGGAACACTGAAAAGCTACTAGCCATCAGTGTTCTTGGTGCTTAGCTAGATGGATCGTGTTGCTTACTCACAGAATCATAGAATGATAAACTCCCTTTTTAGAATCACAGAATCATAAACTCCCTTTTCAATGCAGGAAATCAAATCAAAGCAGATCATCATCTTAGAAGTGCAGAGCTGGATAGCACCCTATGGATCATCGAGTACAGCCCATCAAGGAAGAACGGTGGAGAATTGAACTCCTAACCTCTGGCTCCATGGCCAGATGCCTAAGCCTCTGAGCTGTGCAACAGTTCAGCTAACAGATGGTTGTCCAATTTTCTCTTGAATGCCTCCAGCATTGGAACGCTCACCAATAGTGAAGGTAATTGGTTCCATTGTTGTATTGCTCCAACAGTTAAGAGGTTTTTCCTGATATTCAGCCTTAATTTGGCTTCCTGTAGCTTGAGCCCATTATTACACGTTCTGCACTTGAGGTGATCGAGAACAGATCCTGCCTCCTCCTCTGTATGAGTCCCTTTCAAGTATTTGAAAAGTGATGTCCAGCTCCTATTTTTTTCTCAAGGCTAAACATGCCCAGTTCTTTCAGTCTTTTCTCATAGTGCTTGGCTAACTCAGTATAAAGCAGTTTTCAGAGTGCCTGTATTATACATAGCTTATGACTGGTGAGCAACATCTCCAGCAGATAGACATTAATTTAGAGATTGCTTGATTTAATTTGCTTATTGCTCAATGCCCATGGAACAGGAACGTGCGCAACATTAGCCTGAATGCAGCAAAAGGATCCATGGACAGAAGAAACACCTTTCTTTTTTCAGGGAGAGTGTTCTGATACAACTGAATCCTTGCCAGTTCCAACAACCACCTGGAATCTCCTGTGTCCCTTGAAAATCTGCTGTGATTAGTTGGGGGATCCTCTGGAAGAGTGGGGAGCATGATCCTGGGATTTGTGTGTGTGTGTGTGTGTGTGTCTGTGTGTGTGTCTGTGTCTGTGTGTCTGTGTCTGTGTCTGTGTGTTTATGTGGTGTTAGGCATCCTTCAGTCTTGAGAGACTATGGTAACATGCTCTATGGAGGACTTGGAACAGCATCTAGTGTGGCTGAGAAGGCCAATTCGAGAGTGACAATCCCTTCCACACTGAAGACAAATACAATATGTCCCCTGTTCAGCTCCCTGATTTTGCTGCTTCCGGGAGTGCCTCTTTGACTCGGCCTTCTGGACAAGTGTCTCTTCAAATTGGGAGAGGCCACAATGCATCGCCTGCCTCCAGGCTGAACACTCAGAAGTCAAAGTTTCCCATCTGTTGAGGTCCATTCCTAAGGCCTTCAGATCCTGCTTGCAGATATCCTTGTATCGCAGCTGTGCTCTCCCTTTGGGTCACTTTCCCTGCACTAATTCTCCATACAGGAGACCTTTTGGAATCCGACCATCATCAGACACATAATAATGTTCTTGTACTTGCAGGGAATTCTGAACAGACTTATTTGGGACTTGCTTCTGCCAACAGGATGAAACCTCTGACCTCAATCCAATACAAATTAACACATGTCATCAAAGATATTGGAGGATGGAAGCAGTCTGGAACCCATTCCAAACCTGTAGTAGTGGAATGCAAAGCTCATGGTGAATTTGTGTATACAATGATGATGGTCCAAATAAAACCAGCTGAATTTTTTTATTATTGTTTGCCAATTCAATGAAGCCTGTAAAGAAATATGACCTGGTAGACCTTCTAAAGCAATCAACGCATTAGTGAGAATGGCCATTCTCCCATGCTATGGCTTTTTAAATTAGGCCACAATGTGAATTCATTTTTATTATTCATCCCGCCCTCCCTTCCTCACATCTTTCCACTGAAAGATGGGACTTATGGCAACTTCTTAAAAGAACAAAAACAGATAAAACCCTTTTAGTTTAAAAAAAATCTTAAACTCATGTAAACCAAACCCACTGTAAAACTGTTAAAATCAAGTAAATAACCATTAAAATCAACAAAGGATGTACTTATGCCCAGAGGTAACATAGCTGAAGGTACTGATTCCTCTCAGTTCTTTGTGGCATTTAATAACTAAATATTGAACAGGTTATGATGACCATCAGAGCTATTTTTCGCTGAAGAATGTAAATAGAAGTTTTAACTAAAGGATAAAAGTCCATGAAGCTTAGATTCCAACTGTCACTAGCAGATCTTTTAATGTAAGTAAATGAGAAAATTGTAGTTTAAAAAAGAAAAAAAGAGAGAGAAAGGAATATTAGAGCTTTGACCACAACTCTTCCTACCTTTAACTATTTCTTCTTCTGTCATTTAGTGCTGTTGTAGTATTCTCTTTTTTGATCTTGTTTCAAATGAAATGTGGGTGTTTTTGAGGTGGGGAAAATTACACCTATGTTGCTCATAATCCCATTTCTTCAGAGCCTGCCCTAAGGTATCATCAGTCCAGGGAAATGTAAATGGTGCGTGTGGCCTGAACACAACAGTAAATTGGCCACCGTGCGCACACATGGATAGACACACACACACACACCCCACCCCCCACACATCCTAATAGCATAAATATGGTTGCTGCCAAACCTCTGAAAGGTTATAATGGTTTCAAATGTGCCTTTCGAGAACAATTGGTTGAATTCACTATTTATGATATAAAGATTGGTGTTCTTATTGCTCTGGCCCATTAGCATTATGCCAGTTGATGACACATCCATCATACTTGTCAAATTATTCATGCCCTACTTTCATACAGTACTTTCCTCTCTTAGTCCTTTTCATATTGGAATGGGAATAGGTTGCTATGGAACCAGACTTTTAAAAAAAGAACTCTGTTTATAGGTATGGAACCAGACCTGGACACAATGTATTGCTTAATTGTATGAATACATTAAATATATATGCCTTTTTGAAATGCCTGCACAAATATAGACAGTTTCTGGGAAAGAGGACCTCCTGATTTTAATCTCCGTGAGTTCAGTTTGGGATGGGTGATTACCTCAACTCCAGCTACAGAGCACAAGGCAGCGACATAAGCCAATGTGTGAACTATGTGGTAGGTATCCTTCAAGATTTGCTGAGATTGTAAACTCATATAAGTTACAGTTACAGCTGCAATTTGAAAGGAGTAAAGTTATCCCTCATTAAGTTATTAATTGTAATACAGTGGTACCTCGCTAGACGAGCGCTTCATTTAATGATGAAATCGCATAACGAAGAAGTTTTTGCGATTGCAAAAGCGATCACAAAATGATGTTTCCTATGGGGTTTTTTGCTTTGCGATGATTGGTTACCTGCTTCGCTAACCGAAAAACGAAGATTTTCGCACAGCTGATCGATGGTTTTAAAATGGCCACCGGGTAAAAAAAATGGCCGCCTGCTGTTTTCTGGGATGGATTCCCGCTGCATGGGCAGAGAAAATGTCTGGAAAATGGAGGATCTTCACTGGACGGTGAGTTTCAAGCCCATAGGAACGCATTAATCAGGTTTTAATGCGTTTCTATGGGCTTTTTAAAACCGCTTTACATGTTTTCGTTCTACAGTGATTTTGCTGGAACAAATTAACATCGTAATGCGAGGCACCACTGTATAGTAATCTGTAAATTAGTAGAAAATAGGGATTAATTGTAAATAACTAGGCATTTGTAACTCATCGCAAGGAATTATTTTAAGTAGTTCCAAGCTGAGACTCCCTACTAAGAATGAAGCATGTGAGGAAGAGAGTAGATAAAAGGGAGCTTGCTTAAGCAAAGACAAACAGAATTGTCTTATTGAGAATTCATGCTGGCCCTTAGGGTTATAAGGGACATAGTACATGGAGAAAGTGCAAAAGAGACATACAGGATTATCTGATTCAGACTAAAAACTGGTGACATAGATTCTAAATGTCTACACAGGCCAAGGTTCTATTGGCTGGTTCTGTTTGTGTTAAGTGTAATTGCATGAATTGCAAGAGTGAATTGCTGCTAATAAATGAACTACTTGTTTGCTTTGTTGTGCATCAGCTCATACAACATGCGCATGATGGGGAACACAAACAGTGGCTTGTTAATAACAGCAGTTCACCACTACTGTTTACACCATCACACGTAATGCAGGCATAACTAAACCAACAGATTCTGGCCATCGCTGGCTAAAAGAAATGATGTATATAAAGAGACTTTGGTGTTTTCCCAAGTACATATTTATTTGCTTGCTTTCCTTTTTTTAACCTAGTTTCTTTTAATTAGTTTGACTATTTGAAAAAATAGCTTTTTCAAAAATGACATGAATGAAACAGAAAAAAAGAACCAAAATGTGTTTGTTGTGCATATTTTAACTTACCTGGTACTGCAGACATTTAGAAGTCTGCAAATATCATGAAGCAGACCTTTAAAAAGAAAAAGCATTCTGTTGTGCACCAAACAGTGTGCCATGCAGTTAGCTTTCATCAATCACTACACTAGGAATGAAAAGGCAAACATATTTTGCTGATGAGCTATTCAGGGTGGTAGATAGAGTGTCTCCCTGTCTCGGCTCCACTCCCTACAAATTAATTTTGATCTGAGTTGAAAGATGGTGTAGCTGGGCTGGAGCAGAGAAAGACTCACTGCTGCTAATCCTGAATTATTGCCTCAATCTTTCTGCCTTTTCCTGAACATCGGATCAGACTTCCCCAAGCTTTGAATCAACTTCAGGTTTTGTTTATGTCTTTCAGTCGGAATTCTCATCCTTCTTGCGATATTCAGCACATGGATTTTGTCAGCTTAAGCTGCTGACATGACCCCCAGTGCCTGGGAATCCATCACCAAAGAAAAGGAAATGGTGGCAGCTGGCAGTGTTCTCACCTGAAGTAGACAAGAAAGCTCATTCTTAACAAGTGCAGTTTTATTGCTCTGCTGTGGTGGGGGTGGGACACACATCAAGGTAGGAAACGTTCAAAAATAGGTCACATTTTTCATTCCTCTAGACTCAACCTTTGGATTCCATTGCATAACTGGGTTGAGAGCCCAGACGTTCTTCACCCTTGAAAAATATATGCTTTCATGAGGGCCAGTTTTCCACGAGTGTAGAAGAAGCACCTGGTTTGTAGAGCCAGCATTTGGGTATTCAATTTCCAACTAAGCCTTCTTGGAGAAAAGTCAGTCTGTATGGCCTTGCTACATGGTCTCAGAACTCCTCCAGAAAAAGGGAATCAAAGCATTGCTATAAGTCACAATCAACTCCACATGGACAATTTTCAAAGCCCTAGATGAAGTCAGTAACAGCCACAGTAGTCTGAGTGGCAACAGCAGCTCTGTCCTTTTTAGTTCTCCTGCTCGTTCTGATTCAAATCTCTTACTCAAAACCCGGGTCCTTCTTAATCTCACTCCAATCTCTCTCTCTCTCTCTCTCTCTCTCTCTCTCTCACACACACACACACACACACACACACACACACAGAGTAAGCATTAGAAGCTCCAAGTCTGCAAACCCCTGAAAATCACTGTCTGCAATCTGGCAGCTTTACTCTCCTGTTTAGAATCTATCATGTCTCTAATTTTCATACCAGAGAAGTCAATAGGGAGTTTACAAATTAACTCTGATTTGGTGCACAAATCAAACTGGATGGGGCACAGATAACTCTGGACCACATTGGAAAGACTAGAACTGACCTTCAAATCAGAGCAGAGGAGGCCTAATGAAATGGCTAAACCATCTAACATCACCTTCAGACTTTTAATCACTTGATAGCAGAATGATCAACCCTTGATAGTAGAACGACACTACTGGATCTCAGGCAAAACCAGGAACAAAACAGTGGCTGACATTTTGTTACCCAGTTATGCAAATAGCATAACGTTTAGACCTGAATTGCCGTGGAACAGATAATGCCCACGGAAATTTCCTAGTTTACAGCAGTTCATATCCAAAAGCTACATCATTTGCATAACTGCATGACAAAATTTCAGCCAGTAAAATGTGGTTTACCTGAGGTGATGACTGGAGGGAAAAGGGCTATCCATGGTAAATATGAATAGTATAGGGATCATGACTGAGGCCAGCGAGTATCCTAGGTGAGGTTTCACCTGAAAAATATCTGTAGAGGAGTCTCAGGTTGAATTCTGATTTTGGGTAGGATAAAACAAATGTTCTGGGTATGAGAGTCACCATCTCTCCCCCCCCCCCCCCCCCAATATCAGAGATACTGCATCATTACATTGTATTGCTTCTCTTGACTTTCAGGAGAAAATGGTAACATCTACCAACACATTCAGAAAATCCTCCCTTCATTCAAGTGGCGGCAACTCACCTTGATACTAAACAGAATGCAGGAAGTAACCATATTTAAATCAAACTTCATATTCTTCTACCTTGTCTGGAAGATTGTCAACCAGGTATGCGTTAACTCACAGAAACCTAAATGAATTAGGTTGTAACATTATCTATATTCGGCCAAAGCTTGCTGTTAAAAGCACACAGACTTTTGGATGGAATTAAAACAGGGACAAATGCTTTTATTTCTTAGAGCGCTAATACGGAAATTTCATTACGTGCCCGGTAGGAAATCATCCAAATGAATGCAACTCAGGCAACACATTACTATGAATTTTAAAGGGTATTTATCCATTACAACTTTGTCATCAAATATTGCCCATGGCCTATGGTTATCGTCACTGTGCATTTACATTTCAATTGGAGAAAAAGACACCTTCTTTTTGTCTTCTCTGATTAACATTTTGAAGCTCTGTAATTTTCTTGCTGTTTGGAGAAACAAAGCGCCCAGGCTCACAGAGAAAATCCATTCAACAAGATATAAATATTTGCTATTCAGAATACCGCAATGAGGGTTTAGTTATTTTAAAACTCAAAAAAAGAGAGAAAATTACTAATAATGATTGGTTTCAGCTAATGAAATGCTTTTATGCAAATAAGTGAACCTTAAATATGACCTGGAAACAAAAGACTGCTTAACAGTTACTATTAAGCAATACATTAGGAGATCAATTAAACAGAACTTCTTTCTAATGAACAAGCTGTACCACTGTTGCCATGGATACAGGGAAAGAGAAAGCCCTAGAATGCTAATTTATAATTTTAAGACTTGAAAACTATTAGTAGGCTAGAACTAGCAAGCAAGCTGGAGTGATACAAAATTAAGATATAAATAGTAATGTACAGATTCCCCTCTTCTGAATTTGGAAATCAAACCAGTATTTCACCAAACAGATTGAGGAATAGCTTGGGTAGTCTGAAACTTACCTTGAGCACAGAATCTCTGTT
Source organism: Pogona vitticeps (assembly GCF_051106095.1). Taxonomy (NCBI): domain Eukaryota; kingdom Metazoa; phylum Chordata; class Lepidosauria; order Squamata; family Agamidae; genus Pogona; species Pogona vitticeps. Next base: position 288,107,870 of record NC_135784.1, read on the forward strand.
AAATTTGTTTAATGCCTTCTTCTTCAACACCAGTCCTGACTATCTCTCCATCACTCATAAACTGCTGGATAGCTCAGTGGTTTAGGTATCAGAGGTTGGGAGTTTGATTCCCCACTGTGCCTCCGTGACAGGGGCTTGACTCGATGTTTCATACGGTCCCTTTGAGTTCTGCAGTTCCAAGATTAATATTATCATGATTTCCAAGCCCCTAAACATTTTTGTCCTGCAATTGCATGTACCCCCCCTTCTAACCTTCTATGGTAGCAGGGGCAGCTGGACACTGGTGGTAACGGTGGCAATGGTGTCAGCAGGGGCAGGAACTCAGCATCTTTAGTAAGTTTCCTTTCCTGGCAATTAGAACAGAGGAATGTAGCAGAAGAAAAATGCAGCTTCCTAAGTTCCGTGAGGCTGAGCAAATATAATTATTCTAGGGTCCTAAATTCAAAATATACATGTAATGATCTGAAGAACTCTTGTCTAGGGCGCCTTGTACTTTGGACATTGCTCCTGCTGCTTCACGTTCTAGACTTCAGGGAAAGAAGCCAGTCACATGGAGATGTACATGGAAAAACTAGCCGTATCACCTGATCCAGTCAGGAGGTGAGGCTGAGGAGCAGTGGCCCGGAAGGAAAGAACAAGAAATTGGGCCTTCTCGGTGGTAGCTCCTCGCATCTGGAATAACCTTCCTCCAGAGATTCCTGCTGCCCCTTTGCTGGGCACCTTTAAAAACCAACCGAAAACTTGGATGTTTGTGCAGGCCTTCCTTCCAGCTAATGCCTGGTTTCTTTTTCTTTTTTCTTTTTCTTTTTCTTTTTATATCTTTTCCTTTTCTTTCCTTTTCTTTCTTTCTTTCATCCTGAATAACTTCTCTATTGATTGTAAAAAAAAAAAATGTATTTTATAAATGTTTTATATGTTGGCAGCCGCCTGGAGTGGTCGTTTGACCAGATAGGCGGGGTATGTATAAATAAATAAATAAATAAATAAATAGATAAATAAATAAATAAATAAATAAATAAATAAATAAATAAATAAATAAATAAATAAATAAATAAATAAATAAATAACCTGTCTAATCCCTGCTCCCAGGCTAATTATGCATGGGTTATTTGACAGTAGTATTCCCAGTGTGGTGTGATAGATAGAATGATGGACTAGGACTCTGGAGAAGGGTTAGAACCCCAACATGCCCACGGAAACTCACTGGGGGAGTAAAACTGATAAGGCCACTTAAATATTTCACTTACCCTATTAGGACTACTATAAGTTCCAACTTGATAGCACAGAACACACACACACAACAGTGGACTTGGCTGTGAACAAGTTTTCATCAGGACCTTTAAGACCAGTCAAAGAAAAGGGGAAAATGCTGTGTCTTCCCACTTCAGGGAGGAAATTTGTGTGTGCGTGTGCGTGTGTGCCCGTGTGTTATAAAGCACATCTGCTCTGCCCTATAGAGTCTAGAAAACCTCTTCTAAATAAATTTTGCAACATGGCAGATAACAAAAGGAGCCAGACAAAACAGGGCTTCTTGAGGTCTATTTAGCCCAGCCCAGCCCACTGCAAAAAAGCTCATGAAGACAAACTCTGAGTTTGGAGAAATGAAATAGACAGTGGGCTGAGGAAAGAGACAACTAGCTGTCTGTAGTGACAAGGGTGAAGTCTGCTTGGGAATTCAGGAAAGAAAGAAAGAAAGAAAGAAAGAAAGAAAGAAAGAAAGAAAGAAAGAAAGAAAGAAAGAAAGAAAGAAAGAAAGAAAGAAAGAAAGAAAGAAAAAGAAATTGTAATTTTCTGAAAGCAATCTTTTGTGTTTAATTGGTTTCTTCTCTAGAACAAGCTATGCTGTTTATCTCTCAAATATAGCACAATAAAATGAGTACGTAGGGGGGCATTGTTCATATCGAAGTATTGCTGAATATTGGACAACTAACTGCAGTATAATGAAAACATTAGGTAACATGTACCTTACTGCTTTAACTGTGTTCTTGGTGTTGCATTTGTTTACTGTTATTTTAGTATGGTGTTTGTTAGATGGTTTTTAGTATTTGTTGTTTTTAGCTTTAAATGTTTTCTTTTACAGATGCAATCTGCCTTAGGTCCTTTCTTAGGAGAAAGACTAGGTAAAAATATTTTAAATAAATAAATACTCTCTGCCATCTGGTTTACAATCTTTAAAAAAAAGGACGGGTGGAGGGAATGGAAAGAAAGAAAGAAAGAAAGAAAGAAAGAAAGAAGGAAAGAAAGAAAGAAAGAAAGAAAGAAAGAAAGAAAGAAAGAAAGAAAGAAAGAAAGAAAGAAAGAAAGAAAGAAAGAAAGAAAGAAAGAAAGAAAGAAAGAAAGAAAGAAAGAAGGGGCTTCAGTCACCAGTGAATGCTAAAAGCAAAGCTATCCATGTTAAACATAAGAAATACATGAATAAACATGAAATATGGGGAATTTCCTGAGTTTCCATCTTTTAAAAATTTCAATTTATTTGTTATTAAGGTGTTTGGGATGGGGGGATGGGGTGGGTTACCTTTATTGTTAACTACTCAGAGTAGCGGATGTCACTAAGTCATGTGGTATAGACATGTTTAAAAATCAATCAATACAAATTCATATTCCATATTTAGTGTAATACCTTATTAGGTCAACTCAGAGTGGACCACACAGTGACTTATCTGTCTTATCAGGCAAATATTCACCTGGGTGTCCTAAAATAAGGACTGATTCAGGCAAATCAGCTTGAGATAGCATTTACAGAAACCTGGCCGAGTAAACGGAACAAAAATTACTCTGAGTAATGGTTTCAGTTTATTGCAACAAAACTTCATTTGCAAGTGTTCCTGAGTCTACCAATTTCTCCCTAGACCTCTCAACCAGTCACATTGAAAAGACAAGCATTCCTTTCTTTTTTAAATATATTCACTATCCTCCTGGGTCCATTTGAAGTCACTGGAAAGTTTAAAATTAAGGTGGACGCCGTTGGCACAGAATGAATTAATTTTAAATATGTATGTTCCATTGATTGGATTCATTCCTGAAACAGAAGTTTTCTTACAGGAAAGATTAAACCATGATGGAGAAAATTGGCAGATTCCAGTCACTTGGCTAGTTTGAAGATACACATTACCAGTTATAAAATTCCCTCAGCGTATATATAACAAATGTAATTGCTGGGATTATAGTACAATTTGTGGCCTTAGAGGTACTGAAAAGAAGGCCATGCTGTAATGCTTTCTCTTTACAGCAGAAGGGCACAATCCAGCAGAGAATCATGCATGTTTACATCAATTTATTTCAATTGGTCAAAGTGCATTTTACACATGTTCAAGTTGCACTCCTAAGTGTTTATTTTGTTTTGAATGTAGATAACCATTGTACTTTTTAAAAAAATATACTGGAAAATGTAGAAACAAATGAGTGCCTCTTTAAGCTGAAAGCCTACCAGTAAAAATTCAGACAATATTCTGAAACAACTTGGTTCATGGACTCAGAATTATGTAGTTAAGGTGTACAACAAGGTGTACAACAAGTGTCCTCTAGTACAATCTGCTGCCAAGGCAGGAAATAGACAGCTAAATCATTCAATCTCTGAAAAGCATCTAACAAAAGAGAGTTCACACCCTTTTGATATAGTCCTTTTCCCCATCAAATCTTTGGAAGTTGTTCCGAAAATTTAGTTTGAATCTCCATTCTTATTATTTGAATCTGTTGGTTTGGGCCCAATGCAACAACAGAAAGAAAGCTTGTTCTATTTGTGACAACCCCAGACCTACTGGGATATGCCACAGTTTCACTAAGCTGCCACCAACCATTCCCTGTAAGGAGTCACACAGACCAGGAATGGATTTTTAACTAACAAAGGAATAAGGTTTATTTAAATAACACACAGGGAAAATAAAATGATCAAGTGAATAAGATACAGTAACGTGGCTTAGTCTCAATCATACATACACCAGTTTGGTTCACACAGAACACCTTTTAAATAAAGCACAGACCCTGAACCTATCAGTTCTGGCTAAACATACAGACACCTGAACCTATCAGGTAGGTACTGACTGACACACAGTAGTACCCTGTCTGACACACAGACTCCCACACCAGCTTCTTCTCTTCAGCTTCTCTCACAGCTCTCCTAACTTCTCCACACAGGCTTCACATATATATACAGTACAGCCCCTCCTCCTGATGTCCCGCCTTCCACTCCCCATAGGATGGAACTTTCCCTCCAACCCATGACAGACAGGTAACATCAGTGCTGTATGTAACACCTCCCCTCTTTATAAGTTGTTTTGTAGGGGGAAAGCTAAAGTGCTTTTCTCCAAAAAACAACCTGGATCCAAAACATACAAAAACAGTTATACAATAACATACAATACCATACTTACTCTAGGATAACCATATCACTTAGGCATTTAAACATTTACCATTTACAATACATCAAGTTACCTTTATTCATACAAACCAATCATGTTTAATAAACAAGTACATTTAACCTTTGGTCACCAAAATATATACATAGTCCATGTTTCTTCGCCGTCTTCATTCTTCGGGTCTTCTTGACAAGGCGTCAGCAACACAGTTCACTGACCCTCTGACCACCTTCACTTCAAAGTCATAGTCTTGTAGGTTTAAAGCCCACCTCATAAGTTTACTATTGTGGGTTTCCATTGTCTTTAACCATTGCAGTGGTGAATGGTCAGTGCACAGAATAAAATGTCTTCCCCAGATGTAAGGCTTGGCCTTCTGGATCGCGTAGACTATGGCCAGGCACTCCTTTTCCACGGTTGCCAAATGTCTCTCACCTTTCTGGAGTTTCCTACTCAGGTAGGACACTGGATGCTGGTCACCATTTTCATCCTCCTGGCAAAGAACTGCTCCTACCCCGCTGTTAGACGCATCGGTGTAGATGATGAACTCCCGGTCAAAGTCTGGAGCACGCAGCACTGGATAGTTGATGAGGGCCTCCTTCAACCTCTGGAACGCCTCCTCACAGTCGCTGGTCCACGGGATGCGGTCATCAGCCTTCTTCCTCGTCAGATCGGTCAGCGGAGCCGCAATCTCGCTAAACCTCGGGATGAACTTTCTGTAGTAGCCCACCAACCCAAGAAATGATTTGACCTTTTTCTTGGTGTTGGGTCTGGGCCAATCACGAACTGCTTCTATCTTGGCCTCTAGGGGTTTTATCACTCCTCCCCCTACTATGTGACCCAAGTATTTTATTTCTGGGCTACCCAGCTGCAGTTTGTTTTCTTTGCAGGGCCTAGGCCAAAGCACTTCCTCCCCTGGGTTAAAGTACCTCTCCCTGCCTTCCTGGTCATCCCAAGCTTTCTTTCTGACCTTTTGAGCTTGCAGGGTCTCTGCTGCTAGCTCTAGGTTTCTCTTTAGGTCATTCATCAAGGTGTCTATATATGTCACAACGTCTTGTGGGTCATCCTGGGTGATCTGCTCCCAATTTTGTTTGATCAAATCAAGGGGCCCTTTCACCCTTCTCCCAAATAAAAGTTCAAACGGACTGAACCCGGTACTGGCTTGTGGCACTGATCGATAAGCAAACAAAAGGGATTGCAGCTTCTGGTCCCAATTGTTTGGATTCTCCGCCAAGTAAGCCCTAATCATGCGCATCAGAGTCCCATTGAACTTCTCCGTTAACCCATTACTTTCAGGGTGATAGGCAGTGGTTTCCTTGTGTTTAATTCCACAGATTTGCCATAAGCGTTTCATGAGCTTCGATGTAAACGATGCGCCCAAATCTGTGATTATTTCTGAGGCAAATCCCATCCTGGACATATACCCCACCAAGGCATCTGCCACTGTGTTAGTTTCAATGTTAGTCAAGGGTATGGCTTCAGGGTACCTCGTGGCATGGTCCACAATGGTGAGAATGAACCTGTTCCCGCTCTTTGTGGCCTTGGGCAAAGGTCCCACAATATCCACCCCTATACATTTGAACGGAGTGTCAATCACAGGCAAAGGGCACAACTTTGCTTTGGTCCTGTCACGGTTATTCCCCTGCCTCTGACACACATCACATTGTTTACAGAACTCCTTGATCTGCTTCCCTATTTCAGGCCAGTAAAAATTCTGTGTAATTCTCTGTTGTGTTTTGTTCACCCCTAAGTGCGCAGCAAACATGTCAGAGTGCCCCCTTTTTAAGATCATGGGGCGATACTTTTCAGGTACCACCAGCTGATTTCTGATCCCATCTCCCCCTTTTGAGATATTCCTCAGGGTCTCTCTATATAAAATTCCCTTTTTTTCTCGAAATCTCACTGGGGTTTCAGGTGTTAGCTGGGCGTCTGTCACCTGTTCAAAACACTTTTGGAGAGTGGCGTCTGCCTTTTGCTCTTGGCCGAATCTGCTGTCTGTGGTTAAGGTTTCCACCACAGCCTCGGAACTCCCCTCTGCTTCCGTCTCGGGCTCATCAGTACCCCCCTGAACTGTCCTCGTGGTGGCTTGTGAGCGTGTAATCACTAGCACCCGTTTCACATGTTCAGCCAGGTCATTTCCCATGAGCACGGCTGCTGGCAGAGTTGATGAAATCGCTAGCCGCCAAACTCCCCTCCAGCCTTGAAAGTTCACAGGTACCTCAGCTACTGGTAGCGAGATCACCTGTCCCTCAATCCCTGCCACCTTTATGCTCTCATTTGGGATTATATACTCCCTAGGAATAATATCTGGATGGCACAGGGTCACCTGGGAACAAGTATCCCTCAGCCCCCTATACTGATGGTCAAGTATTCCTACGTCCACCCCTGCGGTTTCAAACAACTGCGAATCTGTTCTCACTAGCAAGCAGCGCTTGACCTCCACAAGAGGACCATTTTCCTCAGCCTGATCAGCAGATGTAACTGTTCCAGATTGAGTAGCCATGGCAACAGGCTCCCTCAGTGACAAGGAGCTTGGCTCTTTCTGGACACAGAACACAGCTTTTGGCTTGGTTCCACTCAAATCATGAGGCACATTTCCTTTTAGCTGCTTTAATTTCTCACACTCTGAGATTAGATGGCCCTTTCCTTGACAGAAATAACATTTTCTGCTGTATTTTGAGTCTTTCTCATCTTGTTTTGGTTTTCCCTCCAAAATCTGAGGTCTTGGTTTCGTGTCTGAGGGCTTCCCTTCACCATGGGCCCCTCCCACTTGCTGGTTTCTCCCTGGTCCCTGAGAGTACTTGCTGTAGGTTTCTTTAGGTTTACCTATAGATTTCCCCTCACCTAAGGGCTTTCTTATTTGGGAAATAAAATCTGCGATCTCGGCCGCCTCTGCCACAGATTTCGGTTTCCTTTCCCTCACCTGGAACTTCAGTTCCCCATGCAGGACTGAATAAAACTGCTCCAGCGCTATCAGGTCTTTGAGCTGCTGGAAGGTCTCTGTTCCCTCCTGAGATAGCCATTTCTCTAGCAGCCTCACCAGTTGGGCCCCCACTTGGGTAAAAGTCTGCTCTGGTTTCTTGGTGAGTGACCTGAATCTCTGCCTCAGCTGTTCCGCATTTATCCCATGTCTGGCAAACACCAGTTTTTTAAACTCTGCAAAATCTTTCATCAGTTCCTCTGGCATCTCTGCATAGACTTCTGCCAGGCTGCCACTGATTAAAGATCGCATAATGGTCATCTTCTCAGTTTCCCTTACTGAGAAGTCCACAAACGCTCTTTCCACGAGGGAAAAGAACACCTCAGGGCAATCTCCCTTGTGGTATACAGGGAATTTCTTCAGGTCAGTTTTAGACAATTGGCCCCCCTCAGAATCTCTATTGTTATTATTGTTCTGGTTCATCAGTTCCAATTTTCTTAACTCAAACGCCATTTTCTCTCTCTGCAATTCCAATTCAAATTGTCTTTGCCTCTCCCTTTCCCTTTCCTGTTTCTCTTCCTTTTCCATTTCCAATCGTCTTTGTTTCTCCCTTTCCTCCATTCTTTCTCTCTCTAATCTTTCCTCCATTTCCCTCACCCTCAGTTCATGCTGTTGGGCTAGGAGCAATTTTCTGAGTTCTGGGTTCTGTTCTCCCGTGCTCGCATCCTGCACTGAGCCAAATTCATCCTCAGAACCTTGGTCCACCTGGGGTTCCCTCACTTCACCCATTTCTGCCATTTGGCTTCGAGTCAAGGGCATAATCCCCCCCCAGAACAGGCTGCTTTCAAAAGTCAAGCCTCAAAATAAAGCGACCACTTTTTTTCTTTTGCCTCAGAACCAGCCTTCTATAGATTGCTGCTGTTCTTTCAGCACTAACTTGCAACTGTTGCCAGCCAGAGTCCACCCCCCTCTGCTAGGCCTCTCAGCAGACAAGCTAGATCACTGCTACTTCCCTCAGCTTTGCCTCAGCTTTTTCCCGCCAAAACAGGTTGCCTCAGAGCTCCCTAATCTAGTCCCACCAATCTGAGGTTACACGTTCTTCCACTAGCGTACCTCCCCATGAGGTAAGCCTAGAAGATTACCTACGCGCTCTCAGATTGTCCCTGACTAGACCCCCCTTGCTCTGGGCACACTTGCCAAGGCTTTGCTGGACCACTGGACAACTGGACCAGTCGTATCCCACACGCTGGACACCAATCAATGTGACAACCCCAGACCTACTGGGATATGCCACAGTTTCACTAAGCTGCCACCAACCATTCCCTGTAAGGAGTCACACAGACCAGGAATGGATTTTTAACTAACAAAGGAATAAGGTTTATTTAAATAACACACAGGGGAAATAAAATGATCAAGTGAATAAGGTACAGTAACGTGGCTTAGTCTCAATCATACATACACCAGTTTGGTTCACACAGAACACCTTTAAATAAAGCACAGACCCTGAACCTATCAGTTCTGGCTAACCATACAGACACCTGAACCTATCAGGTAGGTACTGACTGACACACAGTAGTACCCTGTCTGACACACAGACTCCCACACCAGCTTCTTCTCTTCAGCTTCTCTCACAGCTCTCCTAACTTCTCCACACAGGCTTCACATTTATATACAGTACAGCCCCTCCTCCTGATGTCCCACCTTCCATCCTCATAGGATGGAACTTTCCCTCCAACAGTGTTACAGACAGGTAACATCAGTGCTGTATGTAACACTGTTGTCTATAATTCAGTGGTTCCCAACTTTGGATAAATCAGGTGTCCGTGGACTGCAGTTCCCAGAAGCCTTCGCCACCAGCTCTGCTGGCTGGAGTTTCTGGGAGTTGAAGTCCAAGATCACCTAGGTTACCTAAGGCTGGGGATCACAGGTCTACATGATAGCCCTTCAAATTTATGAAAATAGCGATCATATTACTTCCCAATTTTCTTTTCTCCAGCTCAACACACCAATTTCCCTCAGCCACTCTTCACAGACCTTGCTATTCAGATCCTTTACCTTCTCTGTTAACATCCTTCTCTATCCAGCTTGCCAACATACTTCTTACGTTACAGTTGAGTATTTCTCTGTCTTCTCTATGAGCATTTCTGGAATGGGATTTAACCTATTATTTTCCGTAAGGCTTATGCAGTCTGGAAAGAATGTCTAGATATGCTGATCTTTCCCATTATTCAATATAAGGAATCTTGTGATGGCATGGTCATTTCCATTTAAGATTCCCCCTACTTCCAGTCTTGTTGACCTGTTCGTCCCTGTTAGAGAAGGGTCTTGTTTTCCCCATCCCCTCTTTCTGAGTGTGAAATTGCTGTCAAGTTGTATGAGCAATTTACTAGATCTTGTGGTTATAATCCGGATGAGCGTGCCTGCGTACAGAGGAAGCCAGAGACCCTCTGCCACAGCCCACTGGGTGAGAGGCAGTGGAACTGTGGTTGGGCCCCTGTTGGATGCCAGCTCTTTCTCAAGGGAGCTGGCTCAGCCTCCCTCTGTGCCTGCAGGAATAGGCCCTGCTGCTCCTGGCTGCCTCACCCCCCTCTCAACATGAGCCACATGGCTGGGGGAGAAGAGAAGGGGCTTTAGAAAGGTTTTATTTAATATATTTTTAAAATTTATTTTAAGTCGTGATTAATTGCCATTAATTAAGAAGAGACCCACAGTGGATTTTAGGGAACAGGAAGGGGGGTGTTGGAGGGGGCAGCCACTGAGGTGGTGCTGGGTAGGGGAAGGAATGGTGGTGGGGGTAGAACATGCCCGCCTAGGAGAAGAGAGGTTAGATATGTTACATCTATCCCTTCTTCTAGTCCTACCCCCAACCAGATGGTATCAGGTGACCATATCAGCAAACCCTCGAGCCACACAGTGCTGATGAATGCCAGGTCAGTACAAAATAAGACTGCCCTCATCCATGATGTAATTCTGGATGAGGGTGCTGACCTGGTGTGCATTACTGAGACCTGGGTGGGAGAGGAGGGCGGTGTTCCCCTCTCCCAGCTGTGTCCGCCTGAGTACTCAGTCCAGCACCAAGGTCGCTCGGAGGGTCGGGGAGGGGGAGTTGCTATAGTCTATAGGAGTTCTATCTCCTTGACCAGGCTTCCTATCCCTTTGAGAGGAGGTTTTGAGGGTCTGTATTGTGTGCTGGGCTTGCGAGACAGATTAGGGATTCTGTTAGTGTACCTCCCACCCTGCTGCGTACCAACAGTCTCCCTGCCTGAGCTGACGGAGGTAGTCTCAGACCTGGTGTTGAGGACTCCCAGGCTGCTGTTGCTGGAGGACCTCAACATCCATGCTGAGGCTGCCTTGACTGGGGCGGCTCAGGACTTCATGGCCGCCATGACAACCATGGGGCTGTCTCAATGTGTCATCAGCCCGACGCATGAGAAGGGCCATACCTTGGACCTGGTTTCCTCAACAGGACTGGAAGATGGTGGTTTGGATGTGGAGGGGCTGGTTGTGACCCCATTGTCATGGTCAGACCACTTCCTGGTCAAGTTTAGTCTATTAGCTTATTCTCCCCAGTGCAAGGGTGGGGGATCTATTAAGATTATCTGCTCTCGGAGACTAATGGATCCAGATGGATTCCTGAATGCTCTGGGGGATTATCCGTCTGATATGGTCAGCACTCCTGTCGAAGCTCAGGTCACCCTCTGGAATAGGGAGATGACCCGGGCAGTTGACACGATTGCGCCTAAGCGCCCTCTCCCTGCTCGCCAAGCCCAGACAGCTCCTTGGTATACTTCTGACCTGCGGGCGATGAAGCGAGAGGGGAGACGGCAGGTGGAGGAAATCCCGCTGGGAGTCCGATCAAACATGACTTAGAGCCCATTATCGGGCCTATTTCGTGGCAATACGGCTGGTGAAACGGCAATATTTCTCCAGCCATATTGCTTCGTCAGAATGTCATCCAGCAGAGTTGTTTCGGGTGGTCCGGGATCTTCAACCGGGAAATCCGGTGGAGGTCCCGGACTGCTCATCAGCTCACTGTGATGAGTTTGCCATCCATTTTGAGGGGAAAATCACTCAGATTCGCAGTGGGTTGGACTCCACAGTTACTGCAGAATCAGAGGATGTGTCCAGTGCGCTGTGCTTAGGTCAAGTATTAATGGATGAGTTTTAATTGTTGAGACCTGAGGATGTGGACAGGGTACTTGGATCTGTCCGTTCTACCACCACTCCGCTCGGCCCTTGCCCATCCTGGCTAATTGGAAGATCAGCCAGGGGGGTTTGCACCTGGGTCCAGGAGGCCGTGAACGCCTCTTTGAGAGAGGGAGTGGTCCCTACCGCCTTGAAAGAGGCGGTAATTCGACCACTCCTTAAAAAGCCTAACCTGGACCCAAGGCTGGTGGTCAACTACCAACCAGAGGTGAACCTCCCTTATTTGGGCAAAGTGTTGGAGCGGGTTGTGGCCGGGCAACTCCAGGCGCTGCTGGATGAAACAGATTTTCTGGATCCATTTCAACTGGGTTTCAGGCCGTGTTTTGGTACGGAGACTGCCTTAGTTGCCCTGTACCTTTGCTGGGAGAGAGACAGGGGGAGTGTGACCCTGTTGAAACTCCTGGACCTCTAAGCGGCTTTCGACACCATCGACCATGGTGTCCTTCTGGATAGGCTGGCTGGGTTGGGAGTTGGGGGCACCTCTTTACGGTGGTTCCACTCTTTCCTGGCTGACCGTGTCCAGAGGGTGGTGCTGGGGGACAGTTGCTCTGCCCCATGGCAGTTATGTCATGGGGTTCCTCAGGGCTCAATACTGTCCCCCATGCTGTTCAACATCTACATGAAACTGCTGGGAGAGGTCATCAGGAGGTTTGGGCTGAAGAGACAGCAATATGCTAACGATACTCAGCTGTACCTCTCGTTTTCCACCAATCCAGGTGAGGCGGTTTCTGTGCTGAACTCGTATCTGGACCTGATAATGGACTGGATGAGGGTTAATAAATTGAAACTCAATCCTGACAAGACGGAAGTGCTGTTCGTGGGTGCTTCACCAGACAGGCTGGAGGACCATTTCCCTGCCCTGAATGGGGTTACACTCCCCCTAAGGGACAGGGTCCGCAGCTTGGGGGTGCTCCTGGACCCCAGTCTAACTCTGGAAGCCCAGGTGGACTCGGTGGCCAGGGGCGCCTTCCTTCAGCTGCGGAAATTATACCAGCTACGGCCCTACCTGGACGAGCGGAGTCTCATGTCAGTCACACATGCACTGGTAACATCCCACATAGATTACTGCAATGCGCTTTACGTGGGGCTGCCTTTGAAGACGGTCTGGCGACTGCAACTGGTCCAGAATCAAGCTGCACAGCTGGTGAGTGGTGCAGCCGCCAGGGAACATATCAAGCCGATTCTGTATAATTACATTGGCTACCAGTTGCTGCCCGGGCCCAATTCAAAGTGCTTGTTTTGACATATAAAGCCCTAAACGGCTTGGGCCCTGGATACCTGAAGGACCGCCTCCTTCCATATGAACCTACCCGGCAGTTAAGATCTAGCCAGGGGGCCCTTTTGAAAGAGCCGTCCCTTAAGGAGGTAAGAGGGACGGCTTGTAGACAAAGGGCCTTTTCGGCAGCTTCCCCCAGACTATGGAATGCCCTCCCAATTGAGATTCGTCTGGCGCCGAGGCTGGTGACATTTCGGTGCCAGGTCAAAACCTTCCTGTTCCAGAAGGCTTTTAATTGAAATAATATTAGCTGTGGGTCCGATGGCATTATATATATATTAATTGTATTTTAATTGTTCTAAATTGTATTTTATTTTAAATGTTGTAAGCCGCTCAGGGACCTTTGGGTAGTGTGGGCGTCATATAAATTAAATAAATAAATAAATAAATAAATTAATAAATAAATTAATAAATAAATAAATAATCCCATAGCAACTTGCCACTTGAATCAGTGGGGATTTGGTGAGTCACTTCCTCTGTACGTTACACTGATTCAATGGGCCTACTCTGGTTATGGCTTACTACTGGATATCAACCTTTGTTTTTGGCGCACTTTGACTTCCAACATATATGAAAGTACCTAGATCAAATCAAACCTGAAATATATCTGAAGACAACAATGTTGAAATGGAGGTTGTCCTACTTTGGGCATATTATGAGAGGATAGGATTCTCTGGAAAATACAATAATGCTGGGAAAGGTTGAAGGCAGCAGAAAAGGAGGAAGACTAAATACGAGATGTATTGACTCCCTGAAGGAGACCACAGGCTTGAGTTTGCAAGAATTGAGTAGGACTTTTGAGGACAGGACATTTTGGTCTTTGGTGTTTCTCTCACCTTTGATTTTTATCCCAGTGTCACCACTAGCATCCGTTTCTCCCGATCATGGCTCTCCTTGTGGGTATACACTTCCTTTACGTACAATATTTCTCCTTCTCTCTTCCTATTTGGCATATTTATTTTGAATGTCATCTCTCTCAATTACTTCATTCCAGTTATGAAGTATCTCTGTCAGGATTAAATAATACCTGTTCAATCATGTTTGCCATCCTCTGTTAAGACTTCAAATTTATCTTGACTATGTTCTGTGTAATGATGTAAAGATATCTGAAACCATGGGACATGCCTTCTGGCTGTATCACTCATGCATTTTCCTGCCCATTGGCAGGTTCTTGTTCTACTGTTGTTATAATAATAAGTACATACTGTCAAGTCAATTCTGATTTATGGCCACCCTTTCCAAGGTTTTCTAGGAACAGAGTACTCAGAAGTGGTTTCTTATTCCCTTCTTGGCATTTCCAGGGACTGTGCAGATTGTCCAAGGCCACACAGACATTTCTCCTAGGAATGTGCAATCAAAAACTGAACTTCCAAACACACACTCAACTCACTGAGCAATCAAGACAGTTTGTACCACTGTACTATTCCAGATTCTCATGTACTGTATCTTTGACTCTCTTGTTTGAAGTACTTGCCCACTGGAATTCTACCTTCCTCCCTCTCTAGATTGTTTAAAGCCCTCCTTGATCAGATGTACAAGATTCCTGCCAAACACATTCTGTGCTACCCTTTAGAGTTGCAACCCCTCTCTTTCCAGAAATCCTTTGTCATGGAAGTTTCACACACATTTTCCACCAGTTTCTGCAGGTAGTGCCGTTTATTCATTTGGTTTGAAGGTCAGGACGACAGTGCTTCTGAATACAATGGCACACCATCACATAGGAGCAATCCCAGACGCATGTACAACTAGAGTTTCAGAGTAATCAACATCTAGCAACTTCAGCAGTAAAACACGATTTAGCCTTTTCAGAGTGGAATTTGGATGGGGTCCCCGCTTAGCATATTTGTATACAATTATACATTTACCTGAAATTTCTCTCATTTTTCCTCACAAATCCAAGAAACACCTATTAACCCAAATGCAGTGGAAGCCATATTCCCATCCTCATTAGAGATCAAAATGACATTGCACAGCCTGGGAATAATTCTCTGGCTTTTATATCATTATTTTAGTGCTATAGAGTTTGTAGTATAGATTGTTATAAAAAGTGGAAAACTGAAAAATAGAAAGGCAAGCTGAAAGAGAAGATAACAAATAAAGAATGTACACTCAAACATGCTTTGTTGTTTAGTCATTTAGTTGTGTCCGACTCTTTGTGACCCCATGGACCAGAGCATGCCAGGCCCTCCTGTCTTCCACTGCCTCCTAGAGTTGGGTAAAATTCATGTTGTAGTTTCGGTGACCCTGTCCAACCATCTCATCCTCTGTTGTCCCCTTCTCCTTTTGCCTTCACACTTTCCCAACATCAGGGTCTTTTCCAGGGAGTCTTCTCTTCTCATGAGATGGCCAAAGTACTGGAGCCTCAGCTTCAGGATCTGTACTTCCAGTGAGCACTCAGGGTTGATTTCCTTTAGAACTGATAGGTTTGTTCTCCTTGCAGTCCAGGGGACTCTCAAGAGCCTCCTCCAGCACCACAATTCAAAGGCATCAATTCTTCGGCAGTCAGCTTTCTTTATGGTCCAGCTCTCATTTCCATACATCACGACAGGAAAAACCATAGCTTTGACTATTCGGACTTTTGTTGGCAAGGTTATGTCTCTGTTTTTTAAGATGCTGTCGAGGTTTGTCATCGCTTTCCTCCGAAGAAGCAGGCGTCTTTTAATTTCATGGCTGCTTGTACTTGTCCTCGGCTGTTCCTCAGTAACATGTTGAGAGGAGGGAAGATGGCGACCCGGCAGTAAGCTTTGCTGTTTACTATCTTTTGCCGTCTACTATCTCTGTCTATTTATTACCTCCCGTCAACAATATGTTTTCGGTTTTGAGAGCTAAAAGAAGGAGGACTAGCCCTTCTAAAGACCATAAAAAAGGGAAAGCATTTAAGAAGCCAAAAAAACAGCATCAGGACCTGGCGGTGCAATCCCACATCGATTCATTTTTGCAGCCGCCCCAAGAGCTGCTCTCATCTGCCCATGCTCCAATGTCGCTGAGTTCCTCGCTTCTTCGGGAGGCAAGCAATGCCCCCCCCCCGGATTCAACGGGCTTATCGGCTGCTAAAGACACTCCTTCAAATATCTCAAATATTTCTCTTGTCTCTGAGGAGGAGGGTTCCGGTCAACCTCCAAATGTGAAGGAAGGGCTGAATGAACATTTTTTTATCCTTTTTGCGCGAATATCTGGCAGTGTCCAACACTTCATCACTGCCGCAAAGCCCCCTTGCGGAAATTCCCCAGTCTCTTGAGCAAAAGTTCAGTGACTCATGCTTGATTGCAGCCCGTGCTTTTTTGGTATTACTGGAAAGACTGTGCTCAATTGAAAAGCAAATTACCTCAATCCTAACACATGGGGTGAAAATGGCTGGATGTCAGAGACCATGTCCCTCTGATGGTGATTTGTTGAAGAGCACTCCCCCGGCTGCTAATCTACGTAACCAAGCCACTCCTGCTGGCCTTTCTCAACCTTCTAACGTCAGACTGACAGCTGTGCCGAAGGAGGACGATAACAAAGTCAACAATAAGAAAACCCAGCTGATCTGGTCTTCCAGAGATGCGCTCTTGATGTTTCCAGGCAGTGACGCCCGACAATGGTCCAACAAGCCCAGAATTGCTAAATCGCTATCTCTACTTTTGGGTTTTAATACATATACACTGGATCTAGAGCGTTTCTACTATTTACCAACAGTCAAAGGGTATAAACGGCTTTTTCTTACAATGAAAACCCAGATTTTATGTAACAGAATCTTTAGAAAGAAAAATAAACTGCTCGCCTACAATATTGGGGTCCAGAGAATCTTCAAGCAGGTGAGTGGGCACCTGCGATTTACGATGAAGTCTAAGAAAGACGGAGCCAACATTTCCTTACATCTGTCAGAACCTCCCGCTGAACAGTCGTCGGTTCTGGATCGTCGTGACACCAAATCTATTTCAGTGCACCATTTAAGACCAATCCCTATCCATCAGCCTCTTTCTACTGGACAGACTACCCATTCTCTTCAAGCCGCCAGTCTGTCTGACAACTTGGAGGCGAACAACAGGGGTAACCCATCTCCTCGACCAACTCCATCTTCTATCACCCCAGAAAAGAAAGGCCCTGCCTGTGATGAATCTGAGGCCCAGGACAAAGACCCCCCCACTTTCGGACCCCAAGACAACTCCATTCTCTTGGACCCGCGCTTTGAGAAGCCGAGGTCTATGAAGCAACTTCAAGATATCGGGAATGAACCTCTAACAAACACCTTACTTATGGAATTACCAGACCTCGATCCAACGGTCCCCATCTCTCCCGCGGCCCAACCTTGACTAGGCTGTCGGCCGCTGTCTCCAGCTGATGCCCCCCCTGACAAGGGTATTCTGAAATTTCTGTCCTGGAATGTGGCGGGCTGGCCTAAGAAAAAGCACAATTTGGAATTTCTTGAGTACTTAAGGCAACATGACATTCTTTGTCTCCAAGAGACTTGGACAGACAAGGCAATAATACTCTCTGATTACCAAAGTTTTACCTTGCCAGCCTTCCGTCGGGAAAAGCATGGCCGTATGATTGCCGGCCTTGCGATCCTGACAAAAAGATCTATGAAAGCTGAGATGGTATTGTCCTCCCAAAAAAACAGTAGCCTTCTGGCTGTTCGTGTACTAGTTAAGAACCTCTCAATACTGATTATGAATATTTATTTTCCTCCGAATTCCTATAAACATACCGCCTTGCAGATGTGGGAGTATCTTGAACAGAACGTAGTTGACCTGTCTACCAAATACCCTCAGGCCAACTTTATTATAGGTGCAGATTTTAATGCCAGGGTAGGCGATGGCCTTGAAATTCTCAAAAAGACTCCGAACGGAGGATCATTACCCGAGCTGCCATTCTATTATAGCTGGCCTAGAGCCTCTAAAGATAAAAAATACAATTCCGCAGGTATTTCTCTTGTCAACTTCAGTATCCAACAAAATCTTCTTTGGCTTAATGGACTTGTTTCATTTGAGCAGGCCAAGGAATTCACCTTTATCTCCGAGGCAGGCTGCAGCGTAATCGATTATGTCTTAGTGTCCCCATCGTTACTTGCTAGAGTATCTGACTTCGCAGTGGATGCGTTTAAACTGAGTGATCACCTTCCTCTCCAACTTAGTCTGAGTGGCTCCCCTGCGAGTAAGGGCAAAACGGCGGAGGTTGTCAAGGTACAGTCCTGTTCCCCCAAATTTCGGTGGGACAAGCTAACCCAGTCAAAATTGGCCCTCCTGTTGGAGGAGCCTAACATTTTTCACTCAGCTCCGCCATGCTTTTGGCGAATTTCCCATTGGAAGTGGTAAGGTTGTACAGCCAACTAATAGAGCGCATCACCTCTAATCTAGCGCTGCCTGTAAACGGCTCACGTTCTGCTCTACGCCAGGGCAACCCGACCTGGTTTGACTATGAATGCCAACAATACAAAAGAGCGGCCAGAAGTTGTTTTAAAAAGTTTAGGCAACTAAACTCTCAGCAGGCTCTTAAAGAATATTTCTCTTTAAACTTCCATCTGAACATGTTAGCCAAATGTAAGAAGATCAAATATGAGAAAGCGCTATGGGATAAACTTTATCAGGCCACAATTCACTTTAACCCTCGCTCCTTCTGGGCGTTAGCGAATGGGTCTTTCAAAGCGAAAGGTCACGATCCCAAGGCAGTCCCTGTCTACAACTGGAAATTGCACTTCTCAAACCTCTTTTCTGACAACACAGCCTCTTCGTCCGTAGAGGCTTCCGAACTATTTGCCACCCCAAATTGGCTGCAAGTGTCTACTTCAGAAACTAAAGTCCTAATCGCCTCACTCAAGACTGGTAAGGCAGCTGGTCCTGATATGATTATGGGAGAATGGTTGAAATCCAACCCTGATTTCTGGGCCCCTATTCTGGCAGGACTTTTTTCAATGGCAATTGCCAGTGGAATTCTTCTGGAATCCTGGAGGCAAGCCATCGTTGCCCCTATATAGAAAAAAGGGGACCCTTGTCTCCCGGAGAATTACAGGCCAATTAGCCTCCTCTCAATAGTAGGCAAGTTGTATGCCAATTATTTCTTGGTCCATCTTAATACTTGGATCACCCAGAATAACATCCTAGGCATTGAACAGATTGGGTTTAGACCAGGCCACTCCACCTTGGACCACTGTGCTGTCCTGTCCCATCTTGCTTATAAGTATTCCATAAAAGCCAACTCAAAATTATTTGTAGCTTTCCTTGACTTAAAAGCTGCCTTTGATAGTGTTGACAGGCAGTTACTCTGGTCCAAGCTGGAGAGAACCGGAATTCCTTCTAATCTGATTAATCCCATCAGGCAACTGTACTCTAACACCTCTTGCAGAATAAGATGTTCTTGGGATGGCCTCCTTACCGAAGAGATCCCTACAAACAAGGGAGTCAAGCAAGGATGCCCACTGGCTCCGACCTTATTTAACCTGTTCTTAAATGACTTGGCTCCAGAACTATTAACCGTGGACGGCCATTTTCCAACTCTTGGAGATCGTAAGATTTCAATCCTTTTATATGCCGATGATGCTGTACTTCTTTCGCACTCTCGGCTGGGCTTAAAAAGACTAATAAACAAATGTCTGGACTATTTATCCATCAACAAACTTCAACTAAACTACCTGAAATCGAAAATTTTAGTCTTTTCTAAGTCCCGTAAAATATATAAATGGATCTTCAAACGACATTCAATTGAACAGGTGAGGACCTTTAAATATTTGGGATTATTATTCTCAGCCGACAGTGCCTGGGTGGGTCATCGCAATATGGCACAAGCGACAACCAAAACATCCTCAATGGCAATTTCCAGATTCTTCTATAATAAAGGGGGGCGCCTAATTCCGGCAGCCCTCAAAATATTCAATGCTAAATCTATTTCTCAAGCGCTTTATGGTATTCCTATTTGGATCAATGCTTATCATAAATCACTAGAAAGTTTCCAATCAGCTTTTTTGAGAAGAATCATGGCTATGCCAAACTGCGTCCCCTATGAGGCTTTATGTCTCGAAACGGGACAACTTCCAGTCAAGGATGCTGCTTGGTATAGAACTTGCAAATACTGGCTAAGAATGTATTTTGACACCTCTCAAACAACCCTACTTTATCACCTAAAAAAAGATAGCTGCCCCCCCGTTGATGGTTGGCTAAGGAAGATCAAACAGATCGGTTTAGACCCGGACATCTTAGGTTCTCTCCCATTCCAGGCTGCCTTAAGAACTGTCAAACAAAGATTGGCTGACATCAACTCACAAGACTTATTAAGAGCCGCTAATAGATCTTGTTCACCTTTGTTCTGGAATCTCCCCTTGGTAGTAGGCAGCCCACCGATTTATATCTCTACACTGTATAATCCCGAAATTAGAAGGGCGATTTCTTTGGCCCGCTGTAATTCAATCCCCTCGGCGGTGCTAACGGGCCGATTTAACAATACTCCCTTCAATAACAGACTATGCCCCTGTGCGATGAATGTTGTAGAGACGCTACCCCACATCTTTTTCCACTGCCCATTTCATTTGGCTGCGAGGGACCAATTTTTTGCTTCTTTACCACAACGAAAGCCCTGGCTTACCGACGAAGCCTATTTAAGTTCTATATTACAGCGAACCGATGAGAATTCTCTGAATTCACTCGGCAAATTTCTGTTGGATATAATTAAAACTAATACAGCCCGAGAACCCAATTTATAGTTTTAGTGTTTTAGGGGCTGTTTCCATAAGCTGTACTCTGTACCCTTTGTATGTTTGTATGTATTTATTATGCCAATAAAGGTATCCATTACAGTAACATGTTGGACGCCTTCGGACCTGAGGGTCCCATCTTACAGTGTCATATCTTTTAGCCTTTTTTTTCTGTTCATGGGGTATTCTTGGCAAAGATACTGGAGTGGTTTGCCAATTCCTACTCCAGGTGGATTGCATTTAGTCGGAACTCTCCACTTGTGACCTGTCCATCTTGGGTGTCCCTGCACAGCAGAATCCATAACTTCTCTGAGTTACTCAAGCTGCTTCACCATGACAAGGCAGCAAGCCATGAAGAGGAGGCAAGACAAATGTCTGAGAGAAAAGGAAGATTGTGAGGCAGAATCTAAGAAAAGAAAGAAAGAAAAACCCATGTCACCACCACATAGACTTTCATGAATGGTATTCAAGGCGGACAGGTATAAGTGAACTGCACATATGAAAGCAACCATTGGATATCTAAGTCTACTGAGTGTTCCTTTTTTAACAAATAAAAAATAATACTCACCACATTCTCCTGATTTCCTGTAAAGGAGTCAAGTGTGTTTAAGCATGTGTTATTATAAAACTTTATAGAAGTGACTGTAGTTAGGAGCAAATATTTCAGTTTTGCCTTCCTCCATGTTTGAAATGACCTCAGTTGGATTTCTAATGAAATTTCAAAGTATTAAAATGTTCTTCTTCAAAAAAGGCTTAAGATTCTCAGGCACCTGCACTGGGCATATTCAGTAATTACATCTATTTATGGTAATATAGAGTCAGAGAACTATAGAAGTTGAAGGGACCCCAAGTATAATCAAACCGAGCACTAATTCCTTGGATCTTAGCTTTCATCACATTTGCTCAGAGTGCAGCAAAAAGCAAGCCTTCGGTTTAAATAATAATAATAAAAAAATGTTCAGAGACAAGTCATATCCATGTAGGCAATAGCAGAACCGTTAAAAGACCTGGGTAAGGGTGATTTGAAAGAGGGAAAAAGTACACACACAAACACCCCTGAAGAATATTAGGTCTTCTGATATCCTCTGAAGATTCATTTTTCTTTTTCATCCTTTTCCTATGAGCAATATATTAGGTGTCTATTTAATCAAAGTTGGTCTATGATACCTAATTTTTGTTGAAGTGTACATAATAGAAGAGAAGGGAAAATATTACTTAACAGTAGTAGTAGCAGATTTTGTACAGAATGACTGTTTTATACGAAACCTTTAAAAGAAATATACTATTCTATAAATATAATGGTTGCATTTATTCCTGTCTTTTCACACAATACATAATCCAAGAGAAAGCGGTGTTTACAGTGGCACAGTTTTTCTTCCTGAACTCTCTTTACAGCTAGAAAGAAAAATGCCTTCTTTCAAAAGAATAGATTTCTTCATGTCTACAGCTACTGGAATTATACTTTGCTATCATGATAAGTGTGCTATTTACCTTAGCAGAACACAAACGTCTCCCCAAAAGTAGAAAGACAGTTGAAGGAAGAGCATCTGGGGGGAAAAATGAAAAGGTTCATCATTTTGGCTTGCCTGAGGTGGATGGTGGCGAGAGGCAATAACTGCCTAAAAGTTTGGAAATGTCACTCTTCCTTTGGTTTTGGAGCCATTGTTTATTTGTTTGTTTGTTTGGAAAACTAGCTTCAAGAACCATAGTCCTCTTCACAGAAAGAATTAAGAGTGGTCTGGACAGCTCAGTGGCTTAGGTATCTGGCTGTGGAGACAGAGGTTGGGTGTTTGATTACCCACTGTGCCTCCTGGGAGAACAGCCAGCCTGTGTATCCTTCGGCAATCTGCATAGTCCCAGGGCATCTCCATAAGAAAGGAAGGGCAAACCATTTCTGAGTACACTCTACCTAGAAAACTCTGATATAAGTCACCATGGGTCAGTTGGCATTTGAAGATTAATGCATCTGTACTCAGGTTGGCTTCTCCAAGAGCCATGCACTGGCTCCCTTCTGACCAATACAAGCACCAAGGACAAAATGACAAGAACAGTTTCCACTTATTGGGAAGCTGTTCCATGTGGTTAGTGCATGAATATGAGGAGTGTTTCACTGTGTTTTATAGTCAAAGCCACTGGTTCTTAACCTTGGGTTACTCAGGTGTTTTGGACTGCAACTCCCAGAAGCCTTCACCACCAGCTGTGCTGGCTGGGGTTTCTGGGAGTTGCAGTTCAAAAGCATCCGAGTAACAAAGGTTAAGAACCACTGGTCAAAGCTAACTTCCTCTAGCATCAAAAGTGGAAGCACAATTTACTCTTATACTTCACAAAACTTAAGGTCATTGCTTTTAGCATGACAACATACACTCTTTGTCCAAATTTGAATAGCTTTTGTAAAAATTGATTAAAGGTGGGGTGCATACCACTGAGCCCCATAGTGCAGTGGTTAAACTGCAGTATTGCAGGCCAGACTCTGCTCACAATCTGAGTTCAATCATGACAAGTTCAGGTAGCCTGCTCAAGGTGATATCAGTCTTCCATCCTTTTGAGGTCTTTAAAATGAGTACCCAGTTCGCTGGGAGGCAAAGTGTTCCTTGCATAATTATGTTGTAAACGACCCAGAGGGTGGGTGCTCTAGCACTATGGGGCAGTATAGAAATCAAAACAACAACATCATCAACAACACTAAGTCTATGTTATAAGAAACCAGTTTGAGAGAAACACAGACTGTGGCTAAAAGAGCGTAGCACAGTAAGTCATAAACAGAGTAAGCCGACTGAGTCATAATACAATGTACTATGCCAAGCAAAAAGACTTCAGCCTGTATTGCATAAATTCTGATGTAGCCAATCAAAGCTGATACAAGAGGATCTTATCATACAAGTGACTGCTTAAAGATCCCCAGCCAGCTCTATCCTGCTCCCACATCACTCTGAAAACACCTTCTTTCAAAGGGCGTTACGTGGGCTGCTTCTGGCAGAAGCACTAATAGACGTAGTCTCCTACATACGGAACTCTCCACGGATGCAACAATAAACTTCATAGGGATGAAGCTCATCACTGTTCTTAGAGCTCCTTTGTTGCCAGATGTTCATGAACATGTTTGATCATCTAAACTCTCCATCAGTTATCTTGATCCAGATATTAAGAGAATATGACCATCATCAAGCACTCAGTCTACATGAATCAAAACAAGGATAAGGGGTCCTATTCCCAATTTCAGGAATACAGTTGGTAACTCCAATTGAAGAAACTGCAAAGCAATACATTTCCATCTTCTCCATAATTGAACCAAGCATGTGTTATGGATAGTTAGTGGGAACAATGAGATGTGGTTTTAACCAGTGGAGGCTGCAGAGTCTGATTTCAAAGGGCAGTGAATTTACCACCGACTTTGGTCAGTGTGTTTTTCCAGGAGCTGGCCGTGGTGCTGAACCTGTAACATTCAGACTGAAACCATGAGCAGATTCTTCAACCAGCCCCTGAAATCAGAGTCACTGCTCTCCACAAATTTCAACAATAGTGGTATGACATCTGAAAGCTTGCTGAAATGCCCCACTGCACCAGAGGAGGTAAAAACAGGTGGAAGGTTCTGTCAGCACTCATGTGGCTATAAACTCTTTCTTTCTTTCCAAACATTTTGGAATTATGAATAACAGAAAGTTAGAGAATTTCTGTTTGAAACTCATTCCTTTTGAGATCCTGGCAGTCAATCAATCATGATTTCTATTCAACAAAGGTAGAGCAGGAAATATATCATTAAAGCCTAACTTTTTTTTCCCTCCCAGCTTCAGAAAATGTCATATTTAATGACACAACAATGCCAGAAATACTGAGTGAGTTCAAATAATACATGTGGATTTTCTTCGTATGAAGACAATATTAAATTTGGCTGTGTGGAGGAAAAAAACATTTTCTCTGATTTTATAAGCCTGTTTCTTTTGTGAGGTTGCATACATGCTTCAATGCTGAAATGGGGAAGCTTTTCTTCTATCTAGGACAATATTCCCTCAGGGCTAATCTGTCACAGGCTGCATGGCGGAAGTAAGTGCACAGCATGAAAGTAACTTTTTATTCAAGTGCCTAGTTACCTGTAATTAATCCCTTTTTTGAACAACAAAGGTGTAACTAATTCACATTACGGTTGTAACTGAATGAACAATAATGTTACTTCTTTTGCAGTGCAACTGTAAGTTTTAAATCACTCTTATATTTATGATGATATGGACTCCCTAAATGATGGACAAGGCTTGAAGTGGTATAAAATAAAAAAATAATTTTTCCATGGCAGCGGATTGTAGCTGTATTACACAAAAATGTATTACACATTCCATTTGTAGCAGCAAGACAAGACTTAATCTCAAAAGGGAAAGATGGTAAAGAGCTGGCTTTAAATAGCTGATATATGCATGTTTGGAACACAGCCCTTGCTAAAACATTGACACAGGTCATCCAAAGAACTAGGGAGGAAACAGATACTAGAGAATTCAATATAATATGATTCCCATTTATTGTATTTCTACAAGAGAAGAAGTAGCTTGAAGTAGCACAGCTGTAGTTCAGTATGTTACCACTTCTTCTGTTAGTAGGCTACTCTGGAAGCTCTGAAGCAGGTGGGGAGGCTGGATAATGATGTCATCACTCCAGACATGCCAGCAAATTTAGGAGGGGACACTGTTTTTTTAAATAATAGTAATAGTAATAATAATATAATTGAGTTGAAAAAGAACAATTTTTATGTAATATGGGGCAAATTTTTGGAATATGTGTTAATAAGGGGAAAAGGGAGAGCTCCAAATCAAGAATCTATGCAGTTCTGGAGAGGAGGACAATAGAAGAAGAAGAATGAGAAGAAGAAGAAAAAGAAGAATATGGCAAGAGGTCCCGTATATGGTGGTGGGGAACACTGTTATTGTGTTGTAAGTGTATATGTTTTATGTATATGATTTGTTTTTGTTATAGTTATAAATAAATAAAAAATATTTAAAAAATAATATAATAACTACTACTACTACTACTACTACTACTACTACTACTACTACTATTATTATTATTATTATTATTATTATTATTATTATTATTATTATTATTATTATTATTATTATTATTATTATTATTATTATTATTATTATTATTATTAAAGTCCATCTGTGCTTATTTAACATTGTTTCACCTGGGTTCAGCTTATAATAATTTGTTAATACAACTACAATAGATCTTAATCTATACAACATACTCCTAACCATTCATAAAGCAGGTTCCATGTTTGGTAATATTCTCCATCGTTCTTTCCTTTGATTTTCAGTGTCAGTCTGTCCATTTCTGTGCAGTCCAATATCTAAACACTGTTCAGTGACCCATAGGGTTAAGCTGGATGGGTTTTGTGTCTGTGCTTTCCAGCATTTCTTTCAGAATCTCTGTTGTGAGCCTTCTGCCACATTCAGAACAATTTTAATCCCTTTTCTTTTGCTTTTCACTTCCTCTACCCTCCAGGCCTAGTAGATCTCAGTAAACCTCAAACTGATAGTTAACAGGATACAACACAGGGGGCCAGTGCTGTCCACAGTATACATAAAATGTTGTCTTTTTGAAATACATTAGCTATGTTTAATCACGCTCAGTCCACGTGTACTTATGTTACTGTGCCTTGCCCATAGTTTCATTGACCACTCCAACATTTTCCCTTTGCTAACATCATCTCTGTTGGTTCATAATCACAGGATTCTACTTGGGAGAGAAGAATAAAATATATGCAAAATCTACAGTGCCAAGAAGGGGGCAGAAGAAATAGTAGAAATAATAGTCAAGAAAGGAAAACTGCTGTATGAGCTTATGGCATTTTTGCTGGCTTTGGATGTGGTGTCAGGGAAAAAAAATGGTAACCTGATCGAGATTAAACATGGTCCTGGAAAACGTTTTGCTACTGCCGGCACTAAGATATTGATTCTGTACAATCAGAGCTGTTTCATGTCGCCTTGGAGCATTCAAGCAGGAAAAACAATTATAGACAGCTCTCACCAGGTGTACAAGGCACAGTGGAGGGCCTAGTGGCAAAGACACACCAAAATGGTCTTTCTGTGTTCCTTGGGTGTGAGACAGTAACCTGACCTTGGAGCCAAGTACAGCTGCCCTCGTTTAATGTCCTTCAAATTTCACGAAACTGTGATAAATAATTGAAGACCTAGTGTTGTCTGTAGCATTAACCATTTCCTCACAAAAGGCCTTTACTCTGTTGTCTATCCAAAATTATGGCTGTTTTTGACCTTTATGGGGAGGGAAATCCGTTAAAATTGTGAGGCATTTTTGCAAGTCCATGCGTTCTTCTTGAACCTCCTCTCAGAGCTTCTATTGTTCAAGAAAAAAAAACCCACAACCTACCAGAGGGAGTTGATATATCCCTCCATCCCTGGAGAAAGACTGAATTATATGCGAGATAACTTTCTTGTCATGAATTCATCTTGTGAGGGTGCCTATGTCCTCTGAGCTGGGATTAAGATACTTTTGACTTGTTTATGTTAATAAAATTCTTCTGACTGCTCTGCGTATAAATTTGACTGTCAAGAGTACACCTATAATTTCACGTTCCTTAGAAAATGTTTTGTCAGGAGAGTCTGTGAATTTATTTATGAACGACTTTGTGCAGACCAGTTAAATCTAACTGATATGCCCTGCCTTTCAGGACACCATTAACTCTGTGACAGTTCACAGCCTTTGTTAATCAAAATTGTTTTAGCTGCCTTTAGAGAGGGGAGGGTAGTGAGAAACGCAGACAAATACCGTTCTTCTTGTCAGCACCCTCCCCAGCTTTTTGAAAAGTAAGATTTAAACTTGTTTCACTGCATTATCACCCTGAAAGTTTAGAAGTGAAATTTCCTTCATTTTATCCCAGCAACTTAAAAAAAAAGAGTGAGTAAAATGAAACTTTTGGTTTAACAAAATTGAACAGGGTGTACCATATTTAAGAGATCTAAATTTTAACTCAGTGAAATAAAAAGACATGTAAAGATGTGTAGGTCCAGAATCTGAAATATATGTACCTTTAACCTTTCCAAAGTCAAAAATTTCCAAATGGCCTAAGTACATCTTCCCCATAGGAAAATGACAGGAAAAACTCACTTCAAAGTGACTTTTGCCCATTTAAAAAAGCTTGAATGTAAATACGTTTGTACAAATATGCATTGCCCTCCCAACCCGGAATAATGAGGCGAGATGCAGGTGATGAGTAAAACTAGGGCCAGACTTTATTGAAACATATCCTAACATGAAATGCAGGGGCCTGCGGTACTGCAGAATCAGATTTGGTGGCAAAGGTCTCATGGGACCTCTCACCAACCTTATACGGGCAAGTCCCACACCCCATCGTTGCGCTGTCCTCCAGACAGCATGACCGTGGCCGGTGTAATTTCAAGCCCCCCCAGGGGCTATAAGCCACCTCTCTTTGGTGGCCCTCAGCCCGAGGAGGGCCCCAGCAGGTCTTTCCTCCCACCACTGTAACCTCACGATCCACAGTGCCTAGAGGTTGGACGTGCTAACCACTAAATTGAACTCCGTGGGCACTCACCAATTCAATTTCCTTCCGCACCACCCACCATGGAATGGGCTAAACTAACTATGATCCATTCCCCCCATCAAGCTGAAAATTTCGGCATGCAGGCCCCTTTGCAGGTCAATCAAAAAGACCTCCAACCCATCATCCGACAAGTGAACACCATCACCCCTGTAAAGCCACGGTCAGTCCAAACAGCTCTCCAGGTGTCCAATACCAAACCTAACCCATTAACAACTGCTCTACAAACTTCCTTATTAAGTTTCCTACATGCCCTATTCAAACAACTGGCACTGCAATCTGCAGGTCACACAAAACGTGGTATGATTGTGGACCAAACAATTCTGGAACTCAGATACTTTGTCTTTCAACTGCACAAGTCTCTTAATATATCCAAAACAAGTGACTTGCCACTTTGCTTGGCTAAGTCATTGCCAACCAGATGGATCAACAGCACATCTGGGGGATGTACTGATAACAACATAGTGAAATCTCGCCAATGCATTCCTCTCTGGCTGATCCAGCTTAACTTAACGAATGGTCCAAATCCCAAATCACGGCCCCAAGATGACCTGGCTGCATACTTTGCTGCCCAGAAAATGAAGCTGTGTCCCACCAGTTGGATCATCCAACAGTCCATTCCATTCCTGAAACAAAATACAAAGAGCCAGAAACCGGCCTACAGCTGTGGCATGTCATGATCCTAAAGCTTGTATCAGTTAGATGACCATCTACCAACCCTCTTAACCTCCTCTGGGCTTTATCCTAAGCTAACTGCGGTGGAAGCTGCCGCAATCTGGAATGAATGAGTTCCAAACCTCCACCCGCACAGGCCAACATGCTCTAAAGCTACACCCGTGATTTTCCAGAACTGGTACCTTGTTAACGGCAACCCACCAATGTGAAAAAAAGATAACCTTGCCTATCACCTTGCCAATGTAAATACTTTTCCAATGCTAGAACTGGACAAATTTCCTCTACGGAACACTTGCATAACTGCACATAAACTCCTTTCCCTCTTTGATCTTCTTTAGACTTTTTGCAGTTAAATTTGCTAGGATTATTTGGTGCTTCATCTTGCAGACCGAAGTATCCTTCTGTAGACTTTGTGACTACCGAAGAGAAATAAGCACTCCGGAGTCTGGTGAAAATGAAACCGACTGTTTATTAACTAAGAACTCCATTTGACAACAGTGCAGAAAGAAGAGATTTATAAATCTGGAGAAGTGCCTAGAGCACAGTCACAGGTATGCTGCTCTGTTTATCTTAATTGGAAGAGTAGAAGAAGAAACAGGAAGTGACCTCAGAGAAAGCAAGAAGAAAGCCTCAGATTACCAGTCTTCATGTAGATCTGGAACAGACAAGAGTACCCAAGCAATCTTTCTGTTTCTTTTCTTTGGCCTGTTTTGAGTTGTTTTCTATATGCACTGGAGCTCAGCTCCAACAAAAGTTGATAACTATAGATTAATGTGTCGAACAGCCATTGGCAAGCAACAAATCTGATAATCTAGCTGTCATTGACAAAATGCTGCCCAGAGTAGACCTTTGGTCTAGATTGGCGGGGGTAGAAGTCCATTAAAATAAATTAATAAATAAAATGTGTTAATAACTGAATCAAGTCTGTGATCCATTTACCATCTTGAACCGTTATTTTAAAAACCTACTGTCCCCATTCTCAGTTCTGAGGCACAGAAATATAAACTTCCAATGAATATTCAACAAGCACCTCCTGTTGGACAATTGTCATATGGTTAAGATACCTGTTCTTGGCTTCATTTATTGCTTCCTTTCACAGAACTGACAGAAGCAAGTTCAAAGCCACCATTAGAGCTATTCTCCTACATTCTCTTTCAAGCTACAGTTGGCCTTGGCTGTGATCAGAGTGTTATAGAATTATAAGTTAGGAATCAACAGTAAATTATAAGTTACGAATCAACAATAAATTTTATTATTATTAAAGTTCTGTACTGAAGACAGGACAGTCAATGGAGAGGACCCAACAGTGTTGTTTTCACGATGGAACTGCTGCATTATGAAGGCTTTGGGACAATGCTGGATTCATAATCAAATTAAGGAAATTATAGACTAGGGTCTCAGATTGTAAAGGGCATATAAACATATATAAACATATAAATTAGAATTCAGTTTGTATTCTAGGCAAGCTGAGCCATGCCTTAAATAGCATCTACAGCTTCCTCTTGGAAGGGAAATGGACAGGAACCAACTGCATCGTGCCACCACTGCATCTTGTTGTGCATTAAGTTCAGTGCTTGTTTTCGCAAGCAATATTAGATTGCTCTTCTCTCTGTGGCTTTCTATACATAGTCCTTTGAGAAATAAACTCCAATACAACACAAGCTGTCTTTTTCAGTCTTGCCACAGTATATGATCGGAGGTTACTTTGCGTCTTTTCATAACTCAGCTGGGTATATTTAGCATCTTTCGATCAGTGCTCAGAAAAACATCTAGCATAATGCATTCAAATCAAGCTAATCCAAAAGCAGCCCACACACCCAGACTCAGACAATCACTAAATGGTATTCAAAGCCGCTTCTGTTTGAATGAGAAATTGGATGAATCAGCCAGATTTCTTCCCTTTTAACTTTGTGATTGAAAATCACAACCAAAAATTGTGCAGAGGGAGAGGGAGGGAGGGAGGGAGGGAGAGAAGGAATGAAGGAAGATAGTATAACAGCCTGTTAAGGCACTTAGGGTATGATCAGATGGCTGCAGAGGTGCGCACCTGATTGCATTGTAAAGGATCACCTTAATGGCAGTGATCTCTCTTAAATCATTCCTTCCATCTGGTTGGGAACCATTCCTGCTCAGCCCCAAAAGGAGAAGCCGAAATCAAGGCTGGACTGCACAGCATTTCCCTGTACATTGTGTGATCACTGGAAAACAGATCACACTGGGCTGCTCAACAAGCAGTTCAAATTGTGATCAATTTCTCCATGTGATCACACATATCCAAACTATATGGGCTGCCTTGAAAAGTGTTCAAATGCTACAACTTGCTCACAACATGGTAGTCGGACAGTTTGTCTGAAATATATTTTAGAAACTATATTGTATTCTACAAAAACACACACCAGTTTATGAATGTGGGATATTATACTTCTGTACCTACGATTCATGATGCCAGGAAATTGTCCAATATTGCTGCACAGTATTGTGCCTGTGTTGCCAGCAGGAAAATATATTCCAAACCTTATATAACAAAGTAATAGTCTGAATGTTGACAACACCAATGGCAGCAGTCAAGATGGTCTACAGGATACCTTCTTGTACTCAGTATCATTCAAAATATGATGCCATGCAAGGGTGTATCATCAGTTAGTCACTTCTCACACAAACAGAGCAATTGTCAGGGCAGTTCTCTGACAAATGTGAATGGTAGCACAAGAGGATATCCTGTAGACCAGGGGTCTCAAACTCTATTTACCTGGGGGCTGCTGGAGGCAGAGTCTGGGTGAGGCTGGGCCGCATTAGATTTTCAGCCAAGTGGAGCAAGAGACCGAGGAAGCCACCCAGGAGTTTCTTTAGCCCAACTGGGGCTCTGAGGAGGAGGAGGGGGGGCGGGCAAGCCCTCCTCACCGGCTACAACCCCCTCCGGCTCCTTCTTCACTACCACCATCACCAGCAGCAGCAGGACAAAGAAGTGGAGAAGGGAGGGAGTGCCAGTGACCACCTAGCCAGGGGGGAGGAGGGCATGACATAATTTTTTAAAAAAAAACCCTCACAGAATCACCTTGCCAAAGGAGAAAAGCCCCCATTGTGAAATTAAACAGAACGGGGCGGCTTGTGGGTGTGCGCACACACACAAACACACACACACACGGAGGTCCAGCAACCTTCCTCTGAGGGTCCTCCTCAAAAAAAGGCGCATTTAGCAGCATGAGCTATCCCCACCACGACAGAGGAGCAAACTTTGCGAGGCAAGCTCAGGCAGCCTCCAGAGCCGAGGTGGCTGAAGTAGGACAAAGAGTGGAGGAGGAGGAGGAGGAGGAGGAAGCTCTGCCGGGTGCTAAGGCAGCCGCTGGCCGGGCTGGTGCTGCTGGTGCTGAGAGAAAAAGAGAGCCACAGAGCCACTTCCCTGGATGAGGTGGCGGCAGCTGCTGTTGGCGGCACTGTTGGAGGCGCTCTTCGAGGACAGACTGGGAGTGAGCTCTGCTCTCAGGCATTGCTCAGGCGCATGGGGAAAAGGGCTGGCAGTGCGCCTCGTTCACCGGCTCTCCCCAAGACAGAGCCCCTTGCACCCTCCATCTGGAACTACAGCCTGCCAGCTGGCAGACAGGCAGGCTGGCTGGCAGGCTACAGTTCCGGATGGAGGGTGCAAGAGACACTGTCTTGGGAGAGAGTCGGTGAACGAGGCAAGGCTTTTTAAAAAACTCTTGACAGCAGAGGACGCGTGGGTGCTTCGGGTGGGGCAGGCAAGGGAGGAGCCGCAAACTATCATCCGGTGGGCCGCAAATGCCCCCCAGGCCACATGTTTGAGACCCCTGCTGTAAACCACCTTGACTGCTTCTATTACTGTTGTCAACATTCAGGTTGCCCTTTGCTAGTATATAAAGTATGGAATACTTTTTTTCTGCTGGCAACACAGGCACAATACTGTGCAGCAATATTAGGCTATTTCCTCACATTTTGAATCATAGGTATAGAAGCACAGTATCCCACATTCATAAACTGGAGGGTGTTTTTTGTTTGTTTGTTTTCGAAGAATTGAGTATCTTGGCTTTTAAAAACAGAAGTATATATACACTACACACAAAGTCCAACAGAAAACCGAAAGTCCAACATAAATTTCTTCGTATAGAATTACTCAGCACTAGAAGATCCCAGAACATGAACACATGATTTATATTATGGTTGCTGGGAGAAAATGGAAGCAGGAACAGCTGGGATGTGACTATGACCCCTCTGTGCCAAAATATTTTGAAGGACTGGTTTGGATGTAATGAAATGGCGAAACAAAGGTGTGAGTTAAGTATAACACATACAATAGAGAAACATACACATCCTTTAACCTCTCAGGTAAATTAATGTTGCCTTGCCTGCTCTACAGAATGCAGACTAGAAAGCTATGTTCCAATTTCCAGTCCCTATTGTAAGGATAGGCAAGAAGAAAAACTATATCAGATCAAAGCTCTATGGACATATTGTGTGCATTTTTCCCCGTCAGCTTTTAAAATAAAAAATGGGGTGGGGTGGGGAGAGCCCAGAATTAGCAAAGATTGTCACTGGAAAGCAAGGCCAAATTATCCATGCTATGTAAAAGAAGAGTGAAAAAAGACAGACGGAGGCGAAATTGAAATGTGGTATTGTAGAAGAGCTTTAGAGATAACACAGACAGCCAGAAAGGCAGAAAAGTGGTTGCTCAATCAAGTAAAGCCTGGACTCTCACTAGAGCAAAACTGAGTCAATGGAGGCTATCCTACCATGCACATATAATGAAAATACAGAAGTGACCAGAATAGACTATATTTCTGAGAAAAGGGGGGGGCACGGTAGGAAAACAACCTATTATGAGATGCTCTTGGTTTGCAAAAACTTGAGCAAGGCTGTTAACAATAGGACATTTGGGAGATCATTAACTCATATAATAACCACACCTCAGAAATGACTTGATGACACATAACATCTTTTGGGGTTCTTTTTTGACTAATAGACAAGTGAACAGTGACAAGATGGCTGGAATAGTTGAAATATGAGATGATGTAGACACCAAAGCTCTGCTAATATCCCCAGCTACAAAGCATGAAACAGTAATTTCACAGCTTGAACAAGTGAGTTTCTGGATATTTGTTCAGTATTCTTTTAAAAATATATTTTTAATCCCTTTCCCAGCACCAATTCCTGTTTGGCCAGGAAGGAATTAAAAAATTAATTGGGTCCTTATTGAGAAGTTCAAACGTTCAGATTGCCCCAGATTTGAAGCTTATTTCCCCTTTGAAAACCTGTGTCAGAACCCTGGTCTCAGAAATCCTGAGGGAATTTTTACTGAAAGCATTCAGGACTGGGACAAAAACAACTGCTCTGTGCTTTTGTAATGCATAAATACTTTGAATATGTATTACAAAATTGTATACTAATTTCCTGGAGAAACATAACAAAATGCCCCATTTGCTGGAAGACTATATCTCCATTAATTTTATTTAAAGCAAACCTGTTTTTCTGACTCTTCAAACAAACCTGTCTTTTGATTTTGTTTCAGAGATCTTTCATTGACCTATAGTCTTTTCTGTCTATGAATATGCAATAATGTGTCTACTTTACAAAGTTCTTGCTGGTCAGCCTGTTCCGCACATGCTCAGTTTATAGCAAGTCATTGTTTTTCTCTTTTAAAAGGACTTTTTTGAGTTTTCAATATTTTAGTTC
The DNA here is from genome assembly GCF_051106095.1 of Pogona vitticeps. NCBI lineage: Eukaryota > Metazoa > Chordata > Lepidosauria > Squamata > Agamidae > Pogona > Pogona vitticeps. The sequence continues at coordinate 288,142,214 of NC_135784.1, forward strand.
TTGCAGCCCAGATTCTTTCCAAATTAAAAAAAAAACAGGTGGGGCCAACCATTCTTTTTCAAAATAAGCAACAGCAGTATTTTCAATGTGTATGCACTATTTTATATTTCAGGATGTTTCCGATCACATATTTCTGAATGGAGTAAAACAGGGGTTTTTTTCCTATAAAATCATAACTTGAAAATCCTTTGCCAGAATTTCCCCAAATTTGGCACAGAGCAGGAGCAGACTGTCTGATATGCCAGTGTCAAATTTGGTGCTGATCCAAAATCCAAGTACAAAGTTACAATTTTTTGTTTGGGATATCCCCCACCGGTTTTAGAGTTGCCATATAGAATGTCGATTTGCTCTGCAGCACGATCGTTCCATTATAATATCAATGTTAATAGAGAAATAGATGAAAACATAATTGAACTCAAAAACTTGAGTGGAAAATTAAGCATGGCCTCTTTATGAGAGTTCTGTCCATCACTTACTTGCTTCATTGTTTATTGTTGTCATTTACTACTGTTGAGGAAACTCAGTTATTTGGTGGCTCCTTCTTTATGGGATGCCACAAGATTTGTATAAAACTCAGGAATACTCGGAGAGCCAGTGGGAACTTTATCATTTAAAAGAATTCCATATATGAATTTAAGAAGCATCCTGTTGTGAGTACATATAGTCCAACCATTTGGGCCATACCTCCTTTTAGACTAACACTGGTTCCATACACAAACCATTTCAATAAAACTAGTTACGCATAAGTGCAATATTCTGCTTTCAATAGGGAAGAGAATAAAAGCTTGGACTCCCGGGCATGAAGACAATGTTTTTATTCCTTCTGCTCCTGCCATCACATCTTTATTGCAAGATGACTCATGGCAGAAGAAGTCCCCAAAATGTTAACACTGTGTGTCTTCAAGGATTCCAGCCTCGGTGCTGTGGGATATGTTTGCCATCATCGCTCGCGCTGAAAATCCTCTTTGAGCACATTCCCTTTGGAGAGCAGTTCAAGACTAGTGTAAGCAGAGCCGAGGACTAATTAGTCCAAGGATGAGCGAACTAAGCACATGGCTGAAAGAAACTCCCAAGTGTTCACTTTCTTCTCTTAAGCATCAGAGCTAATGTATCCCAGGGCGGCTTGCATGTGTTTGCCACAGTACTGGTGCTCCTACCCACCACTCACCTGCTTCATGGTCTATTGTTACCATTTGCTGCTGTTGATGAGGCTCCATCAGTTATTTGTTGTCTCCTTCTCATGGGATCGCACTGTCATTTTCTGACCTGAGCTACTGGAAACTATCAGAAGTCATATTTCTTTTCTTTTTTCTTCTACCCCAGAGAGGGTAAAACCAAAGAGAATTTGTGGAAAGTGTTTTCTTCCCTTCCAAAAATGACTTGTAGCTTCATGGATTATTAATGGACTACATTACATTGTCATTAGCAGTATGTGTCAGGTTAACTATTAGGAACCGTACATGACAGCAACAAAAGAATGGCAGAACTTTCTGAACTTTTGGCATAATATACTGAGATCAACTCACACACAAGGCCCATTCATTTTCTTATGCCTTAAGTGTTCCATCTCAGGAGAAGCTACTCCAAACCTTTGGGTTTACAATCCTGAGTTAAGGCCAACCCAGGACATGTTGGCCCTAATATGTACAGAAACCCACTGGTTCAACAGTCAGATTTGATGTATTCGCGAAGGCTTTCATGGCCGGGATCTAATGGTTGTTGTGGGTTTTTCAGGCTCTTTGGCCGTGTTCTGAAGGTTGTTCTTCCTAACATTTCGCCAGTCCCCAAGGAGAAAAGGCATAGACTGGATTCTAGAATGGAACAAACAATTCTTATTGGATATGCTTCTGGTGTCAAAGGGTACAGAGTCATGAATTTGAGAACTGGTGAAGTCAGTGCAAGACACGTGGTTCACTTTGATGAACAAAGGAAGGCTGACAAGAGAGCAGGATCAACACAACCAACCTCTCCTAAACATACTTATGCCAGTGCCCTCACAAACTAAACCAAAGGCAGAGGAGGATGAGGATGAGGCACAGGATGAGAGCAGTACACCAACAGAAGGGGATGCAGATGGAGCAGTCGACAATGCCCCTGTACCTACACAAAAACTCCAACCACCAAAACAGCAAAAAAGAGGCATAATCAAAACACTGATAGACCATGCAAATAGGAACTGTGAAGCTCAGTTTCTTAGCACTGAACTCAACCACCTGAATTGGGCCCTACAGGCAAATGGCTATTCCAAAAATGAAATCACAAGAGCCATCAAACCAAGAAAACAACACCGAACTGAAGAAGCAAAACAGACACCCACACATAACGTATTTCTGCTATTCATCAAAGGGGTCACGGACTGCATGGGAAAACTTTTGAAAAAACACAACCTACAAACAGTATTCAAGCCCACCACAAAAATACAACAAATGCTATGGTCAGCAAAAGACAGAAGGGACCCCCTCACCACTGCAGGAGTATACTGGATACCTCGAGGTTGTGGCCAGGTATATATTGGAATCACAAAATGAAGCATCCACACCAGAATCGAAGAACATGAGTGACACTGCAGACTAAAACAACGGGAAAAATCTGCACTAGCTGAACATGCCCTAAAACAAGCTGGACATGAAATTCTATTTCAAAATACCGAAATACTGGACAACACCAACAATCATTACATCAGACTGCACAGGGAAGCCATTAAAATCCACAAGCACCAACAGAACTTCAACAAAAAAGAGGAAAGTTTGAAACTCAACAAAAACTTGGCTCCCAGCTCTCAAAAATACAGCGTGCAAAAGGTCAACGAACTCTACCCAACCACAAGGACAGGGGATCACTACACACAAAAGACCAGCTAATGACACCCATCAACCACAGTGACAGATAATCTCTCCTTCTTATCACAACAATACACCCACAACAAGACACACTAATCACCCATCTATAGAAAAAGACAAAAGTGCATCTCACAGCCATAAATACTCCACTTCCAAGCCAACTCCACCAGAGCACAGAGTCCTGTCCTCTGAAGATGCCAGCCACAGAGACTGACGAAACATTAGGAAGAACAACCTTCAGAACACGGCCAAAGAGCCCGAAAAACCCACAACAATCAATCAGATTTGAGTTCGGTGGTGATGGGATAGTGTCTTCCTCCAAATCCATGTGTGGGAGGATATTTTAAGGAATACAAAGCAGCCACAAAGAGGCATTTCTTCAATATTAGTTGAAGTGTTTAAGAGAAATTATTGAGAGATGGCGCCTCTACACCTACTGACTCAGGTAGTTGCTTTGCTCTGGGGCTAATGGTGGAGCTTGCCTTGCTTTTAGTTTCCAATAGCCATATCCAAGCATTGTTGAGTCCAGCTCTGTGAACATGCCTAAAAAAGACCACCAAACCCTTCCCCTTCTAGCTTTCATGGATGTATCATTGGATGCGAAGAATGGAGATTCCTTGCTCCTGTGTGGAGACCACATGCAAGCAGGTTATTCTGTTCTTTGGCCCCATTGAAGAATGGAATGATGGAGTAGCAGGGCTGGATGGTCTCTTCTAATGGTGCCAGGTTAAATAACACCTGGACTGGGATTATCTTTTACCTAAGGATGGAAATGAGAAAAGAGGACTCATTTTATCTTAGTCTGGCCATGTGTTGTTTGTAGGGATGTAAATACTTAACTTACCTCATTCATCCATCAGAGAAGAAGGACCTGCAAAATTATTCTCCTCACTGACAGGAGGGTGAAACACCTTCTAGCTCTTTCAGTGAGGCTTCTTGCATTGGCAGGAATGATTTCTGTGCAAGGTTTACAGTTGCACAGAATGATAACAGATGCTGTTTTGTTGCAAGGATCTAAGATTAGAAACAAAGGATGGCTTGTCTGCATTTTTTTTTTGAACAATTGGCCAATTGTTCTTGTGTCTGTGTGCTGTGCTTTCTCAAAAGGAAAGGACACTAGTTGTGCACAGAGACAGTTTGCACAAATTGTTGAGGCCTTGACAAAAAATCATGCTGGAAGCAAGAAATCTGGTGGGCCATAAAAATTCCTCACCAAGGTACCTCATGGTATTGAGATGGCCTGGGTGGATGATAATTGGGAATTTAGCAAATGTTCGTCATATCCCTACCTGATTAATGGTTGGAGGTTCTTCAGATGGTGATGCTCCTTGTCTACAGGTTTCTTCAACATCAGATTTAGCTCTGATACACATGGTGGAAAGGAGTCAAGTTGGTACCTCATATTCTCCTATTTATAGCAGTCATCTACTCACCTTCTCACATACTCTTGATCCTGCCCAGATCAGAGGCCGTATTGATTAAGAGATTCCAGGACCTATGGCCCAGTAACTGTTTAAATCTCTCCCTCTGCCTGTGGAGGGAGATTTTAATCTGTCTTCCATGAGTCAAACCAAATGATAGTCAAGCATTCACAGAATTGGTTCAGCTGGGGTGTCCTAGAGAGAATGGGAAGTCCGCATTCTACCAGGACCCGTGTCCACACAAACCTACTTCCCTGCTGGTGATTCTGCTTATTTGTATGTTCATTTTAAATGCTTTTGCGTGTCGCTTGGAAGCTTCCAACCAAGATGTTCTTGCTTGGATATGATTTTCCAGTGCTAAATTCCACCCCCATAACACCACAAGTTAAAACATAAAGCATGATTTTGGGAAGTTAGAAAGATTATGTTACTGTATTAACAAAGGCAAGGCAAACATCATGTGTATACAGGGAAAATAACAAGAACATCAGCACTGAATCAGGCACCTTATGAGAACAGATGTTCCAGCTTGTATAAGCCTTGCATAATACAATTCTTGGTCCTTGGACATGTAAAGGAACGTAAAACATTTGATTTTCCAGTAAGTGCTCCTTTATTAATTTATCATTGGTTTCAATAAGACAAAAGATTCATTTCCAACAGTGTCCTTATTGGCCCACGTTAGGGGATAGTACCAGTAAGAAGGACATGAAGAGAATTCCTTCCCCAATTGTTACTGTCCTGTATCAAGTGATATTCAGCTGCAAAGGTTAATGTCTTGATCAAGTGTCAGCAGTATTCTCAGAATCTCAAATTGGAATTCCAGTTTCAAGATTGAAAATTAATCCTCTCTCTGCTTTGGTTTATTTTTCAACAGTTTGTACAAATGCATTCCCATAACTGTGATGTCATTTAGTACCTCTTTGTTTCCTAGTCTATCCTCTTTCTTTCTTGGTGCTGTTTTGTATGTACTGGAGAAGTAAAATGCACACAAATCATGTGCGCATTTTGAAAATGCAAATGGCCAAAAAATGCATACAATTGAAAAAGGTATGCAAACACACTGCATTGTCCCCTTACCCCAGAATAAGACACAAGACAACTGTTATGGAATAAACATGGACCACACTTCATTGAATATTCAAATTTATCCTTTATGGGGGGAAAAAGGGGGGTCCTGATGTAATGTGGAATCAGGTTCTGCAGAGGGGTCTCAATGGACCCCTACCAAACTATGGGAAGTCCTGAGCCCCAAGATCTTGCAGTCATGAAGACAGCGAGAACCCGGCCGGCCCAAATTTGACCACCACTGTACCTCAAGTCCCCTTCTTCTTGCTGACTGTTGGTCTGGGAGTGGCCCCAGGAGATCTTCTCCCCAATGCACTGTAATCACACGATTGGAAAGTTTTAGCCATAGGTTCCACCCAGGGTAAGTTGCCAGGTTTACCCTTTAACGCTAGGATTCACTGGTATCAAGACTACATCTCTGACCTTCGTATCATGAAAATGATCAAAGGCTGGAGTAAGGAAAGGGGTCGTGTTTGGGACTAGAGGACGCCAATATCCCTGGCATTGTTGGAGAAGATATGTCAAATGTGGCCTCTTATCTGCAGGTACGCATATGAAGCCGCACTGTTCCATGCAGCTTCATTGCTGACATTTTTCGACACATTGAAGATTAGTGAGGTGGTAGCATCAGGTAAAGGGGACTGTGGCGTCCACCCTCGTGCCCCTTTGCTTCACCTTCAAGCCTCTGAGCAGACAAAGGCAGACCCTCTCTTCCTTTACACTTGCTGCCACCAGGGGATCTCTAAATCACCATTTATTTCAGAAAGACTCAGGTCCAGACTTCAAGTTCTTTTAAATAAAACTTTGGTTTATTGATTACATAGATTGATTCATAAATATCTTCAGTAGTTAATCACATCTAAATTTCCCAAACTACACATTCTATTACTCAGTCTGGCTTTTCTCTCCTGCCTGACGCTTACATTTCTCTTACTGACTCAATCTCACTTCATCTCTCACTGACTTGAACTCTCTTATTCTCACACTCTGACTGCAATATTGACTCAGGCTCCACCTCTTATAGCATCTATCTCAGCTCCGCCTCTCTGCAACATTAATATTCATAAATCATTATATTACATAACATAGACCATAGATCAAATAAATAGAGAACACTACAGGGACGTATCAAAAGTGGCTTTGCAGTTGCATGATGTGGCAAAAGAGGAGAATACTGTGCGGGTACATATTTGCCAATCCAAGGCAGATCACCAGGGCAAAGAGGCGGACCTGACCCTGGCTCCTTGTTTGGTGGCAAGTCTTTGCCCCGTAACATTGATAGGTAATTATTTACAAATTAGAGGACAAGGACAGGCATACTGTATTTGTTCATACATGAGGATGGAACCCCTTTGACAAAATATCAGTTCTGGAAAATGACAGATTTGGCCTTAAGCAGAGCAGGGGAAATGTCTGAAGTTTGGAACTCACTCATTTAGAATTGGAGCACCCTCAACGGCAGCTGTGCTAGGCTATCATCCTGATTGCATCAAGCGTTTGGGGCAATGGTCATCTACCACCTATCGTAAATATGTAAGAACACTCCCTCATGTCTAGGCATTTGCGTATTTTGTCTTGCAGGTCTGCTCTTACAGGAGAGTCAGCGACAGGTAATGATAGTGGGCCACAGCTTCGTTTTTTGGGCTGCAATATATGCTGCTCAGTAAGCATGGGGGAGTGATTTGGGTCAAACAGACAGAGCTCAAGTCGAGTGGAACGGGATCTGAGGACTGTTGTGGAGCCAGTTATGCAGAGCGGTTGCATTTGGCATGCAACCCCCAGATATCTTGATTATAATGACCTGGCAAAGTGGCAAGGCCTTGGTTTCGGATGTTATTCAAGACCTCAGATGGCTGAGGGCAGCGTATACCAAGATGAATATTCTCTGGTCCACGGTCATCCCGCAGCTTGCTTGGCACGACGGGCGCCAGGTTCAGCATGTTAACACTGCAAGGAGGTGGATTAACAGAGAGGTACGTAGAGCTCTATGTGATGGCCTTGGATCAGTGTTTGGTCACCAGGAGATCCGTCCTGAAAGGCCTGAGCTCTCTCGTCAGGATGGAGTACACCTCTCCGACAGAGGTTTGGCCGATCTCGGGGGGAGACTGCTTTTGGAGCTCGAGAGGCTTGATGGCAGGCATAGCCTTAAGCATAGCTTGCCCCTTGCCATGGCAGAATCAGGTTCTGCAGAGGAGTCTCAACAGACCCCTACCAAACTATGGGCAAGCCCCAAGCCCCAAGATCTCATAGTCATGAAGACAGCGAGAACTCAGCCAGCCCACATTTGACCACCCTCGGACCACAAGTCCCCTTCTTGTTGTTGACTGTTGGTTCAGGAGTGCCCCCAGCAGATCTTCTCCCCAAAGCACTGTAATTGCACGATCTGCAGCGCTGGGAGATCAGATGAGCTATACCTTACTTGTGTTTGTGAGACAGAAGGTAGGAGGAGTCTTACCTTAAATACCCTCCCCCCCATCCTCTTGTTATTCTTTGTAAGCTTGCCCAGTCTTTCGTTATCCCAGGAATGGGACAATGGTGGCTCCACACTGCCAAAGAACTCAGCAGCGGACCGGAAATACTTTAAGGAAAGTGAACATAAAAATAAGCACGCCAGTAAAAAATGTACAAAAATGCAGAGTTTTCATTCATAAAGAAGAAAAATAATATTGCAACATAATATGAACTGAGGATGGGATGAGAATGCAGTTCAGGTTCTCAAAAAAATGTAACAACATTGAGACTGAAAATTTTCCACATCACTGTAATAACCAAGATCCTTTGGTGTTTTTACTGATCACCAGCAAAATTCTTTTTTAAAAAAAAACAAAGTTGGAACAAAAGTAGTTATAGATGTTCCTCTGCTATTTTTCCTTTTCCGAAGAATCTTGAACTCCTTAAGGTGGACCATGTTATGACAATTCCATCTGGTTCCATGGTCCTTGAGCTCACACACTGTTTCACTTACGTTCTTCATCTTGTACCAAGCACAGATGGTGCCAAGTAGCATTTGTAACTGGCAGCTGATATTAGACCACATGGCTTCCTCTGAACCGAGCTCTATAGCGGTTTATTAGCAAAAACTATATAAGTAATAACTGAAGCATGAACATGGCATTATGGCAGGAACAGCCCTGCTCAATAATTATAAATATTGTGCCGTAGAATAGAACAGGACAAGCATCATGGAAGTGGAAGTACTAGCAGAGTGCAATCTTGTACCAGGCAAGGTGCACTGGGTAGAAATAACAGTTGTTGCAGGTGACAGTAAGGTGCTAAACATGACAAGACTAGAACACAAGAATTGTCTGGCTGGATCAGACCAAGGTCCATCTAAGTCTGACATTCTCTTTGCAGATCCGGTATCTTTGGAAATTCACAAGCAGAACCTGATTGCTATGATTGTATTGATGGAAATGGACACTTTAATTCTTGGGAGGTATACTGTGAATTTGGAAATACTAAAATTATTATATTTAATTTTCATCAAAATTATTCCAACTGATAAAACATGTAAAATAGTGTAGCAACGATCCGGTGGTACATGCATAAGAGACACCAATATCATAGGCATCCTTCAGTCTCGAGAGACTATGGTAACATGCTCTGAATCGAGGAGTGTCCTCTCCAGAGCATAAAGCCTGGGTAAAGTAATATGGAGGATAGGCTGTTACCCAAGCAGCAGATCCCCCCCCTCCACATTGCTGAAAAGGTCCAATGGAAAGGCAAGAGCCAATACAACTGGTTCCAGCAATGTCACAGGAGTTGGCAGAACGACACGTGCTGCCTTCGGGACTCCAGCTCCGGATTTTGCCTCAAGGTTAACTCCTGAAGCCTTTTCCATTAGTGGATATAGCCACAAGGCAGTGGAGGTTTGAAATCGGAGTTTTCCTTCTCCTAGATGGGCTGCCTTCCATGGCTGACGAGCCCCACCTACCCGACACCAATATACACAGAAAATTAAAACTTTATAAATAAAAACAATATGAAGTAGAGCTCTGCACTACATGTGGAAAAATGTGCAAACCCCGACAGAATAAGGGATATTTCTATGATTCCTGGGCGACCATGGGATGGAGGAAAGAGTTGATGGTTGCCCACAAGGTTGAGTAAATATCCCCAAGAGAGCTTCCAGGTCCCCGCTGGCATTTGTGGAGTTAAAAGGTGTCCAGCAATTTGAACTGCAGCAACTGGAAAACGAAAAGACTAGCTGCTGGCTGTTGATGAAGTGACAACTGAACCTCCCAATAAAGACTAAGATTTCCACACACATTTAGCTACTGAGGCACTTGGGAAAGCTCAATCTAAGCTCAGCACATGCTATATAGCTACTTTCAGTGACTCCACCAGCCATGTCACATAGCTGTTAGGTGAAATAAAAGACTCATCACTGTCACTAGCTCAGGTTAGTGTTCTAGAATTATCTTTTTCTTATCTTAGTTTGCGAAACAGTTTATGGCTATGTGTGTGGCTGTGAAAATATGTCTCAATTTCTCTTGTATGGGTTTTGATTGGCTAGGTCAGAATGAATGGGCTTTTCATCCTTCCTCTCCTTACCATTTTTCCCTATGTGTTGGTACAAATCATTTGAGCAATTGCTAGAAGGGTTCTGAAGGCAGAAATATCCTCTTCCTATCTACCACATCACCAAATAATAGCGCCATGCAAAATACGTACAACATTCTGTGCATAAAAGCTCCCCTTTTTTGTCAAGAGAGCATTAACAACACCCTCCACCACTGAAGATATGATAAATGCACAACTATGTTTGTTTTAAGCATAGTTGGCGTTGCATGGGCAGCAGATAGGATCGGATAACTTTGTTATGGTCAAGGACCAGCAAGAATGGCAGCAGAGGTTTCCATACCTTTGATGGGGAAGTCTAGAAGAATGGACCACCACCTCCAGCTTTTTTGGATCTTTCTCTGTATGGAAATGGAGATCTACACACTCATATGGACCACAACAGGACCGTGTTATTATTTATTTAGCACATTTATACTCTGCCTTTCCATAAATGAATGGCTAAGGCACAATCAGTAGCATCCACAACAGTCTACATAAGAGAGTGAGCAGTAATGCAGTGAAACTGCATGAAACATTAGATAAAAAGAGATGAAAGGGAACATAAGGCAGTTAATTAAAGACAATATTAAAATGACATTCTTAATTTTCAGCACAAAGCAGCAGAGAAGAATAAAAACTCAAGAGATCAAAGGCGTATTTTATAAAAGGTTTTCCATGCCTCTGAAGACCATAATTGAGGGGACTGATATACAGACACCAAGTCTGGGCTACAGCCCCCCAGAAGGTCCATTCTCAAGTTCTGTCAAACACACAGCAAGCAAGAACAAAGCATGGCAATTATTGATTGAATGTCTTGACTTCCATGGATTTATCTAACTCTCTCACAAAACTATCAAGCAGCCAACAGTACTAACACAATTAAATATGAAACATTGTATGGAGCTTGAAAAAGTTGTGAGTTTGGACTACAGTCACCAGAATTCCCAAGCCAATTAGGCCAGATGTTCAGTGGCAGGGTGATTCCACAAAGGTCCATTGGCCATTTCTGAAAAAAGCAGAGAGAAAGAGAGAGAGAGAAATGAGAATCAAAGGACCAAAATAAGAAATGTTATGGCATTGTTGTTTTGATAACTTCACACATGGAAAAATGGCAAAGAATTGCACAGCACCTTCAAGAATACATAATGATGTGCGCCTCCCTTTTTTCCCTTGAAAAGTCACATCTCCAGGTAAAGCACGCACATTTCGGTACCCACATTTCTGTTGGTGACAGAATTTACATACGTCAGGACTTATGGCTGCATTGGCTTCAGGCTGAAGAATTCTAATACAGCCTAGGTGTTAGCATGAAAATGAATGATTTACATATTTATTGCTTGTGATTTGTGCATCAATTGAACCATAGGAATGTTCACAAGATGTTACATGAACCTGAAGAGGGAATAATTCATACCATTTCAAATGGGACATGAAGGGTAAGAATGAAGGGAATAGATTAAAAGGGAGTTGCGGATAGTAGAACATGAAGAAAGGAATGCATATTTTTAAGGCCTGTTAGGAAAGGGGTTGTAGGACTATCTCACTTGCATACACACACATACATACCTTTTTAAAATGATTTCCAATAAGCACTACATATTCTTAGGAATGTGAAGCTTACACCCCAGCCAGCTTCTGTAAAAAGCTGATGGGGGGGAGGTTTAACTAGTGTTTGTCACTTCCTCCTCCTGTCTCATTCATACAGTCAGGATGAACAGAGTCCCTGTTTACTAGCAGATGGGAGGAACGCTGTTCAGGGTCTGCCCCTTTCCTTTTCCAAACAAGACAGAAAAATCACAGAGACAGGTTTCTGGGCACAAAGTTAAAAAAATACCAAACAAGGCAAAAGGAACAAAGAAATACATATTGGCATTTGGATTAATCAGCTAAACAACAGAATTATACTCCCTGATGCAGCTAGAGCATTACGACCATGATCCAGCTCTCAACATTAGCTGTTTCTCACCTCTCGCTGTTGTGGGATCAACTCTCCTTCATGGCCAGCTGGAGGGAGGAGAGTACAAGAGGAGCAAATGAAGTTTTTCCTGGTAATTAAACAAACAAACAAACAAACCTCACTCAACCTGATTGGCTGAGTTATGTCAACCTGACTCTTGTGATGTCAGCTGATACTTGTGATCTCATTAACACTGACATCATACACTACCTTTCTTTGGATATTAGCCCTTTCCAAGTACAGTGGGGTCTCTACTTAAGAACGTCCCTACTTAAGAACAATCCAACTTAAGAACAGCTCCATTTGCTAAATTTTGCTTCTACTTGAGAACAGAAATCCAAAATAAGAACAGGAAAAAAAACCTTTCCTGCTGTTTTTTTAACCTTAGGTCATCTTAGGTTAAAAAAATCTCCCCCTAGTGGTAGAGTACGTATTAACCAGCTTTGCATTAGTTCCTATGGGAACTAATGCTTCAATGTACGAACGCACCTCTACATAACAAAAAAACAGCCAGAACGGATTAATTGGTTTTCAGTCCATTCCTATGGGAAATTTTGCTTCAACTTAAGAACGTTTCAACTTAAGAACACCATTCCAAAACGGATTAAGTTCTTAAGTAGAGGTTCCAATGTAGTTTCTATGGACGGAAAAGAGCAGATACAGATTAAATGGTTTTCAATGCATTCCTATGGGAAATGCAGATTCAACATAAGAACTTTTCAACTTGAGAACCACCTTCCAATACGGATTAAGTTCTTAAGTAGAGACCCCACTGTATGTATGTTGCAAGTCTGTAACTTATACATTAGGACTTTATGTCGCTGCCTAATGACATAGATGAATCTACTGAGGTGACATGCCAATCCTCTCCTCCCAAATCATAGATTAGAGGGAGGCAGCAGATTTTCAGGGCAGCTAACAATCTACCCGGTATCCCAAGTACATGTGTGCATGCATGTGAGCATACTCTCTCTCTCTCTCTCTCTCTCTCTCTCTCTCTCTCTCACACACACACACACACACACACACACACACACACAGAGAGAGAGAGAGAGAGAGAGAGAGAGAGAGAGAGAGAGAGAGAGAGAGAAATACACAGTTTGAGCTACATGTGAAATCTGTGTATACATACAGTTCAGGTATTTGTGCCTAGTACACTCACTAAAGTGTACTAGAGAAGCTTCCACGTGTAGCAGCTCCTTGCAGCTGCTCTATGTGTGTGTTTATGTGAATGCTGCAATTCAAATTAAATTACACCTCAGAAGAGGTTCATGAGCAGGCTTTAGTCAAGGCCTTTTTCTGCCTGAGGCAAAGACTAAAATGGAGCCCACCTACCACTGCAAGTACAAAAGACTCTAACACTGGTGAAGAGACAATATCTTGCATATGGATCTAAGGAAAGCAGGTCAGCTTGATCATTGGGAAGATATATAGCTTTCTCCTCCAGCCCTCTGCAGCTTCTCTCACCCACCTCACCTCTTCTACCTAAGGAGGTACCTCATTTTGTTTAATAACAAAGGTCCATAATGGGGATGCGAAAAGCAACTCCTAGATCCTCCTGTCCTGGTGTCAATCCAGTAGGTGATGTTGGATAGCAGCTGAAGAGTTTTTCCCGTAATCTCATTGTGAATAAATTCTCAATTAAGTAATGATGTCAACAATCCATAAAGACTGTTCATGTATTTACTACAAGTTGCAGTCCCACATTTCAAAGATACATGTTTAAAATATTACACTATTTTCTTTAAAACTGCAGTCTCATGTGTCTTTTACTCTGAAGTAAGTAACCCTCTCTATGTCTATGGTTTGTGGTTTCACTCTGACAATATGTGTGTGTGTGAGTGGTAATCATTATTTTCAGAAATAGCTAAGCTGCATGATAAATGTGCCCGATTATTTTCCCCTTTGTCATGGCAGGAGTTCATTTCTGATAGCTACAATGGTTCTGCCACTGGTGTTGACAAAATGGGTACATGGACGTCCAACATTCCTTGTTAAAGTTTATTCACTGCAATAGTCTGATAGGAACAAAGCTTTATCACCTTTACAAAATACGTGTATTTGACTACTCTGTTAGTTTATTGGGAAATCATTTATTACAATTCCCTTGCAAACAACCCTACAAAGCAACCAATGACTTCCTCCTGTGCTATTGTTCTTTGAAGTCTTGATATTGTCTTGAAATAAAGAAGACATGTCATTCACCTGTGCCAGAAGCCAAGGCAGGTTGACCTGCCCCAAATGTTTCATGTGTTTAGTAGTTAATAATCAAATGGAAGTGGAAACTTTAAATGCACATCAATGTGGAAGAGTAGGCACATCTTCTCATGGAGACATGCTGTAGTTACTTAATATCTGCATCAGGGCTTAGACAAATTTATTTCTAGGACAATTTTCAAAATCCCTCAAATGGATCGGCAGCCAGTGGATCCTTGTAATCTTTGTGACCAGCCACAGTTAGCAATCTGGCTGCTGTACTTTGGACATACTGAGGTTTCCTAACATTTTCCATAGGTAGCTCCACATATAGCACATTACAGTAATTGAGCTGGGATGTAGTTAAGGCATGTGTCACTGTGGCCAGATTAGATATCCCCAAGAATGAGTGAGGCTGGTACCCTAGTTTTAATTGTGTAAATGCACAATACACAGATAGAACTCATGTTCTTACACCATTGGCTCTTTCATGTTGCACTTTACTTTTTGTTAAGCTAATTATTGTAAAGCAAAATAGTTGATGATCAGGTCCCATGTGGTGAGCAGTGTGGCAGCACAAGTCTGATGATTCAGCAGGAGCAGTGAACTAATTTTGTTACTGAATTACATCAGATTCACAAATGAATCATGGTTGCATAGTACATCACAACTATGGGCCTAAAGCCAGTAGTAGTCCCAGCTTGAGTTCTGAATAAAGATGGGGACAAATTTAAAAAAAATGGTGATTCATTTTGATTAGTGATTCATCAAGGTTAACGATTCAACGAATATGAATATACGAATATTCTTCAATGAACTGATGGATCGATTTGTCAATTCATTTTCACTTTAAATGGCTATAACATTTGCCCCTATTTATTTATTTATTTATTTATTTATTTATTTATTTATTTATTTATTTATTTATTTATTTATTTATTAGCACCTAGAGACACCAAATTTGTAAGGAAGCTTCCTCAGACAGTTTTACATAACTTCTAAAAAGAGAGTTTTTCTTATTCCTGTTCTAGATCCAAACTTTTATCTGTGTTACATATGCCTTTTGCAAGTAATTTGATAATGAAAGTTAGAGAAGATGTAAAGGTCTTCTGATGCATGTCCTAACATGACATCATTTTTCTAGATCCTTTCAGTCTTCAGATGCAGCAGACTCATCTGTCTTGAATATGTTCCAATATAATTCATCCAGATGGTTTAATAAGTTGTGTGAACTGGAGAGTTGTTCACATAACATATTAAACCATATAAGTTATATGTATACTCAGATAATAGTCTCCAAAGTATCTGCAGTAAAATTATTACCTCCCAAATTCTTTTTGGTAGTCACATCTTGGTAATCCACGTTTAATGCTAATATGCTTTATATCTTCAAATGCTACTGTCACAGGAATGGGATAATTTTTTTGAGAAGGAAGTACATTTATTCATTTTTCCAGATATGGCTTAGCTAAAAAGCAGCACTTTCTAAAGTATCAGAAAGTTGTTTTGTGACATTTATTTGTCAATGATGTGAAGAAGTATTCCAGACAAACAAAAATCTGAATTGTCAATGCCAATGGTATTTATATGAACAATAAATAAGCAAAATGACTTACAAGCAATTATGATTTTCCTAAAATCAATCCAAGAGTCTGACCGAATTCCAGCCAAAAGGTCAACTCAGTCAAATTCATGATTGGGCTATGTATTTGTCAAAGAAGGTCACAGTAAATAATTACACAGGTGTATAACTAGTTTATACTACAATTATATCTTAATGAAGGATAGCTGTATTTCCTGTGTTGTGTTCTCACCATAACCTTTCATCTTTATTTATAGTTGTGGGTTATAGCCTGACTAAATGACATTTTTGTTATGCACTGCGAAATCACCTCTGACCCATGGTGACCCTATGAGTGAGTGACCTCCAAAATGTCCTGTCATTAACAGCCCTTCTCAGCACTTACAAATTCAAGACTGTGTCATCCTTCATTGAGTTAGTCTTATATTTTGTCTTCCTCTTTTCCTGTTGCCTTCAACTTAGCATTATTTTCTATTCCATTGAGTCTCATGATGTGCCCAAAGCATGACAGCCTCAGAAGATAATATTTTTTTCAAGTGTTGCCTTGTGTTGCTGCCTCCTGCTTTGTTGTGTGTGATGAGGTGATGGTGAAGTGGATGGGAGGAGAGTGTGTTTTGTACCACTGCCCAAGGGCTTGTAGCATTCAGAATTTTCAGAAGTAACTAAAAATAACTAAAATGTTCTGCCTTTATCAGGCCTGAGCTGAGGACTGTGCCCAGTGCCAGTGATTATAATTTAAGAAGAATATTGACAAACTGGAATGAGTCTAGAATGAGGTGACCAAGTTAGTAAAAGGTCTCGAAGCTGAGCCCTGTGAAGAATGAATGAAAGAACAGGATAAATTTATCTAGAGAAAAGAAGAAATGAAGAGGGATATGATAGCCATCTTTTAATATCTGAAGGGGCATTATGAGGAAGATATAACAAGCCTGTTTTCTATTTCTCCGGAGGGCAGGCCCTGAATCAACTGATTCAAATTACAATATTGGAGATTTAGATAAAACATTTGGAAGTGCCCTCTGCTGTTTTGAATTTCAGACAAGAGGCTTTCCAAAACCCAGCCTGCAGGTATTAGGATGAAACCTATCATCTCCTCTTTGCATACAATGTCTTCCAGAGAGATTCTGTGTGTCTTGATACCCCCATATTCCTGCTTCCTCCATATTTCTAGTTCCCATGATATTAGAGAGGTAAAGGTAAAGGTTCCCCTTGACAATTTTTGTCCAGTCGTGTTCGACTCTAGGGGGTCGTGCTCATCCTCGTTTCCAAGCCATAGAGCCAGCGTTTTTGTCCAAAGACAATCTTCCGTGGTCACATGGCCAGTGCGACTTAGACATGGAACACTGTTACCTTCCCACCGAGGTGGTCCCTATTAATCTACTCACATTTGCATGCTTTCGAACCGCTAGGTTGGCGGGAGCTGGGACAAGTGACGGGCGCTCACTCCGTCACGTGAATTTGATCTTACGACTGCTTGGTCTTCTGACCCTGCAGCACAGGCTTCTGCGGTTTAGCCCACAGTGCCACCACATCCCTCTATATTAGAGAGACAGAATCAAATTTGCCAAAATCCAACAGAGAGATACGTATATTAGGGTTCAAAGGCATGATGCGCTTGGTTTATATGAAATTATATTACCACATTTTTTCGTGTATAAGATACTTTTCTCTAAAATATTTCAGATTAAAACTTTAGGGTTGTCTTTAGCACTTTGATCCCTGCTTTCCCCCTCCACTTTCTTTTCAAGAAAGCACTTCTTGCAAAGCATTTCAGAAGTGGAGAGGGAAAACAGAAATCATCAAAGTGATTCATCAAAGCAATTCCTGACTTCCCCCTCCACTTTCTTGCAAAGAAAGAAATTCTGAGTTAGAAAAAGGGGGGGGGTTGGTGGCTTATATATGGGAGTGTCTTACACATGGAAAAATATGGTACATTTCTCCCTTGAACTGAATGGATCTGAGCAGCATGGTTTTATATATGGATCATTTTTTAAAAAAAATAAATGAATATTCAAT
The DNA here is from genome assembly GCF_051106095.1 of Pogona vitticeps. Taxonomy (NCBI): domain Eukaryota; kingdom Metazoa; phylum Chordata; class Lepidosauria; order Squamata; family Agamidae; genus Pogona; species Pogona vitticeps. The sequence continues at coordinate 288,159,857 of NC_135784.1, forward strand.
AAATACTTCAACAAATAATGTGCTGCTATTCATCTCCAGGAAGTGGAGGCCTCTGTTTTTTGTGGTGTGGCTATCCCTGGTCCAATGATGGCAACATGGCTGGCTCTCTCTCTCCTAGCAAGGCAGCTCCATGTGGTGACCAAGGAGGGTTGTGGGGAATGCCAGGAGGCTGACACAGGTGGGGGAAGGTCCCAATGGTGCAATGCTCTGTTGGAAGAGAGGAGGAGAGATTTTTCCTTGTGTGTGTGCATGTGTGTGAATCAACTTTTTTATGCATTGTAGTGATTTTGGGGGATACATAAGAGTTATACATGGAATTTGAACTACACAGGGTCTTGTGCTGTTAACCCCAGCTTTGTTGAAGAGAGAAGTGTAGTGAGAAGTATGTGAGTTGGCATTTTGCAGAGAAGTTTGGCTGCTGATCCATTTTTGGGGACAATTCAAAGTGTTTGTTTTAAACTAGAAAGTCCTAAACAGCTTGGATCCAATCTGTCTCAAAGACTGCATCTCTCGTTATGATCCTGCCTCAGTGCCCAAATAACAGGGGAGACCTTTCTCTCAGTCCTGCCACCCTCACAGGTGCATTTAGTGGGGACACAGGAGAGGGCCTTCTCTGTCACTGCTCCCAGACTTTGGAACTCCCTCCCACAGGAGGCTAGGCTAGAACCATTTTTGCTGTTCTTCTGCAAGCAGGTGAAGACCTTTCTCTTTAAGCAGACCTTTTCTTAGTGAGAGGTTTTAAAACAGGATGGTTTGTATTTTTGCTGCTTTTAAATCTGTTTAAATATATTTTTAATATATATATTTTCATTCTTTTTAAAAATATTTAAATAACGTACTATTTTTAGCTTTTAATGTTGTGTTTTTAATGATGTGAGCTGCCTCAGGTCCTTTTTAAGGAGAAAGATGGGATCAAAATGTTTAAAATAAATAAAATAAGTCTGGGTCTGCCAATATCAATTGATGCAAATGTCCTTATAATATAGACTGGAGAGTCTCCCAGATTGACAGTCTGCCCTACGCATTTTGGTGGGCTTCAGTCATTGCTAAATTTAGCTGGATTAGACCCAATATTTGAAAAAAGAGACAGATAAGGAACCACACAGTTTGTGTCAAGGAACAATATGTCACATTCCTTCAAATATCCTGGCTGTGTGATATTTTGTATATTATCCCTATGTACAACCCATGCAAACGTCACCTAGTGTACACAGTAGAACAGATTCTTACAATGGCTGCATGTTATCGCCCTAGGATGTTTGTTCAGTTAACTTTTCAACAGATATCGGTAGTGTTATTATTTCTGCCTATTACAACAGAAAATCAGAAGGAAAACGGGGAGAGATAAGAAGCTTTTGAAGTAGGTGCGATTGCTTTATTTAAAAATTATACATTTCTAAGATAAGTGTCCAGAACAAGCCAGCACAAGTCAACGTTTCAGTATGAATGAGTTTGATTACAGATTATCTGTAAACTTTGAAGCAGTACCTGTGTGAACAATAAACGTTGTTGTTTGCCATCGCCACCAGAGTTGGTCTTTCGTGGCTTGGGAGGTGCTCCCTGATTGCAAAGGTTGGAGCTGATGAAAGTTTGTTTCTCCACTAGCATTACTGATTATTTGGTTTGTATTGATAATCAGGGCCATTTCCTTTCCTTGATAGCTGGTATCTTTGTCTGGATTGGAAATGAAAAATACCAAAAAATAGAGCGATGTCTCTGTAGCACCACCGAAGGAGGGGGGAGTTTAGAATGCTTTCCACCAACTGGCCAAGATGGTCAGCTGAAACTGTGCTGAATCCAAGCCCTTCCTGTTTCACAGATGTATTACTGAGGCTTTCCTTGCCTCGGCCAAATTTGATGCCAGCATTTTGACTGCACCCACCCGTGCCTTGCCCATTCTCCAGCCCCTTCCCATTTTTTCTCCTGGTTGATCTTTGCCAGCAGAGGAAAGCTGCTGGCAAATTGCTCTTGAACTAGAAGGATAAATGGATTGTTCCATAAATGGAATGGCATATCTTTCGGTTGCGATTATGATCTACAATTGCTCAGCTACCACCAAGCTCATAAGTCGAACAGGCAGCAGAGTGAGGAGATTTGAGCTCTTAGTGGACCTTCATGGTTGAAGGTTGGATTTGACATGATGAGTCGTCCATCAGTTGTGCTCGATAGTTTTAAGAAAGCTTGGCAAAAGAGCAGAACCAAGGAACAAAAACACTGTCTTTTAATTTCAAGATAGACTAAAATAATCTGATATACACTACTATGGCAACACAAGATATTCCAGATACTTGCAAAATTTGTTTATAAATCACAAATATTCTTTGTTTTTCTGAGCAGTTTCTCATGGGCATCCGTCAGGCCCCCTCCCTCCTTTCCTTCAAGAGGATTATTAAGACAGAACTCTTTAAGGAGGCATTTAAATATATCCTTTCCCCAAGGTAGCCGCAGGATCCAGGTTCATAGTCTGCCACCATTGTTTGGCACTCATTTTTGGGTTATTGGTTTGGATTTTTGCCATTTCTTGTTGTGTACTTCGGGCTTTTGTTTGGTCTCAGAAGTGGTTTGGGGGTATTTTATATACGGTTAACTGCCCAGAAATAGTGCATGTAATGAAGTCAGGCAGTATCAACATGACTGAAATAAATACATAAGTAACTCCATTTAGGAAGGCTTTAGTGATGGCATATAGTTTGTTTCACTTCTTAACATCTTTATAATTAAGGAACAGACAAAGCTGTGAGTTTCACTTTCTTCTGTTCATTTTTTCTTCTTCGAAAAATCAAGAACTTTTTCCATCTTAATGTAGGAAGAAATTAGAGAATTCAGCAAGCTAAATGGATTCTTAGACATCTTCACTGACTTGAATGGGGGAAAAGGGACAGCTGTTTCCAGAATGAAGAAGACAATGTTCACCTTATTTCCTGTGGAGATGTTAAATATGAGGATCTACTCAACAAGAAAAGACAGAGGGGTTCAAATTCAAACTTTTAAGAGCCAGCCACACAAAGCCCTTTGACTTGAGACACAAATTCATCAGTGATTGATTTCTCATATTTGACAAATTTATGAAGTAAAAAGTTATCAAAAATTGATGAAACAGAATTCTCGCAGACCTTTATTTGTTATCCTTGTAGAACTTCCAAGGTGAATAGCAAGATTATAATGGCCACAGTTTAAAAACCCAAATCAATTGCTTAAAATATTTATAGCAAAGAATCGAGATAAACTAATAAAGTCCTTAGATCCTATGTAGGTAAAGCAGTATCTTTTAGGCCAGTGATCCTCAACCTTGGGCCTCCAGATGTTCTTGGACTACAGTTCCCAGAAGACTTCACCACCACCTCTGCTGGCCAGGATTTCTGGGAGTTGAAGTCCAAGAACATCTGGAGGCCCAAGGTTGGGGACCACTGTTTTAGGCCATTCAATTCACTTTACTCTCCAAGGCACTCCTTCTTCAGTTCTCACCCTTCCACAAACCTAAACAAATGGGTTATAGATCAAGGAGACTATAAAAAGTCTGCTATCTTTAGGCACCACATATGACAAAGACCAAACAGGCAATGGGGTTTGCAGCTTTACACAAGTAGCAAAGGAGAAGAAGAAAAATGGCTGACCAAAGCTATAATACTGTGATCTATCCACTCAAAGCCCATGCAAAAAAGATGTTGCTTCTTACACTATTAGAAGTGTGTGTGTGTTCATACTCTCTCTCTCTCTGTATTATATGCACGTACACACTTCTACTAGTGTAAAAAACAACACTTAGGGAACTACGTTAAGAACAAAGGAGTGAAGGGGTAGATTATCCCATAATGAAAAGGCTAAACTATACCATGACGCAGGTCCCCTACTTCCGCCTGCAGATCTACAAAATGGCTGGCCAAGTGGCTACAACGGGATATACCCAGCACTTGAATGATTGCAGTTTCTAGGAAGGTCTTGGGCTTTATTAGGGATTTCATCTATCATTCAAATTCCCCTTCAGCAACAGCAACTCTACATGGATTTATATAGTCTGCAACACCACCCTATACGCTACCAATACATGGCATATTTTCTATTTCTCCTATAAAGGTAAAGGTTGCCCTTGACATTTAGTCCAGTCATGTCCGACTCTAGGGCGTGGTGCTCATCTCCGTTTTCAAGCCATAGAGTGAGCGTTTTTGTCCTAAGACAGTTTCCATGGTCATGTGGCCAGCACGACTAGACACGGAACACCGTTACCTCGCCTTTATCGAGGTGGTACCTATTTATCTACTCACATTTACATGCTTTTGGACTGCTAGGTCAGCAGGAGCTGGGACAAGTGACAGGAGCTCACTCCATCACATGGATTCGATCTTATGACTGCTTGGTCGTGTGACCTTGCAGCACAGAGGCTTCTGCAGTTTAACCCACAGCGCCACCATGTCCCTTTCTCCTTTAGCTTCTTTTAAAAGTTTTTAATTCCACAAATGCTTGGAAGGAAAATGAAGGAAAGTGTATTGCTCCATCCTGGAATAACCAAGGGCCCTTTCCTATGCCCACTAGTCAACCTAGGAAACCCACAAATATCCTAGATTCAGTCCATGTTTACACATTCATCCAAAAAACTATGGACATGGGGAATTCCTAACTATAACAAAATGTGATGGAAGACAGAGAATGATGAACACTCATTTTATACAAGAAAGCTGTTAACTATGTTTCAGCAAGCCTCCACTCTAACTAGAGCTCTGTTCTCTCATTAGGGTTACTTTGTTTTTTAAAAAAGAGAACTCCTGTGCAGGACTGGACAAATTGTGATAGTCAGGATAAGGGTATTTTTCTTGTCCTAGAACTTTCCAGAACCTGCACCAATCTCTGATTGAAAGAAATGTATAGAAAGCCATTTCTTTCTTTCTTTTTTCAAGAAACTTTTCATTTTTTTAAAAAAACACACCATTCATTCATTCATTCATTCATTCATTCATTCATTCATTCATTTTCTCACTTGTTGGTATAAAATGTAGGTGGCACATCATGCTCTGCAAGAGAATAACTCCCTCTAGAAGAACAATTCTCCTGTTTATTTTTTGTTTTCAATTGGTGATTCCCACCTCCAGAAGCCGAAGAGGCCTCTCTTTTAATAGCTGCATCAAAGGGAGAATTTCAGCAGGTGGAACTTATCCCAGAAGCTTCCCTTCTGAAACTGGGGCAGGTGAGGATGCTAATCAGGTCTCTAGGTTTTGACCCTGACAGCCATGGCTCCATTACACCATTGCACAGCTGTCCAAAGGAGAGGAGCCCAGACATATTTCATGTGGACCACTGACTAATAGTGTGAGCAACATTCTGGGTCAGCTAACCTAGAACACAGAATGAAAGGAACAATAGCAAGGAATGTAGCATAAAAGAAAGAAAGAAAGAAAGAAAGAAAGAAAGAAAGAAAGAAAGAAAGAAAAGCTTTCAGTATAATTAATCTTAAATACATTTTTCCTCTAAACTAGCTGCAGATCACCTCCTTTGGGGATCAAATTAAAAAAGGAATTAATGTGCAGTCAAACAAACCTTTCCTCCATCCTGTTCCTGAAAAAAGAAAAGAAAAGAAATCTAATCTCAGGTCTGTAACAGCTTGTCCTTGTACTAAACAGCTCCAGATATGTATTTTTTCCTTGCTTTTTCTTATTGTGTTTATTGTTGTTTTCTGTTGTGTCTTTACAAATTTCAAAATGTCAACATGTGGGCTGGGAAACCTATTCCCCCTCAAAGAATATCTGGTTAATTCGGTGTTTAAATAGAGTGCTTGGATCTTGGTCATACCGTTTCCAGCACTTATTATAAGAATAAACATTGTTTCGGCAAGGGTGGGGGTTTCAAAACAATTATGGCTTGATGCGAGTGAAAATTCCTTTAGACTCTACCGTTTTGTTTGCAGACTGTAGGTATTATCGGGAGAGAGAAAAAACACACCTTGCTTGACTTTCCAAAAGAGAACCACAAGACTTAATGAGCCAAGGAAGGTCCTCAATTCTAGTACTCTGTGATTTTGTTGTCCATGGGGTTTAATAAGCAACGCTGAATGCATTGTTCAGTGTCCTGGAAGGTGGGCTCTTTAGGAAGAAACCGAAACACAATTGTAAAGCTGGATGTGTTGCTGGTATGCTCTATTTCCCCTCTATGTATACTGAGTAGGAAATGTATAATCCTTTCCTTTCAAAAGCACTAAATTCCTACATTGGATTGGAATTCATAAATTCAAGTTTATTAAATGAGATGTGTGTGGGAATGGGAGGGGGAGGGTTAAATAATTTAAAATATTTTCCAAATAGGCACACTGGGTTTTAATAACATAAAGTCTTTACAGCTCTAATATTAGAGGGCTGGCTGTATACAGAGAGCTGTGTGTTCACCCAGTTATTTACAGAGCTTGGAAATGTTACTTTTTCAGACTTCAACTCCAAAATGTAGTCCAGAAATGTAAGGTTTCTAAGCTGTAGTTATTTGGTACTAGATATTTTCCCCTCAAAAAAATTGCCATCAATTTATGGTGATCCTTTTCTAGGTATAGGGTACTCAGAAGTGGTTCAACATTCCCTTCTTCTGAGGTGCCCTGGGTCTGTATAGCTTGCCCAAGGCTACACAAGGTGTATCTTACTTAGTATTCCATCCGCTCAGAGCTTTGGTGGTGACTGTCTTACTCTGTTCTCAACATCTGGCAATCAGATCAGGGCATCCTGTGGATGACTATGGATACATATGATAGGATTAGAGCTTGACATGAATCAGAAAAATGGTGATTCATTTTGATTCATGATCATCAAGGTTGATGAATCACAAATTACAAATTGACTTTTTTTTTCTGGCAAATCGATGAATAAATTCATCATTTTTTTTCTTTTAAAACTATATAAAATGGGGCTCCAGGCACCGAGAGACACCAGAATTGTGGCAAAGCTTCCCCCAACTCTCCTTTACAAGACCTCCAAGCTGGTGAAGTTTGGGTTTCAGATGTCCAAACTATATACCCACAAAATGGGTCCCGTCAAGAAAATGCCCTTTAGCAGCTACCTTGGGGAAACCCAATCTTCACCAATTGTAGAGGAGAGTCAGTAGGCATTTCTCTGTGATTTTGATGTCTGTAAGTGCCTGGGGGAAACTTTTCCGGGGGGGGGGTCTCTTTGTGGATATATAATGGGGACAGCTGAAATCCAATCTTCACCAAACTTGCAGATACTGTAGAGGATAGTCAGAGAGTGCTTCCATGAAAACTTGGAGTCTCGGTGTGCTTTTGGGGGCATTTTATAGCAAAAAACAAAACAAAACAAAAACCAAAACTATGATGATAAAAATCACTAAAAACTCATTGATTCATGATTCATCAGGGGCATTGATTTGTACAATTATGAATCAATGAATTAGTGATTATTGAATGAACTAAGTGATTTATTTTTTAATTCATGCCAATCTCTAGCTAGGATAATTTCTGGCTAGAGATTGGCAGGGTAGAGTAACCTAGTTGGGTGTCTGTGGCTATTGAGTAGAAGTACACAATCTGGAGACTGTTAGCAAGGCAACAAACAACAAACCCCCTGTTTATTGTTCAGGAAATTCATTCAAGAGTGGTGCAAAACAATCCTTAAACATATTTACAGAAGCCTCTACAGCTGGTTCCCATGTGTACAAGTTTGCTGCAGTGATTCTGGAGAAACTATATGCTGCTACTTCTCTTGAACTAGAAGCAGAAAATGAACTCAGAGAAATAAGGAGGAAGAAAGCCTCAGACTACCAATCTATATGTGATATTGGGAAAGACAAGGAGAAAAACATGCATGGGCTCCTTTTAGTATCTGTCTGTTCACACCCTCTGCACTGTTTTGGATTGATTTCTGAATGCACTGTTTTGGATTGTTTTCTGAATGCACTGTTGCTCTATTCTAGCAGAAGAGACCTACCCAGCATGAAGGTACCTAACCTCTTTCTCAAGCTGCCTTACCTGGCCATCAACATATTACGAGATATTATAGGGGTCAATGGGAAACAGGGACATACCAATGTATTGTGAAAGACCAGCTCTATCAGACCTCTCCTTCCATCAGCAGTCACCGACCAGCAATAGTTCTATCAGACTACAGTAGAGGAAATGTTATGGAATGGAGAAGCTAAGCATTAGCTCTGCTGAGAGACAAGATCTGGGACCCTCTTTCTGCAGACTGTTTCTAGGAATTACCCTTCACTTTGAAGAAGCTGCTTTGAGCTTGCTCGCTTTTCATATTTTCTCAACACTCTTCCTTTTTATATCATATCGTTTAGCTTTAGGGTCAAAGCAGACAAGATTTAGCTACTTTTATTTTTAATGTGTTTGAATGTGCAAGATATTCTTGCTTGTTTCCAAATAACAATAACCAGGAATGGGGTGAAATCCAGATTTAGATTTTGGGTAGAAGTTGTTTTGGTGTAAGGGAAGACTTAACCTCCTGTGCCTGCCCTGTCTTAGATCAGAGTGCCTTGTGTTAAATGAAATGATGTGGCTTGTGTTGAGCATAGCTCGTGATTTCTTTTTATTTTTATTTGCTTAAAGACATCTCCACTTGAATATTCAGCATAATCATTGTAGAGCCTATCAAGACCACATATGAATGGAAACAGGATTATTGTCCCAAAGTATGTTTGAAATAAATCAAGGCTGGAAGACCAGTGGCTATCCTGCTCTGTTCAACTCCAGTTCCCATAATCCCAAGATAGCTAGTGGTGAGGTGTGATGGGAGTGTACTTCAACAACATCTAGAGCAGGAGTTCCCAACCATTTTTGAGCTGCAACACCTTTTTATAATAGCCAAGTAGCCTGCAGCCCCCTCCCTGCCATGTTCACATAAAAAGGTATTTTTAATGGGGTGAAGTCATCCCTTCTCAGGAAGTAGAAGCTTCTTTCTTCCCCAAAGGGCCTGTTTCTCATACATACACATACACACTAACTTTATTGTCCTGTTCTAAAAGGTCAAGGAAGATATTATTTAACAAGAGCTACACCACATATGGGACATGGGTGGCACTGTGGGTTAAACCGCTGAAGCCTCTGTGCTGCAAGGTCAGAAGACCTGCAGTCGTAAGATTGAATCCACGCGATGGAGTGAGCTCCCGTTGCTTGTCCCAGCTCCCGCCAACCTAGCGGTTCGAAAGCATGCAAAATGCAAAAATACGAGTAGATAAATAGGTACCACCTCGGTGAGAAGGTAAACGGCGTTCCGTGTCTAGTCACACTGGCCACGTGACCATGGAGGATTGTCTCTGGACAAAAGCTAGCTCTATGGGTTGGAAACGGAGATGAGCACTGCCGCCTAGAGTCGGACACAACTGAACAAAATTGTCAAGGGGAACCTTTACCTTTACCTTTTACACCACATATAAGGTGGCCCACAACACACATGCACCGAAAAGACTTTGGGGGGTCACAACCAAAGTCTTGGGTAACACTGATCTAGAGGGATAAACATTCTCCAGCCCAGAAGTGGAAGGTTTCCTGTTTTGCAAATGGTCCTTGAAGAGACTTAGGAATGCAAGTTGAGACTGGCTGTCAGGATGCATTGAGACAGTTTCTGGAGATTCTCCAAACTCTCTGAAAGAGTACATAGATCTAATACCTGGCTGAGAAGACCAGATGTTTGTGGGTTGTGGAGTTGTTGTAGTTGTTGCAAATTGGTACAAAATAGAATTTCCATCAACCACCAGTGTCTTTCCAGGTGGGCAGAATGTACCTATGCAAGCATCATGGAAGAAACCAGTTGATCCCAAAGACATCAACTAGGCATTTGGTGGTACTGCTTTTACTAGTCCATGCAACATAGAAATGGTTATTCATTTTCTAGTGTTACAAAATGGACATAAATGCTGAAAAATCACTTGTGAAAATGAGCATATTTTCTCAGAGGTCTTGAGGGGTGAGGGAAGAGGTACCCAACTTGCAGCAATTCCTGTCAATGAGAAATATGCATGTGAATAGTTCTTGCTTGAGAGGATGACCCAAGTGGATAGTTCTAATCCTTGTGGACATGTTTGGAGGATCTGAGATCACAGCAACTGCACAACAGTGAAACATGTGCCTCCGGATTCCATATGGCATCCTCCATGTGATCAAAGAAGTTGGAGGAATATCAGAATTGGCTTTCATTTTGCCAGTTGTGAACCTCTGATGCCATTATCTGACATGCTTCGCCTGATCACACTAATTTCCATTGTTAAAATGTTTTAAAATCCCCATGTGTCAGCCCTAGTTATAGACTGTGTGCGAAGCTGTCGCTGTCATATTTTGAGATGTATATAAATATGATCCAGGCAGGGAGTGCAAAAGAATTTCCCATTGTGTGGCTGCTTTCATTTGTAAATGTTCTTTTCTCTGAATGATTCAAGCAGTTGCTCTTCTGTTTGTCAGAGTCTATCACTTTGGTAATCTGTCAATCAAGACACAATAAACGGAGCCCGCTCCTGCGGATTGTGTTGTGTGTAATACAACAGGCTTCCATCAGAAAGATAAAGAGATGTCAAATATTATCTTTGGTGTGAATCATCCAAATCTGGTGGCACTTGATAATGTACAGGATGTTCTGTCAAAATGGAAGGCAAAAGTTTAATTATATTCATCTCCAAATCAAAGCAAAACTCCTTCTGTGTACGAAGTGGGTTGTCTTCCACAATGCCTGAAAAATGAGATAAAACAGAAATTGACATACTTGTCATTGCTTGTGAATGCTATATCAAAAGGAAATGCCATGCTGAAATATGGTGCAGGGATTATCTACACATGTTCTAACATGGTCCTGCTTCAAGTGCATCAGTACAGGTCACTGCTTTTTCTTTACGATACATTCTGAGGTGGTGCATTTACACCGCTGAATGTTAACCCTCTCTCAGTTTCAATAAACCCTTTTGTGTTTGAACTTTCTAGCCTGGAGTTTCTGGATCAGAGCAGGGAGAGAGGAAGGGCACCCCACTAAAGAGGCCAGGGCTGTCAGGCTCACAACTGTATACAGTGGACCCTCGACTTCTGGAATTAATCCGTATTGGAACGGTGGCTGCAGGTCGAAAAGTCTGTAGGTTGAGGCTCCATTGACCTACAATGCATTGAAAACCGATCAATCCATAACTGGCCATTTTTGTTCCGTTTTTGTTTCATTTGGTTTTTTTTTTCCAGTCTGTAGGTCGATTTTTACGGCTGCAAGTCGAACCTAAATTTTGCGGCCAGAGAAGTCTGTAATTTGAAAAGTTTGTAAGTGGAGCCGTCTGTAAGTCGAGGGTCCACTGTAACAGATACAACCCAGTCTTCCAACTTTGCTGTATGGTTAAAGGTAAGGAAACACAAGTCCAAAATATCAGCACCATATAAGGAAGATGCTGATCCGCCATCAAAGAAGACTGACAGCTTTACCACCACTAGCACCACAGTAAAAAGTGTAGAATCATTAGAGGGTGCCTGAAGAAAACTCCTAGTGATAAAATAAGTTACCTAATAGGCATTGCATCCAGTGACATATGGAGAGAGGTAACAGCTAATCATGAAAGACACAAAGCACCTGCATTAAATGCACATCCGCTCTTTGACTACTGTTCCATTCCACACAGGTTAAAATAACCAAAACAATTTTTTTTAAAAAAAATTCAGAATATCTGTGAATTGTGAAGGAACAGCAGAAAATGGCAGGATTATAATGTGGAAAGAAAGAACCATCCATCTCTTAAAATAGATGTAACCCCAGGAAACTCTAGTCTCTAGTCACATTGAGAATTAAATTACTTGCAAGTCACTTAAGGGTCTATGGGCTGCAGCTGGCAGAACTCAAGAAGAACTTAAGAAAATGGGGTTTTCACACTGACACAGTTCTTTGTCCCCTTCTTGGATGCACCACCTTATTGTGGTGAAGAGGTTTGAGTGTGTCAGTGAAGACAATAATGGTTTGAAAAGACAATAATGCTGGGAAAGGTTGAAGGCAACAGGAAATGAGGAAGACCAAATACAAGAGAGTTAATAAAGGAAGCTAGGGCTTGAGTTTAGGAGACCTGAGTTGGGCTATAGAAGACAGGACATGTTGGAGATGTCTCATTCTTAGGACTGCCATAAGTTGGAGGCAACCTGATGGTACTCAACAACACAACAGTCCTTTGTGAGTGTAGAGAAGTACCATGAACTTCACACCTGTGTCAGTATACTTAATGCCCTTCCACCTGTGTGTGTTTAGTCGTTTAGTCGTGTCCGACTCTTCGTGACCCCATGGACCAGAGCACGCCAGGCCCTCCTGTCTTCTACTGCCTCCCGGAGTTGTGTCAGGTTCATGTTGGTTGCTTCGCAGACACTGTCCAGCCATCTCATCCTCGGTCGTCCCCTTCTCCTCTTGCCATCACACTTTCCCAACATCAGGGTCTTTTCCAGGGAGTCTTTTCTTCTCATTAGATGGCCAAAGTACTGGAGCCTCAGCTTCAGGATCTGTCCTTCCAGTGAGCACTCAGGGTTGATTTCCTTTAGAACTGATAGGTTTGTTCTCCTTGCAGTCCAGGGGATTCTCAAGAGCCTCCTCCAGCACCACAATTCAAAGGCATCAATTCTTCGGCGGTCTGCTTTCTTTATGGTCCAGCTCTCACTTCCATACATCACGACAGGAAAAACCATAGCTTTGACTATTCGGACTTTTGTTGGCAAGGTGATGTCTCTGCTTTTCAAGATGCTGTCCAGATTTGTCATCGCTTTCCTCCCAAGAAGAAGGCGCCTTTTAATTTCAGGGCTGCTGTCTCCATCTGCAGTGATCATGGAGCCCAGGAAGATAAAATTTGACACTGCCTCCATATCTTCCCCTTCTATTTCCCAGGAGGTGATGGGACCAGTGGCCATGATCTTAGTTTTTTTGATGTTGAGTTTCAGACCGTTTTTTGCACTCTCCTCTTTCACTCTCATTAAAAGGTTCTTTAATTCCTCCTCACTTTCTGCCATCAGAGTGGTATCATCTGCATATCGGAGGTTGTTGATATTTCTTCCGGCAATCTTAATTCCGGCTTGGGTTTCTTCCAGTCCAGCCTTCCGCATGATGTATTCTGCATATAAGTTAAATAAGCTGGGGGACAATATACAGCCTTGCCGTACTCCTTTCCCAATTTTGAACCACTCAGTTGTTCCATGACCAGTTCTAACTGTTGCTTCCTGTCCCACATATAGGTTTCTCAAGAGACAGATAAAGTGGTCAGGCACTCCCATTTTTTTAAGAACTTGCCATAGTTTGCTGTGGTCCACACAGTCAAAGGCTTTCGCATAGTCAATGAAGCAGAAGTAGATATTTTTCTGGAACTCTCTGGCTTTCTCCATAATCCAGCGCAAGTTAGCAATTTGGTCTCGAGTTCCTCTGCCTCTTCGGAATCCAGCTTGTACTTCTGGGAGTTCTCGGTCCACATACTGCTGAAGCCTACCTTGGAGGATTTTGAGCATAACCTTGCTAGCGTGTGAAATGAGTGCAATTGTACGGTAGTTGGAGCATTCTTTGGCACTGCCTTTCTTTGGGATTGGGATGTAGACTGATCTTTTCCAATCCTCTGGCCACTGTTGAGTTTTCCAAACTTGCTGGCATATTGAATGTAGCACCTTAACAGCATCATCTTTCAAGATTTTAAATAGTTCAACTGGAATGCCATCACCTCCACTGGCCTTGTTGTTAGCCAGGCTTTCTAAGGCCCACTTGACTTCGCTCTCCAGGATGTCTGGCTCAAGGTCAGCAACTACATTGTCTGGGTTGTCTGGGATATCCAAATCTTTCTGATATAATTCCTCTGTGTATTCTTGCCACCTCTTCTTGACGTCTTCTGCTTCTGTTAGGTCCCTCCCATTTTTGTCTTTTATCATGTTCATCTTTGCGCAAAATGTTCCTCTAGTATGGCCAATTTTCCTGAACAGATCTCTGGTCTTTCCTTTTCTGTTATCTTCCTCTATTTCTTTGCATTGTTCATTTAAGAAGGCCCTCTTGTCTCTCCTTGCTATTCTTTGGAAGTCTGAATTCAAGTTTCTGTAACTTTCCCTATCTCCCTTGCATTTTGCTTCCCTTCTCCTCTCTGCTATTTCTAAGGCCTCGTTGGACAGCCACTTTGCTTTCTTGCATTTCCTTTTCTTTGGGATGGTTTTCGTTGCTGCCTCCTGGACAATGTTACGAGCCTCTATCCAGAGTTCTTCCGGCACTCTGTCCACCAAATCGAGTTCCTTAAATCTGTTCTTTACTTCCACTGTGTATTCATAAGGGATTTGGTTTAGATTATACCTGAGTGGCCCAGTGGTTTTTCCTAATCTCTTCAGTCTAAGCTTCAATTTTGCTATGAGAAGCTGATGATCAGAGCCACAATCAGCTCCAGGTCTTGTTTTTGCTGACTGTATAGAGCTTCTCCATCTTTGGCTGCAGAGAATATAATCAATCTGATTTCGATATTGCCCATCTGGTGATTTCCATGTATAGAGTCGCCTCTTGTGTTGTTGGAAAAGAGTGTTTGTGATGACCAGCTTATTCTCTTGACAAAACTCTATTAGCCTTTGTCCTGCTTCGTTCTGAACTCCAAGGCCAAACTTCCCTGTTGTTCCTTTTATCTCTTGGCTCCCTACTTTAGCATTCCAGTCCCCTAGAATGAGAAGAACATCTTTCTTTGGTGTCATTTCTAGAAGGTGTTGTAAATCTTCATAGAATTGTTCAATTTCAGTCTCCTCAGCAATGCTGGTTGGTGCATAAACTTGGATTATTGTGATGTTGAATGGTCTGCCTTGGATTCGTATTGACATCATTCTATCATTTTTGAGATTGTATCCCATTACAGCTTTTCCTACTCTTTTGTTGACTATGAGGGCTACTCCATTCCTTCTACGGGATTCTTGTCCACAATAGTAGATATGATAATCATCTGAGCTGAATTCGCCCATTCCTGTCCATTTTAGTTCACTGATGCCCAGGATGTCGATGTTTATTCTTGCCATCTCCTGTTTGACCACCTCCAGCTTCCCAATGTTCATAGATCTTACATTCCAGGTTCCTATGCAGTATTTTTCTTTGCAGCATTGGATTTTCCTTTCACTTCCAGGCACGTCCACAGCTGAGCGTCCTTTCGGCTTTGGCCCAACCACTTCATTAGCTCTGGAGCTACTTGTACTTGTCCTCCGCTCTTCCTCAGTAGCATGTTGGACGCCTTCCGACCTGAGGGGCCCATCTTCCAGCGTCATATCTTTTAGCCTTTAGTTTCTGATCATGGGGCGTTCTTGGCAAAGATACTGGAGTGGCTTGCCATTTCCTACTCCAGGTGGATTGCGTTTAGTCGGAACTCTCCACTATGTCCTGTCCGTCTTGGGTGTCCCTGCACGGCATAGCCCATAGTTTCTCTGAGTTACTCAAGCCCCTTCGCCATGACAAGGCAGCAATCCATGAAGAAGCCTTCCACCTGTACCATGGAAGATTTGATATAAGCTGCCCAAAATGCTCTTGATATTGCCCATTATTGGGCAAAAATCATCCCATATATTAATAATTGTACTGTGGCACTTCTGACACACACAAAGTGACTAGAGTGTGTAAAAGAGGATCACCCATGATCCTCTTTTACACACTCCAGTCAATGAGTCTCTTTGAATTTGATAACTGGGCTCTAGTAACTGCTTCCCATATTTTTTAAAATTGCAATAAGAAATGAGGCATTTATGTTAGTGTAGCATATCACCTGGCCTTTGCATTCACAGATTTTCTTCTTTTAGAAAATGTAGCTAGTTACACTCTTAGGATGGTGTCTGTACATAAATGAATGGCTCAGTGATTTAGTGGTTTTGATTGATTCACCATAAGACATTAGGGCCTGTTTTTCTAATCCTTCCACTTTGATTCCTCTTTTCTTCTTGGTGGTATGGGGTCACTGCTGAAGTTCATGACTGCTGCCCTCATGCTTTTCTTTTCTCCTGTCCTCAGGGTTGGGTAGGCTAAGAGTTCTGCCATAAGTAAAGGCTGATAGTTTGGTATAACTCTCCCACCCAACTGGTATGGGGTTTTCCCTGGAGATTGGAAAACACATAAATATTGGCATGGAGCCAATCAAGGATCAGACCAGAGAGTCTTCCAAAAGTCAAAGGGTAGGTGAGGCATAAAATTCTGTGCCCCTATTCATTCATTCATTCATTCATTCATTCATTCATTCATTCATTCATTCATTCATTCATTCATTCATTCATTCATTCATTCATACTATTTGCATCTTGTCCATCTAATAATGGGGTGGCTAACAGCAATAACAACAACCGTCCCACAACATAAACCCATGAACAACAACAACAACAACAACAACAACAACAACAACAATAATAATAATAATAATAATAATAAGCCAAACAAAAGATCATCTAAGCAAAGGCAAACAAAGCTCAAATTAAAACACATGTTTCTGTGAGAATATCAAAAAGGGAGGATGTTACCAAAAATCTCTTTGAAAATTTCAGCCTTCACATGTTTCCGGAAGATCAAAAGGAAGGAAGCCTGCCAGACATCAACAGGCAACATGTTCCATAGCGTAGCAGCCACCACTGAGAAAGCCCAGTTCCTAGTGGAAGATTTCCAGGCCTCTCTAAGGGTGGCCACTCACAGTCACCAAGCCTGGGTGAATCAGGTGACATGAGTAGATAATCTTAAGAAGAAACACTCCAACAGGCTATTCAAACATGGCTACAGTGGTGAGGTGGAGCTACTGCAAATTTCTAACATACATGTATAGGTATCTCACATGTATATGTATATGTATATGCAGTTGAAAATATTTCTGTTTCAACAGACATTTAATGTTCCATATCTAATTTTACCATAACTGGTTGCTCAACACCTCCTGCCAATATATCCTTTTTAATGTGTTTTGAATGTCATATTTCTTAATCTGTTTTTGTATGATGATTTTAATATTCCCACGTTTAATAGGTTTTAATGCTCCTTGTATGTTGTTTTATTCCTGTCTCTTTTAGTGAGCTGTAAGCAGTGGAGATGGGCATGAACTGGAAAAACGGTGGTTTGTGATGGTTTGTGGTTTTTGGCCCGTTGCCTCCCTATCTGCTCCTGCCACTGTTGCTTTCTCCTCTTCCACCTCCGCTTCTGCCATCCTGAAAGGCAGAGGGCCCAGATCCCAGCAGATGAGGAAAGAAAAGGTGGCAGTGGCAGGAACAGGTAGGGAGGCAATGGGGGCAGTGGGAAGAAGGCAGGCAGGCATCCCATTTTGCTGAAGCAAAACCAAGCACTATTGGGGGGGGGGAGTTTAGCATTTTGTTTTGCTTCAGCAAAATGATATCCCCAAACCAGGTCATGACC
The DNA here is from genome assembly GCF_051106095.1 of Pogona vitticeps. Classification (NCBI taxonomy): domain Eukaryota; kingdom Metazoa; phylum Chordata; class Lepidosauria; order Squamata; family Agamidae; genus Pogona; species Pogona vitticeps. The sequence continues at coordinate 288,177,154 of NC_135784.1, forward strand.
TGAATCATGAACTAGCCTGGTTCATTGGTTTTTCTGGTTCACAGTTCAATTCATGCCTATCTCTACTAAGCAGCCATGACTTCCATTGCCAGGAGAAGAGAGGTATAGAAGTGCTGTAAATAATAATGATAATCTCTCTCTCTCTCTCTCTCTCTCTCTCTCTTTGTGTGTGTGTGTGTGTGTGTGTGTGTACACTTAGCATTTGACATTTTGACTTTAATAAACATCTACATTATATCTGTTGTCGTAAGCTAAGGAAATGTGTTAATTTTGTAAAATACAAAGTGAGCATTCAATGAGCTATTAAAAGAGTACTTCACTAAAGAAAATCAGGCTTGGTATGGATACCATATTGTTTTATTCTTAATACCATGTATTCATGATGGTTTTTCAAAGAAAAGTTTAAATTAAGCACTATATTTAGAGAACTCTTTCTCTTTCTCTTTTTGTAAGTGGATCTGAAGCAGGAAGCATAAAACTAAACCTGTACCAGGTAGAGAACATTATTTAATGAGTCCTCTTTTCTCTTTGACTTATGGTGCCTGCAGGTAACTAGTGCTCCCATTTAGACTACATTGTTATTGAAGTGCTCACACTGCAGTTTCCCCTCAGATTCAGATTTCAAAGTACGCCCTTAAAAGTACTTCAGTGCTAGAAACCTAGTATATTATTACAGGTATGGGACAAATCAATCCTGCAGGTCCTAAAAAAGCACCCACCCACCAACAATATGATACTCTCATGAAGGATAAGCCCATCAATAACTATTTGTCATGATGGCTATATATTATATCCAGTATCAGGAATCACTATAGCACTGGATACTAGTTTCCAGGGAATGCAAAATGGAGGATACTATCACACTTGTGCCTGGCTTGTAGCTTTCCCGAGGCATCCTGTTGGGCACTGTTGGAATGGATTGTTGGCCTTAGGCATCACTCTTACAGTGGACCCTCGACTTACAGACGGCTCGACTTACAGACTTTTCGAGTTACAGACTTCTCTGGCTGCAAAATTTAGATTCGACTTGCAGCCAGAGAATCAACTTACAGACCAGAAAAAAACCAAATGGAATAAAAATAGAATAAAAACCACTGGTTATGGGATTAATCGGTTTTCAGTGCATTGTAGGTCAATGGAGATTCGACTTACAGACTTTTCGACTTGCAGCCACCATTCCAATACGGATTAATTCCTTAAGTAGAGGGTCTACTGTATTATGTTGTTATGGGCCGAATGTGGACCAAAATACTTTTCTTCCCATTTAAAAAAAATTATATCCCAATGCTAAACCCACAATTCTTTACACATTTACTTGGGAGTAACTCTAGAGTTGTGAAGAAATCTCATCTACTTCCAATCAAGGCAAATTACAGTCCCTGTCTGAGATGAGAACAAGACATCAACTGCATTCTGGGGTTGTAAAAAAATATCTTTTCTTTTTATGGTATTAAGCAATTGCATACACAGCAAGCCCATAGGATTGAGCGATTGATTACAAGGATACAAACAACCCATCAGGTGCTACACTGTGACTTATCCAGGAAATTATAAGGCAATTTTTTACAAATTCATATGTTGTGCATTTACAGAGATGTATAAGAAAAGAGGACTGAAAATGTGGGAAATTGTTCTGAGATCAATAAAAAAGCAAACAGCATTTACATCCCTAAGTCCCTCTGAACTTAGTGGGACTTCCTCCATGTGAAGGTACATAAAGAGGTGCACTCCAAATGTATAATTATTTTTTCCATTAAAAAAATTAGTATACAGTTTTTATACTGTCCAATAGCACTTAAAGCACTCTCTCGCTTGTTTACAATTTAGTTATGCAGGCTACACATTGCCCCCTCCCTCAAGAGCTGAGTACTAAATTTACTGAGCCTAAAAGGATGGAAGGCTGAGTGACCCTTGAGCCAGGTACCTGGGGTTGAACCCACATCATGAATAGAGTTTTGGCTGCAGTACTGCAGTTTAACCACTGCACAATGAGTGTCCACAACAGTGGAATGTGCAAACAGGAGAGACTTGATTCCTGGCAGGGAGTGGTGACCGGGGTATGGCATATTGTTTGAAGAATTCCAATATGAACTAATGTGATCTGCACTTTTCAGACCAATATCAGATTCAGCTTTACAATCTGGCTGCCATCTCTAGCTGTAGTTTCTATAGCCAGGTGCAGCTTCGGAACATTTTTCAAGGGCAGACTTACGCTGAGCATGTAGCAGCTGACTACATGAGCTTGGATGAAGGCATGGATCATTGTGGCCAAATCTACCTTCCATAGAAAGGCTGCAGCTGCTGGTGGTTCTGAAAGCTGATATCCCAACAGTAACTTTTTATGCTATGTTGTGTGCTCTGTGAAGTGTACAAATACTAAGGCTAAATCAAACAATAAACAAAATCCTTCCTGTGCCATGTATGGGAGTTCCAGGAAGGAGGTAATAACTTTTTCCTTTACTGCTCCTCAGAATCCTCCTTTCCCAAAACACAGAGTGGCTGAAATGTGTGTCACAACTAGCATAGGGTCATTAAATAAACAGAACTTTCAACAATAAAATACTCAGTTTTGGTGCAAGTAGATAGCCTGCACTCTTTTAGCAGCATGTAGAAAGTGTGGGTGGAAGAATCTCAGGACAGCAATGGTGTATCTCCTTTCTCTTCTTGAGGGGAATTGTAAACATTGGGCTGTAATCCACTAGTTAGTCACAATTAGTGTACATCCATTGAATCAGGTGGGATTTGGTGAGTCAACTCCTCTGTAGGTTCTGTTGATTCAATAAGCTTTCTCTTGTTGTGACTTACTACTAGATTTCAGCCACTCTCTGTTTTGGGGGTGTGAAAGTCTCTCTGTTTTGATTTTGCAGTTTTTCTCCAGTCCTCTTCATTTTTTTTATCTTTCTTTCAGGTCCAGTTACAACACTTTGGGTTCTGTGTTTTGTTGTTCATTTGTTTTTTTAAAATAGAAATCTGTTCATATGTTTCTTTGTATCCCAATGTATACATCTATCGATCCATTTTACATAATGTGCACATATTCCATCTTAATTAAACTTGTGATGGTGTATATTTTCAGCCATAGCCATCTTTTTTCAACATTTTTATTTTATACACTTCACATCATTTGTGGCATATTTCATTTTTCTGATATTCCTGTAATTAAATATACAGATGCTTGAGGTCACATGTGTTTCCTCCTGCAATGAGAGAGAGATTTCTACTTTTATTGAGATTTGTTGAACCTAACAGTTACCATATTTTTCGCTCCATAAGATACACCTTTCCATAAGACATACCAATTTTTTAGGAGAAGAAAACTGGAAAACATAATCTGTTTTCTTCGCTCCATAAGACGCACAGACTTTCCACCCCCATTTTGTGGGGAAAAAGTGTGTCTTATGGTGTGAAAAATACGATACTTTCAAAAGCACCCTTCCTGAACCCTAAACCCAAGCGGCCTCCCTGAACGGTGCCTCGGCAACTCCCCCCCTGGTGAAGATCTCGGTTACAGTTCTTTACCCTTCAGATACTAATGAAAAGATCGGTTACAGGAGCAACTATGCCCAAAAAACCCACAACAACCAACTTTGCTTCCCTTTGTAACTGATCTTGGTCATTAGAACTGTAACCAAGATCTTCACCGGGGGAAAGTTGTCCTCTTGAAAGTAGCTGCTGAAATACATGCGCCTAAAATATGTCTTTTCTAGACCTTAAAATCTGGCTGATGAAATTGTATTATTCACCTTAGTGGGATGCTGTCTCTCCTTGCGTCATTGTGTTGGTTTGACACCAATAATAGGTTTAATATATTTTCCCCACTGATGTTATTAGTGCTAATGATTCTGGCCATCTCTAGGGAAGGGGAAAAATAAGAAGTCATACAGCTTTGCTGTTTTATGTAGCTCTACAGGGACCTGCTTAGCTATGACATTCTATGGAAGTGTGTCATCTTAAAACACAAGAAAACAAGTTAGCCTTTAACATTAAGGCTGGTTCATTCTTTTTTTATAGATCAAGCCTGCCATTATAAAACTATCTGTGACAATCGTCGTTTAGTCGTTTAGTCGTGTCCGACTCTTCGTGACCCCATGGACCAGAGCACGCCAGGCCCTCCTATCTTCCACTGCCTCCCGGAGTTGGGTCAGATTCATGTTGGTTGCTTCGCAGACACTGTCCAACCATCTCATCCTCTGTCATCCCCTTCTCCTCTTGCCTTCACACTTTCCCAACATTAAGGTCTTTTCTAGGGAGTCCTCTCTTCTCATGAGATGGCCAAAGTATTGGAGCCTCAGCTTCAGGATCTGTCCTTCCAGTGAGCACTCAGGGTTGATTTCCTTTAGAATTGATAGGTTTGTGGCACAATAGTAGATCAGTGCTTCTCTTACAGCTCACATACACTGCTGATTAATACTAGGTATGGCTTGTAAAAAATGTACAGGATCATTTTGAACAAGCAGCATTTAAAATTTTGCAAGCCATTTGAAAGTGGCTGGATGAACACAGGGTAGTTCTGTTGCATCATGACAATGACACCTCCATTAAAGTCCTACCTTATGGGAGAAACAGCTGTTCACAGGTCAGCTTATAAGCAACATAGAGGATGGTGAATAAGGTTGCCAGTTTAGAAAATAGTTGTCCATTTTTGAAAGAACTAACCCAGCAGCACTACTGCTCAAAATGGTTCCTTTTGATTTGTCCACATTAAAATATAAATAAATGGCTCCAATAGTCACTTTCTTTCCTTTCTTTCCTCCAATCCTTCTTTACCTACCTCTTGTTTGTGTCAGAAAGATGAGGAAGTGAGTCCTATGTCAAATCAAGCCTGAAGTATCTCTGGAGGCAGAAATGTTGAAACGGCAATTGCTCTATATTTTAGGCACGTGACGAGAAGACAAGACGCTCTGGAAAAGACAATAATGCTGGGAAAGGTGGAAGGCAGCAGGAAATGCAGAAGACCAAATATGAGATAGAGTGCCTAAAGAAAACCACAAGCTGGAGTTTGCAAGAGCTGAGCAGGGCTGTTGAGGACAAGAGATCACACATTCATATGGTTGCTATGGGTTGGGATTCACTTGACAGCACATGATAACAACAGCATGCTTGTAGGTAGTCTTCTATCATGGACATAAGGAATGGCACTTGGAAAATGGGCTTGGTGTTAATGTATGGGATCTTATTAAAAAATCTCTGTGCTTCCATACAAGTTTCCCTGGGGTTTGAGATCTGCAGGAGGACCCCTTTTCCTAGTCCTGCTGCTTTCAGAGTTTACGTGGGTGAGAACATAAGCAAACTTTTTTTCAGTGGCCACCTTCCCAGACTACATAACTCCTCACCAAGGAAGGCTATAGGGGCTGCCTTCCTAATGTCCTCCTACTGGGTACACAGAGACCTCATTATGCAATAGTCTGGTTATTAAGGACACAGATTTTGAAGAATTTCTGCTACCTTTTATTTTGTTCGAATTGTAATGATTAGGTTTAACTAAGATATTTTTAAGCAAGGTATTTTGCTTGCATTATGTTTTAATATTAAAATTTATTTAATAGTATTTCAATATTTGATTTAATAATATGTTCACATTTATAATGTGTTGCCTTTTAAAACTGTACTTGCTTTTTTAATGACACCATAAGTCACCTTGGGTCCCAGCTCTTTGAGAAAGGCAGGATGGAAATGCAATACAATATAATGAAATAAACAAATAAAATCTTACTTTACACATTCTTCTGACTAAGGCCAGGTGTATTCTCGTGTGCATGTGCTGCTAGATAATGACAGTGTATATCAGTAGGCCATGGGAAATCAGATCGATTTTCAAATAAGCCTTGGAACATGACTATTTAGACAGGCTTTCCCGGAGATCACATCATCATAGCACAGGGACTTTTTCAGTGCTTGTATCTTCTGTCCCACCATCCTGCCTTTTTAAATTAGCTTCAGTTACACTGATGTTGTCTTTCTGTGTATCTGGATTGGTATGTTTATTTTTGGTTATGGTGTAATTTTTAATCCTTTTTAAACATGTTGTTTGTTTTATCATGTTGTGAACCACCCAGAATGGCCTTGGTAGCCAAATGGGCAGTATAGAAGTTGAATGAATGAACGAATGAATGAATGAATGAATGAACGAACGAACGAATGAACGAACAAACGAACGAATGAATGAATGAATGAATGGAAATTTAATTTTTGGAAGACAGACAACACAAACATAACATTTTTTGTTCTGCCTTTTATGTGGTATCCCTCTCTGCCTCCCCATCATTTGCCTTAACACAAATATGCAGTTAAAGGACAAATTGCCTTCAAAAAGTGTATAAAGCAAATAACCTTGATGTTCAGAAGCAGTAGACTCTTGCTGTGTACATAGAATACCATGCTTTCAAGCCAGCTGTTAGAGAGCACTGTCCTGGGGGAACCTATTTTGGGGGGCTATAATATGGACATTTCTTATCTAACATTCATCAAACATGGAGGGGTTGGGGAGGAGAGACATCTGAAGACTCATCTTGAGTTTGGCATCTCTAACTCATGCAGGGGCCATTCTGCCACTCATGAAGATCCTAAATTGCAGAAAACACAAAACAGTTTGTTTCGTCAGAATGTTTGTGAAAGTTCATGGTTTGTGAATAGCCATTACGAACCACTGGTTTGTGTCCAGCTCTACTCCTGACCTCTGGCTCCACAGCCAGATGCTCAATGATCAATCAGGTCCACAAATGGAAGGTCTGCTATCACACAGATGTCCTTGGACGTAGTCATCTGAGACCTATAGGGAGTCAAGACAGGCTTTTGCCTGCCAAGCGGAAGGAACCAAAGATCATTGCCTTTGTCATAGAAATTAAGTTCCATTTGACTTTGTTTGCAGTCTAGCTTCGTAGCCCACGAGCATCCCATCTGGCCCAATTTCGAATTAATATAAGTTTTATACCGTCATTTCCTGAGGAATAAAACTGGAGTACACAAGACTTCGCCCTACTTGTGATTTTTTTTAAGTGATTCGATAAAAGGGTTGAAGGGATTCAATAAAGCTTAGCCTTGAACTAATGAGATTTCTCATTGTCTTCCTCATTTGTGTCTGAAGCAATCTAATGGTTCTTCTGGAGTTGGAAGGATCAGCCTACCATGTCCTGCTGCTGGGGTTGCTTAAGGGACACCCAAACATGTGCACGGTCCTCACATTCTCTGGAGTGGCTCCTTTTGCATCCCTGTGAATAACTGGTAGTAGTCAAGCAGAGGCACAAAACCTCAGAGGTCTATGTTTTTATTCACATTTGGGACCTGAATTGAATCACTTGGCTGCCAAATTGGTCTGAACTAAATAAGTTTGTTTTCTGATTTTCTGGATGAGAGTGGAACCATAACTTGTGAGTGGTACATAGTCTTACTCACCCCTAAGCTAAATACTCTGTGACCCACTTCTCCACATAAGTTTCTTCCCAAGGAGAGAAATGACAACCAGAATTCAGAGGCCTGTGTTTCTCATCAGATATTTACATAAACCCTGAACACACAGAGAATCTAAATCAGTGTGAATTTACTAAATATTAGGCATATAGATTTACATTTTTAAGGTGCAGCTGGCAATTTTCTAAAATATTTTTGTTCTGTATCTCAAAGGTGGCTATGTTTGTTTTATATATCCTTGAGTGTTTATTTTCATCCTGTGTTCTGATCTCCCAGAGAAATTATGGAAGGGACACACCTAACAAAAATGCACTTTATGTGCTTTTAAGCTAATTATGAATTAAGGAAGCACAACTTTTTATGTTAAATGGAAAAGACAAACTATAAGATAGATACTGTAATTTTCTGAAAGCAATCTTTTGTGTCTAATTGGTTTCTCCCCTAGAACAAGCTATGCTGTTTATCTCTCAGATATAGCACAGTAAAATGAGTAGGTATGGGACATTGTTCATATGGAAGTATTGCTGAATATTGGACAACCAATTGCAGTATACAGTGGTGCCCCACTTAACGATTACCCCGCTTGATGACGAATCCACTTCACAACGATGTTTTTGTGATCACAATTGTGATCGCAAAATGATGTTTTAATGGGCTTTTTTCGCTTCCTGGCGATCGGTTCCCTGCTTTGGGAACCGATTCTTCGCATTACGACGATCAAAACAGCTGATCATCAGGTTTTCAAAATGGCCACAAGCTGCTCAAAATGGCTCCCCGCTGTTTTTAGGAGGCATTTTTCGCTGCACAGGCACCCAAAAATGGCCACCCTATGGAGGATCTTTGCTGGATGAGCAGGTATTTTGCCCATTGGAATGCATTGAACGGTTTTCAATGCATTTCAATGGGCTTTTTTATTTCACTTGACGAGCATTTCGCTCTACAGCGATTTCACTGGAACGGATTATTCTCATCAAGCAAGGCACCACTGTATTGAAAACATGAGTTAACATGTACTTTACTGTTTTAACTGTGTTCTTGGTGTTGCATTTGTTTACCGTTATTTTAGTATGGTCTTTGTTAGATACTTTTTAGTATTTGTGTACTTATTGTTTTTAGCTTTGAATATTGCCTTTTAAGGGACGTGGTGTTGTTGTGGGCTAAACCGCAGAAGCCTGTGCTGCAGGGTCAGAAGACCAGCAGTCGTAAGATCGAATCCGCACAACGGAATGAGCTCCCGTGGCTTTGTCCCAGCTCCTCACCAACCTAGCAGTTCAAAAGCATGTAAATGTCAGTAGATAAATATGTACCATCTCGGTGGGAAGGCAAAACGGGTTTCCCTAGTCACGCTGCCCATGTGACAATGGAAACTGTCTTCGGACAGGCGCTGGCTCTATGGGTTGAAAAGCGGGATGAGTGCCGCCCCCTAGAGTCGGACACGACTGGACTAAAAATGTCAAAGGGAACCTTTACCTTTACTTATTGTCTTTTAAAGATGCCTTAGGTCCTTTCTTAGGAGAAAGACTAGGTTACAATATTTTAAATAAATAAATAATCTCTGCCATCTGGTTTACAATCTTTAACAAAAGGATGGTGGAGAGACTGGAAAGAAAGAAAGAAAGAAAGAAAGAAAGAAAGAAAGAAAGAAAGAAAGAAAGAAAGAAAGAAAGAAAGAAAGAAAGAAAGAAAGAAAGAAAGAAAGAAAGAAAGAAAGAAAGAAAGAAAGAAGGGAGGGAGGGAGGGAGGGAGGGAGGAAGGGAAGGAGGGAGGAAGGGAAGGAGGGAGGGAGGGAGGACTGGGCAACAGCACAAATTCCTTTGTGTTCCTTTCAGCTACCAATTCTTGTGGGTTACTGCTGAAGCTGAGTGCAAATGAATTCTTGCTTGTTTAAATCAACAGACAAAATGAAGCCACAAAGCTAGCAATGGTCAGATCACTTAGAAAGGTGTTTGAGAATCATATGGTAAATGTATAGACATTTTAAAAATAGATATTTTAAGGATCATTGAAGAAACAGTGATGGCAAGGGAATATATTACTGAAATATCATTTAAACTTTCCATCTGTTTCAGTTCTAGCTGACTCGCCTTAGATATATGAGAAGTTGGCCCATCCGGCACTTGATGGATCTGTGCTAATGGTGTTCTTTATCTCATAAAACTGCTACAAGAGGAGACAAAAATGAAAATTGAGAATTTTTGTCTTTATGGAATGAAAATCTTCTTAGAAATTATTCTTATTCTATTCTCAAGTAATGAAAAAGACAAATATAATTATTTTAAAAAATAATTCTGTGGCAATGTATAATTAGTAAACATTTTGTTTTGTAAACTTTCGCTTAACTGTTGCTGATACTTCTAAGGTCCAACAGCAGTTTCTAGGGGTACAGTTTATAGATGAAAACTTCCTAGGTTTACAAACTCAATATGATAGATGCCAGATCAGGCCATAGGCAAATGTTTCACACAGTGCTCAACTAAGTACCTATAGAAGCTCACCAGCAAGATGCTAATATTATTGTGCAGTTTTTTCTCAGGTTAAATTATACCTACTTTCCTTGCTCATTCCTCATAGAGTTTTGTTTCCAGGTCATTTGATGTAGGATGAGGTTTGTCCAATGTGGGTCTGTAGGGGGGTGGCTAGATATTTACCTAATTCATATGTCGGGGAGCCAATGGCACTTACGATGGGCCTGAGACGATGGGCCTGGACAAACCTCATCCTGCATCAAAGACTCAAGACATTTCATAAGCAAGATCAGCACCCTGAAACTCAAGCCCGTGGACAGACTGATTAGTTTTGACGTAGTATCCCTATTCACCAAGGTACTGATAAAGGACACTCTGAAACTCCTCCAGCAGATATTTCCAGAAGACATCAAGCCCCTTTTCCAACATTGCCTAATGACCAGCTACTTTCAGTGGGACAACGAGTTCTATGAACAGACAGATGGAGTGACCATGGGGAGCCCCCTCAGCCCAGTTATAGCAAACTTCTACATTGAACATTTTGAAAAATAGGTCCTGGCTTCGGCACCCTTCACACCCACAGTCTGGTTCCGATACGTGGATGACACCTTCGGAATTTGGAACCACGGCGAAGAAAAACTGGAATAATTTCTAAACCATCTTAACAGCATCCACCCAAATATTCAATTCACCATGGAAAAAGAAATAGAGGGCCAACTCCCGTTCTTAGATGTCATCGTCGTCATTGAGTCGTTTAGTCGTGTTAAACTCTTTGTGATCCCATGGACCAGAGCACGCCAGGCCCTCCTATCTTCCACTGCCTCCCGGAGTTGTGTCAAATTCATGTTGGTTGCTTCACAGACAGTGTCCAGCCATCTCATCCTCTGTCGTCTCCTTCTCCTCTTGTCTTCATACTTTCCCAACATCAGGGTCTTTTCCAGGGAGTCTTTTCTTCTCATTAGATGGCCAAAGTACTGGAGCCTCTGCTTCAGGATCTGTCCTTCCAGTGAGCACTCAGGGTTGATTTCCTTTAGAATTGATAGGTTTCTTCTCTTTGCACTCCAGGGGCCTCTCAAGAGTCTCCTCCAGCACCACAATTCAAAGGCATCAATTCTTCGGTGGTCAGCTTTCTTTATGGTCCAGCTCTCATTTCCATACATCACTACAGGAAAAACCATAGCTTTGACTATTCGGACTTTTGTTGGCAAGGTGATGTCTCTGCTTTTTAAGATGCTGTCGAGGTTTGTCATCGCTTTCCTCCCAAGGAGCAGGCGTCTTTTAATTTCGTGGTTGCTGTCCCCATCTGCAGTGATCATGGAGCCCAAGAAAGTAAAATCTGTCACTGCCTCAATATCTTCCCCTTCTATTTCCCAGGAGGTGATGGGAGCAGTGGCCATGATCTTAGTTTTTTTGGTGTTGAGCTTCAGACCGTTTTTTGCCCTCTCCTCTTTCACCCTCATTACAAGGTTCTTTAATTCCTCCTCACTTTCTGCTATCAAAGTGGTATCATCTGCATATCGGAGGTTGCTACTATTTCTTCCGGCAATCTTAATTCCGGCTTCGGATTCCTCCAGTCCAGCCTTCCACATAATGTATTCTGCATATAAGTTAAATAAGCTGGGGGACAATATACAGCCTTGTCGTACTCCTTTCCTAATTTTGAACCAATCAGTTGTTCCATATCCAGTTCTAACTGTTGCTTCCCGCTTCCTGTCATGGTCATACACAAAACTGACCTCCTATTGGGACACAAGGTCTACAGAAAACCCATCCACACAGACCGGTACCTACACAAAAAATCCAACCACCACCCACAGCAAAAAAGAGGCATAATCAAAACACTGGTAGACAGGGAAATCAGAACTGTGAAGCTCAATTTCTCAGCATCGAATTCAACCATCTGAATTGGGCCCTACAGGCAAATGGCTACTCCAAGAATGAAATTAAAAGAGCCATCAAACCAAGAAAACAACACCAAAATGAAGAGGAAAAACAGCCACCCACAAATAAAGTATTTCTGCCATACATCAAAGGGGTCACGGACTGCATGGGGAAACTTTTGAAAAAACACAGCCTACAAACAGTATTCAGACCCACCACAAAATACAACAAATGTTACAGTCAGCAAAGGACAAAAGGGACCCCCTCACAACTGCAGGAGTACACCGGATACCTTGCAGTTGTGGACAAATATATATTGGAACCACAAAACACAGCATTCACACCAGAATCAAAGAACATGAGAGACACTGCAGACTAAAACAATCGGAAAAATCAGCAGTAGCTGAACGTGTCCTAAAACAAGCTGGACATGAAATTCTATTTCAAAATACTGAAGTACTGGACAACACCAGCAACCACTATGTTAGACTGCACAAGGAAGCCATTGAAATCCATAAACATCAACAGAATTTCAACAAAAAGGAAGAAGGCCTAAAACTAAACATGGCCTGGCTCCTGATATTTAAAAATACAGCCTATAAAAGGTCAATGAACTCTACCCAGCCACAAGGACCAGGGATCATTGCACAAAAAAGACCAGGTAATGACACCCATCAATCACAGTAACAGAAAATCTCCCCCTCCTTATCACAACAAAAAACACACTGATCACCCTATCTCCTGAAAAAAGACAAAAGCTGTTCCCACAGCTATAAATACTCAACTATCCAACAAACAGCAACAGAGCATGAACAGAGTTCCTACTCCAGTCCTCTGAAGATGCCGCCCACAGAGATTGGCAAAAAGTCAGGAAGAACAACCTTCAGAACATGGCCAAAGAGCCCGAAAAACCCACAACAACCAACAGTGCCAAGTCTTTAATAATTGATATAATCTACGAGTTCCAGTCAATGAAGGCCAAGCATCCTTCCATACATATTGTGTGGTCCATAGTGATTCCTCGGATGTTCACCTCAGTGTATGAACATGGTATGGCAGAGAGTGAATAGAGAAGTATGCCCGCAGTCTGTGGTGGTTTGGGAACAGTTAGTGCCCCCCCCCAACATCAAGGTTGACTGCCTGGAGCTGTTTAGGATAAATGGAGTCCACTTGTCCGATTTGGGTTTAGAGCTGATCCTTGCTGATTTAAAGAGGGGTCTGCTTTTGGAGGTTCAAGGTGTGTTGGCGGGCATGGGGCTTAGCGGCTAGTCCCAGTGCTGTGGTGGGTCGTGCGGCATGAAGATGGTTTGGTGAGTCCATGGGTGAAAACAGTGAACAGTAATAACTAGTCTGACCTCCGAGCACTGTGGATGGTGAGATTACAGTGTGTGTGTGTGTGGGGGGGATGATGCATTGGGGCCACTCCCCAACCAATGCTCTTCATTTTATGGGGTCCTGGGAGATCCCAGTTGCAAATCATTCTGCACTACAGCAGGTCCCCTCTTTAATTTTGGGGAGAGTGACATTTAATGGTTTATTAATAAAGTGCGGCCCAGCATTTGCCACAATTTGTGACTTGCCTCATTATTCTGGAGTGGGAGGGCAATGGTCTTTTAGTGAACTTCTGAACATCATGAAGGCCATTGCTTATCTTTCCACTGTTGTCTATGCCCTCCTTGGCCGAGTCATTAATATTGACCTTACCTTTTGTTTTGTATAGCAGTTCTTCCTCTCACACCGATTTCTGCAAGGTAATTATTTTGTAAATATTTAGGTTAAGTGTCCTAAATATTGGCTGGAATGACCTATTCATCCACAGTTTCCCACCCCTTCTCTTACTTATCTCCAGTTTGAGAGTCTTGACTTTGACCTTGACACCAAAGTACCTTTCTGTGCTGTATTTCTCTCTGTAATTTTGTACATCAGCCATTTTGCACAACACTGAAAGCCTACAGAATTTCATAGTGTTCCTCCACTCATTTCCTGGCCTTTCATATAGTATCGATTTTTGTCCCCCTCACTATTGTAATTGCTTTCAACATGGCCTCAGCTCTCTATCTACATTATAAGAAGACTGTTGCTACTTATCTAGAACATATACTGTAAACACAAAATGGAAGGAATTATTCACACATGCATTCATTTCCTTTCCAAATGAAGATTATTCATTCAAACCAATTCATTCAAAGCAATGTATTCCCAATGAGCTTTCTTATTGTGTACTGTTTATTTATAAATGTACAAAAGGGTCAACAAAGTTTCTAGAAATCATCCTTGGTCTTTGGCATTTATCAGTTATTTCTTCTAACCATACGGGTGGAAAATCACTAAATTATATACTATTTGGAATGAGTTATTTGTGATATGCACATACCTTGCACTGTTTGTGATTTCATTATCTGACAATGACCAATGCTGCAGACATTCAAGAGAAAATTGGACAACCATCTGTCAGATCTACTTTGATTTGGATTCCTGTGTTGAGAAAGGGGTTGGACTCAATGGCCTTACTGTATAGGCCTCTTCCAACTCTATCACTCTATGATTCCACGCCAGGCAGAGCATTGCGCAGAATTGGGTGGTGTTCAAAGGCTCTATGAGTGATTGGGTGGTGCCAAGGTTGGAAGCAGTTGTGAGGCTTCTTCTCAAGAGTGGTTTGGACTTGACTCAGTCTCAGTTATTCATGCTATGGTGACAACAAAACATATTCACCACAATCCATTAAGTCTGGGACTAGCCTTGAAAATGATTTAGAGGCTGATTTGAACTATGGTGACAAAGATGTTAATTGGAGTTATTATAATGTGCTTAATTCCATATTGTGCTCATGGATATGTGACTTCCCTCTTTCTGTGCCAACTGCAGCCTTCTGACCTGCCTTCTGACCTGGTCCAGAGTTGTCTGGCCTAAGTTTTGGGGTACAGGAGGGAGAGGAGTTGGGGGAGAATTGCCCTCTAAGGTTCTGTGATGGAAGTGGTTCAGTCAATGAAATGACTGAACTGGATCTTAGCCTATATATTTCTAATATCTAAAGGCAGAAATCCAGTAGAATGCCACAACTAAAGCAGGCCCACTGAATCAATGGAACAATGCCCCTTGAATGAACAGTAGGTGATTCCTTTTTTTCAGATAAGAAAGAGTAATCTTCAGAATGTTGTTGGGGGAGTAGATTTCAGTGGCACCAAATGATATGAAGAAATCTCTCCAGTTTTTTTTCCAAGAAAGAATTGGAGAAGAGATTAATAAGATAGCAAACCCCTTCACGAAAACTTTGTTAGAAAGCTGGAGAAGGTATAGAAGAGGATTCCAATTCTGGCAAGTGCTATGGATTTATCGATTGAACAGCTACAATCCTCCTTCTTACGCAAAGCATTAGGACTACCTAGATGCGTGCCCTACTCGGTGCCCTGTCCAGAGTATCTTTAATACAGACTGTAGCTTGGTTGAGATCATTCAAAGTTTTGTTAAGTATCTATTACAGTTCAAACATGGACAGTTTATTATATTAACTTCTGCAGGACTCTATCCTGCCTTTTAGGTCAATGGTCCTCTTGAAAAAAATGAAATCAGTTGGCATAGATAGTGACTACCTTGGAGCTCTAAGTCGAGAGTTACCTTTCCAAATTTTTAAAAGAAGAATTTTGGATATTGAATTCCAGGACCTTTGTAGTGCTGCCAATAAATTCTATTCACCATTGTTTTTCTATACTCCTCCTAAAATAGGTAAACCTGCTGCCTACCTTTCCTTGCTCAAATGCCCCCCAAAACATAGGGCCTTTTCTTTGGCCAGATGGAATGTCATGCCTGCCGCTATATTATATGGCAGATTTAATGCAGCTCCCTATTCTGAAAGGCACCGCCCATGTGAACAGGGGGTGCTGGAAACCCTTGTCCGTATGTTTTTGCACTGCACACTTCACTCGATTGGCCAATCAAGGTTGATAGTGTCAGTTTTATTAAAGCTGGAAGGGAGGTCAGATCTGGAAAAAGTTTGCTATATGCTAGCGGTTGAGATGACTGACATTGTAGAAAGAGTCACAGACTTCGTTGATAATATTGTTAGGAGATGAACCGTTGTCCCTTTAAGGATGTCTAAGACTTTTCTGCCCTCTTGATGTCTACATATGTAGTTACCCAACAAACCACTGTGACTATGTCCAATTTTTACTTATGCCAATAAAGATTTTATCTTTATCTTTATTTCTGGAGAGACACTAAGTGACATGAATTCCAACTCATATTGGAACTGAAGGGGGTGGGGAGATGGCACTGGGTGGAGGGGAAAAAATAAAGATTACTGTATGAGAATAGTGAATCTAAGGGGTGTATTGTAGTGTATGTTTGAATTCTTAATGTCTTTTTCGAGTTTGCATGTTTGTTATATTATTAAATCAATCAATCAGTCAATTCTTCAGTTTCTCATTTCTCACTGAGAGAGGACGTATTGACATAACAAAGCACCCAAGTCTCCAGCCACCTGAACCATAAGCATGGGAAAAAAAGCACATTTTGTCAGTGTATTTTCTGCAGAATGTAGCAGTGCATATAATGTACACCTGAAGCAAACCTGAAAGAACTAGCTAATTGATCAAAAAGAAAGTAACAAGCCATCCAATCCAAAAAGGAACACTTGTCGCATTCTCTAATAATGAAATATGCACAAATATCAGTCTCACAAAGGCATAAAATCTCTCCATGGCTACTAAAAGATTATCGCCATGACATAGTAAGGTGTGTGGGGGGAGGTGCACTTTGTTTATTCATGAGGCAGCCCTTGAAAAGTAAAGGATGCAGTAATGTAGTAAAGTAGATGCAGTAAAGTAGATTCAGAATAAGTGTCCAGTGTAATGTGGCGGATAGAGTGATGGACTAAGATTCTGGATACCAGGGTATAAATCCCCATTTGGGGAAGTGGAACTGGTATAAATCACTCCTGAAATATCTCACCTTGAGAGCCCTGTTAGGGTTGCTATAACTTCTTCCTTTCTTCCTTCCTTTCTTCCTTTCTTCCTTCCTTTCTTCCTTTTATTTTAAATATTTTTACCTCGCCTTTCTTTGAAAAGAATCCAAGGCGGCTTACAATAGTGAAATACAAGATTTAAAGTTGAAACAATGAGTAAACAATAGTGTTTAATATAATTAAAAGACAATATGTAAAGCGAAGAATAAAAACTAAAGGGGCATCTTACATCATTAAAAGGCAATATTAAAGCTAAGAACAATACGGTAGTTCTGACTCGACAGCACATAACTAACTAGATGTAGAATGAACATATAGCTGCATTCATGGTATTTGAAATGTGCAGCATGGTTAATAACAGGACTTAAAAAAAATACTTATTACCCAAAATCCTGTTGACACGTTCCAGGTATGGAAGGGTAATCACAGCAGGTTTCCACCTTCAGGAGACATCCCATCATGTGTTCAGTAACACAACAGATCTCACAAGTAGTGCACAGCCAGGAGCATGAAGGGGAGCTTGCCAGAGCGGTAGATTTACATAATTATTCTTATGCGCTTGTCCAAATAAATACGATTCTGGCTTTTGTTTTAATTGAGTTTTTTTAAAAAGAGATTTCGTTTCCAAAACCCTGCTTCTGTTTCAGAACAATTATTGTGTATTATTCTCCACTTCGAACATCCATATGTTCTCCACAATAGGTTGACAAATTACAAGGCAATAGCGTAAGAAACAAGCATGAGATGTTTTTAAAAAATTGATATAAGAGAGGGCATAACATTTTATATATCTTATGGATATGAAAAATGGGTGACAAATTTTGTATATGTTAAAAAAATACACACACACATCTACATAGCAGAAGGCAAATGTTGTGGAGGAATCTGACTGAGAACTGTAGAAATGGAAACTTAGGTTTACTGTGTTAGATCTTTCTTTCCTCTCCTTTTCTTTCCTTTCCTCATACACAAATATAAGTAACCCAATTGAGAGAAACTGTCAGGGAAAACTTTGTAAAATGGCTGTCGGGATTGTGCAAAACAGCCAGCAGCTTGCTTCCCATCCATATTCAAATCATTAGCGTTCACATGAGGGGAACCGAATGGGGATGCAGACACAGCCAGGGCAAATTTACCATGTAATTTCCTTGAATGCTGCTGTAATTAGTCTCCTGCTATTGCCCTATTCATGTCCACAGTGTGCTCCTTGTACTGAAGTCAGGTGGTTGTGGAGAAGCAGGTTACCCACAGAAGGAGGAAGATTTTGCTGGCAATGTGGAGAAATGCCTTTTGTTTCGCAGAGGCCGGAAGGAAGCTCTGATCTAATGGGAGAAGATAACGAACACATCAGATCCAGTGAATCGACTTCCATTACATAAAAAGGACCTAAGGTCTTTCAGGGGTAGGGAAAAAAAATTCCAGGCACTTTCCTTTTTGCTGAATCCTACATTTGCCTTGCAGTACGCAAAGTATAACCACATTTGAGGATTCGTTGTTAATGAGTGTTTTTTTAAATGAGTTCTAAAGACACAAGTAACAGTTTGAGATACTCTGCCATTTTATACATTTTATTCACATCTGGTGGTTGTCTTTATATTTATTTTATTTTGCAAAGTGCTCTGAAGACCTTAAGGAGAAAAAAAGGCATTTTAAAAATATGTGAATAAGAACCAAATAAATAAATAACTGAGAAGATGAGTAACAGCAAAATCGTGTATGTGTCTGTTAAGAAGTAATGCCTATTAAGTTCATTTGAGCTAGGTTACTTTGTTTTGTTTATATTTAAAAATTATTTTAAACATTATTAACCCACCTTTCTTCTTAAAAAAATGAGATGTAAGGTGGCTTACATTATTAAAAGACAACATTTAAAGACCAGTAAGTATACAAATACTAAAAAGGATCAGACAAACACTACACTAAAGAACAATTTTAAAAAAGAAACTTAACATCAGATTCAACCTGAACTTTATTTTCCCCCTGCCAATAATAATATCATTACTTATGTGTGGTGGTAGCGGATGTCTGAGACCCCAATCTGACCTAGATCACCAGTGCTGCATTTAGGAAAAGAGGAAAACCACAGATTATCGAAACAAATATCTCCTGTAGTCATGCTGGCTGCGGGCTACTGGGAGTTGCCGTTTCAAAAAAGGAACTTCCAAAGCTCTGATAGCATGCAACTTCTGGCCCTTATTTGGAGGCACCTCTGTGTTTGCCCTTGGTACGATGCAAAGTATCTTGTTTCCTGGCTGTTCCACAGCTGTCATTGTGTGGCTGAAATCCTGTTCCATACCTTATGTCTGTGTAAGGCTGATGATGTAATCAGCAGGGACAACTTATCAGAAATTCAGCATTTCTCAAGGCTCCCAGAGCTACCAGGTACTGTAATCCCTTTTAAAATCTGAAAGCCATGGAAGCAGCAGGACAGGAGAAGGAAGTCTTTAATTACTATAAACTGCTGCTGCTAGAAAACTTTAAACTCTTTGACTATGTTTCACCATGGAAAATTTTATTGAGGTCAAGAGAAAAGACTTGCATAGATTTTATAACAAGAGTTTCATGAAAACAAAATAGAAAATACAAAACCAACAAAACAACAGAATAGCTTCAGTGAAATAATATATGAAGTGAATTGTAGGTTTCCACAGACCAGCCTTCTGCCTTCTTGATCACATGGCTACTTTCCCAATGGCTCTCAGTTATGGTTGAAATGTTTTCCTCCTCCCATCTGCACATGTAGATAGTACTGAAAAGAGTCCTTCATAATAGGTATATGCTTGTGAAAAAAAAATCACATGTGAGCCCCTCCATGTATGGAGGAACTCTCTGTCATGGCCCCAGGCCCTGCATCTCCCATGCTGCCATAGTAACCTGGCCATGCTAACCTGGCCCCTTGATCATGTCTAAGAAGCAGGTGGGGTAAAGGCTGCAGAAGCCACTGGAAAACTTCAGCTTCCAGCCTAACAGCATAGTTAACCAAGAAGCAGAAATCTACAAACTGTGTAACTTCATAAGCATGCCAGCCTTGCATGGTAGCACTGGCACCCCACACATTTAACCCTCAAAATACTTCACTGGCAGATCGTTGAGAGGCAAGGATGAAATTAGTACCGAGGGTATCCCAGTCAATGACTAGGCCTTGATGTGAAAAAGATTTTACATTTATTAAAGAGAAGCAAAAAGACAAAAATAGATCAAAATAGCAGAAAAGTCAAAAAAGGCGGAAATCATTAAATGAGACAAGTTTAGGGAAAATCAGAAGATCACAACAGGAAAACAATAAAGCTAAGTCTCTAATGCTAGCATTCTAGGAAAGAGTTCAGCATAGGTTCTGTGGATATAGAATTCACTACCCCTTTAGCACCACCTTCCGTTCCCTCATTGGCTCCTTTTCCACTGCTCAGCTGTAACGGACAGGTGAGGGCAGGGCTGACCATTACATAAGCGTCTGATAGAATTCACAGTCTTAATAGAGCTATGCTGTCTGGACCATGATATTAAATAGTATTAAACTGAAAATGCTTGAGATGGTTTCTGAAACTAATAACATGGCATCATTCAGGTGATTTTAAAAAAGCCTCCTTAAGATGTCTGTAAATCTATCCTTGGTGAAAATTCTTCCTTGATCCCTATGGTGATCTATTTGATTTCATAATAAATTTAAGACTTTTGCCAAGGCATTCCAAGAGATATATTCCTGGGTAATTTTGGTTGCACCAATATGCAAAACCATGCTCATAATTAAAATATGAAGCTGAACTTGGAAATCTAAATTTTTTGGGACAAAAACTCTTAGAATTCCCCCAGAGGTAATATTTCTAGGCTTTGATAACTTGAGATGGCCATTCTGTTAGTGGATTCAAGGAACAACAAAAAAGGTGACATCTCCTGATCATCAAGGATGCCTTAGATTGTACTGAGGATGGGAGGAGAAGAGAAACCTGAAAGCAAAAGAGATGTCTTTCTGCCATCCTGGTCTGCTTCACTCCACTTGGTTTGGTTGAAAAGAAGAAGGGGATGCTCCTACTGTCTCACTACTTTCTTGGAGTCACCTCACTGCTCCAAAGGAGAGTAGTTCAACAAGACGCTTCCCCCATTATGTCTAATGTGTAATGAGAATATCCTAGACCAGTAGTCTTCAACCTTGCGCCTCCAGATGTTCTTGGACTACAACTCCCAGAAGCCTTCATCACCACCTCTGCTGGCCAGAATTTCTGGGAGTTGAAGTCCAAGAACATCTGGAGGCCCAGCGTTGGAGACCACTGTCCTAGACCATAGCAGCAATTCCCAGAAGGCAGTGCGACTAAGGCAGCATTCCCTTCTGCTTCTCATGTGGTAAATATGGAGATAACATAATATGGAGACAGAAGGACATATTTTTTTTGCTGCCTTCTTACTTGTTTTCCACTCCCAGAAGTCTGCCTGGAGAATTCTAGGTGACTTCTGGGATTAGAAGTCTCAGAATTAGGAAAAATACATCCCTGTGTGTTCCAGGAGTAATTTCTCCTGTCTGTGGAGCCAGAGGTCCAGATAGCTTAGTATTCTCTAACCAGTTTAACAGCAGCTCTTTTGGGTTTTTAGGCAGACAAGCCCTGCCTTGCCTTTTATCTAGCTTTTTCCCCTCACCCAATTTGGAGCTTCTGGGAGATGAACCATAAACCTTCTACATACAGAAGGTATGGTCTACCACTGAAATATAGATCCCTCCCCTGTAGACAGTAGCAGTTGATGATGTCAGGGGAAATGTCATTAGATTGCTATGATCCCATTTAGACAGGTGGCATCAAATCCACTGAATAAACTTGACCCATTCCAGAGAAATGAAAGGCTGAGATGACTTTTGAGGGCCATCAGATAAAGGCTAGTGAAATATTTTCCTTGTTGTCAGCTCTGTTTCCATTGCTGGCAAAAAAAGTGACATAACTATAATGGCTTAGCATGGCTTAGCAGCTCTTTTTAACCCAATGATATGCATTCAGATTGTGGGAAATGTCATAAGAAAAGATCCAGACTCATTGTAAGGAATGAAAAAACAAAATAAAGCCCCAACCCATAATTATTGCCCTTCCCAATTTTAGTTTTTGCATGCAAAAATATGTATATGCTACTGAAGCTGCACACTATTAATTGATATTGGATTTTAAAGCCCAGAACTAATGTCCCCTTTATTACTTAAATGTGCTGCAATACGTTTGTGCACCCTATTTCAAAACCTTTTGTTGTCATGAAAATCTCAATGTACCTTATAACTATCTATTGTTCCTAATAATAATCAGTGCTGTCAGTCCTGACGGTGACATTGCTAGCTTGCCATATATCACCATCTCACCTCACCAGCCATATTTACAACATTTACATGATTCCATGATTAGCACTTTTTTAGAATTCTGGATGGAAATTTTGCATAGAAATTCAAGGCTGTGGGAGCAGGAAGTAGATAATGGAACCATGAATCTTTCCATACTTTGGGTATAAATAGGAATGAACCTGTTGATAAAGTTCTGACATATTCTTAATTTTTTTCTCATTTCTTTTCATTTGTAGTGCCAGAAGTAACACAATGCTCCAAAGAAAGCTAAAATTCTTACTAGAATTTCAATTAAATCTAGGGTAACAATTAGCTTAGTTCAGTGGATGTTTCCCTTGCAGAGCCTGGAAACACAAGGCTAATTCTACAATAGCTACATTTGCATTCAAAAAGGACAAACAC
Organism: Pogona vitticeps; assembly: GCF_051106095.1. Classification (NCBI taxonomy): domain Eukaryota; kingdom Metazoa; phylum Chordata; class Lepidosauria; order Squamata; family Agamidae; genus Pogona; species Pogona vitticeps. Next base: position 288,199,580 of record NC_135784.1, read on the forward strand.
TGTTTCTTCTGATCTTCCAAAAATAGCTTTTTGAAAGTAAGATGAAAGCATCACTTTCAAAACATGATTTTTAGAATGCTGTAATGCTGTCTGGATAGCTCAGTTGGATGGAGCACCTGACTGCGGAGCCAGGGGTCAAGGGTTCAATTCCCCACTTTGTCTCCCCAAAGAAAAGCCAGCTTCGGGGAATCAGTTCAGATTGGCAAATCATTTTTGAGTACTTTACACATAGAAAACCCTGGAAAGGACTGCCAAAATTTGGAATTACTCTGACAGAATACATGTATTTGACAGATAGTGTATCTTAATAGATACAATATGAAATGAGGACTCTGGAGATCTGGGTTTGGATTCCTGGTCAGCCATGAAAACATGGGGGTGATGGGTGATCAGGGCTGGCAGCAATGGTAAATCAGTTTTTAACATCTAATGTCTAAAAACTGTTTTACTTTGCTTGCCCTCCTTGCAATTTTAGAGTAAACACAGTAATTCTACCATGATATTTTCAAACTGTGCCCTTGAAATATAAATGGCAGTTTCAGAAGGGTGTCCCACCCCAACATCTTGACACCATTGCAGAGAGAAACAGATGTATTTCACATGGCAGCTGACTAGTTCTGAGGCTGTAAGTTCTCAGGCTCTCCAAGGGTCCTTTTTTTTTAACCCGAACTCAGAAATACCCAGAGCTCAACCATTTTATTTTTCAAAATATAATTCCCAGAACATCCTAGTTAGGATGGCTGGTCAGGGTTTCTGGAAACTATGATCCAGAAAAGTAATGCTTTGGATTGGCCCTTGAAAATGATGTGTTAAACTTGTTCTTTGAGACTTTTTGAATAATGAGGAAGAAGTGATTTACATTATGTGAGGTCCATAGTCATTCAGAATTTTTTTCCCCTCAGTGAAAAGTGGATTTGCACTTTGGATTTCATTGATGTTCCATCCTTATTTTAGACCAAAGATGGGAGGTCAGGAACTATATGAGACCTGGGTAGATGCTACAAAGAAATGAGCTTAAATTTTGCTTCACTTGGAAATACAGCCATGACGGAATTGGGAAAGATAATCAAGTGTAAGGATGTGTCACTGGAGAGCAAGACCAAGATCAACCACATCCTTGCATTTCTGATCACCATGCATAGGTGTGAAAACTGGATAGTAAATAAAGCTGTCAGGAAAAAAAAGATCCATTTGAAATGTGGTGCTGGAGGAGAACTTTGCAGATAGCCTGAACTGCCAGAAAGACAAACAAGTGGGTCCTAGATGAACTCAAGATGTTGAAACTGAGGCTGTCCTACTTTGGGAGAAGGCAAGGCTCTCTGGAAAAGACAATAATGCTGGGAAAAGTTGAAGGCAACAGGAAAGAGGAAGACCAAATATGAGGTGGACTGACTCCCTAAAGGAAACCACAGGTTTGAGTCTACAAGCATTGAGTAGAGCTGTTGAAGACAGGAGATTTTGGTGATCACTCGCTGATGGCCCATAACAACAACAGAACTGGTTTGCGAAATGCTTGCAGTTTCTTTAGAAAGTGATCCTTCAAGTTTGGCTCTAATATTCATGGCTGATGGAAATTACAGTCCATCAGCAACTTGAGGGCCATACATACATTTGCCAACCTCTGCTTTTCTGTGAGTATGTAAAGAGGGCCAGAATTAATTTCTTCATGTTAGGGGCCAAGGTTTAAATATGGTAATGTGATGATTGCCACCCAGTGAATTCATGGATGCAGTTAAGATGTACACAAGATAATCTCCCAGATCCCATTCTTAACTGTTTATAATACACCAGTTCCAAAACAATCTGTGATGTAAACTCTCTGCTTGACGTGTTGCATTTCACAATGTACTTGGAACAATTATTTTAAATGTCTCCTCATATGAAATTTGAAGGTGCACAGTCTCTTCAGGACAGCTGTAGTACCTCAAAAACTCATCTATATCAGCAAATGGGCAACATCTCCTCAGCACACCACATATGGTCCATTTTCATGGAAAATCACTTCCAGTGTCAAATTGTATTAGAAGGCAGATTTACAGAAGTCTGTGTTCAAATGTGTCACATCTTCCTACACGGGCTTGCAAATTCGCATGGGGAAGCTCAGCTGAAAAGCATAGAAAGGTTTAATCATACCTCCACTTCTACACAACTTCCAACATGACTTGTATAGATTTAGTGAAGACTTCACCCTGCCACCTGGAAACTCCCCCCCCCCATTTTCTGTCCAATGACTGTCAGCTTTGAAAATGCTGACTCTTGTATTTGCTGGGAGGCAATAAGAAGTCAGAAGCTGAAGGTCAGGTTTTCTTCGACTTAATCTCTATGAGTGGAATGGTAGATAGATGTTGATTAAGGCCAGCAAAACTGATCGATAAAGTCCTTGAACTTGCATAAGTCAAATCTGGCTACTTTCAGTAACAGTGCAGAGATCATTATTTTGGTGTCTCAGTCCTTGGATATGGAAAGATCAACTCTAGTGTGTTCGGTGGGGACTGGCAAGGTGTGCAAATATAGCCACATTTTAAAAAAAATTCTCCTTGTGAATATTACTCTATTTTCTCCTTTTGCTCATTGGACTGACCAGATGTGAGACTGAACAGACAACTGAAGCATTCCGTAGGTTGGCAAAACCTAAAATGGCTAATGAATGTGCATGGCTTTTGTTGTTTCAAAGCCCCACTAAAGGAGATGCATCACAGTCTCCTGCACCACAGAACTCTGTGCACACATATGCACATGTGTCTCTGTACACGCTACAGTGCACTATTTCTTTATGGATACTTAAAGGGGGAAATGGGGGTTGTATTGTGTCTGTGCTGATCACCTTCTAGGCAGTTCAGTGTGTCATTTCCTTTGACCTCTTCCACCCTTGATATGCAGTCCAAGATCAAGAAAGGAGAGGGTCAGGGTGGAGGTGCGCTCTTTTAGAATCCCCCAGATCCACTGCATATGGGACTTAAACAAACAAGAAATTACTTTCATTGATTAAACGTAGATTGAATTACTAGGAAAAAATGACAGGCCCTGCTAAGGTTATGTCCTCTAGTCATTGTTTAACTCAGCATGACAGATTCAATCTGCTCAGCCCAAAGGAAGGCCAAAGATGTCACTCATGGCTTCTACACAATGCTGGGGCCTTTCGAAGAGCAAAATCGAAAAGTTGCACTTTATCAACTCACAGCCTGGAGCCAGTGTTCTCATTCAGGCTTGTGTTAGCGGAACAATGAGCTACAGCAGGCACAAGGCAGTGCCGCATAATAATTATAGGTATCCCACAGGCAAAGCTGTAGTTGCTTTTAAGACTTGACAGAATGTGTCTCATAGGCATGACCTGGCAGATGGGAGGGGGCCAACTTCTTTTCCCTCCTTTTCATCTTTTCCCAAAAGCCACCTAGGAGAAATATATAAAGCAACTTGATAAGGGACAAATTTTCTCCTGTAGGGGTAGATTGATTACAATAAGCTGCTATTTAAAAAGAAAAAAATTTGCATATATATATATATATACACACACACCTTCATGGAAAGAAGTCAAGTATAGCAAGAGCAGTGAAGATAGACCTTTCCCTCTAGCCTGCTAATTTGTGTCACCTATTGCATTGCCTTACGTATTGATGGTCAGGAGGGGGTGTGGAAATGAAGCAGAAAATTAAGTCTGAAAGGCGTTTTTGTCCCACTGTCACGTTGTACAATGTTTAGTTCGGCTGACATGACACTCTGCCTTTTGTTACATAAAACTGTCACATTGTCCCCTTCTAGTTAGCCACAGTAGCTGGCCAAATCAATAATGTCTGTCAAAACTGTCAGATAATGAAAAAGAGAGAGGGAGAGAGACAGAGAGACAGAGAGAGATGTCCACATATTTCAGATCTGAAGAATACGTCTGAATTCATGTATTGGCCAAAATAAGTAAGAAGAAATAAGGCAGGCAATGTTTATGAGTAAACATTTATAAGAAAATGGTCAACTTCTTAGCTGTTCTTGTGGTTTCGTACCTCCCTTTTTAGACTGCTTGACCTATTTGATTGCTTGACATAAAAATGCAGAGGTAACAGAAGAGCTGAGTTTATCAGAAAGAGATGATGTGTAGCTTTAGAATGTTGCTATTGTGTTAAACCACCAATCTTGAAATAGAGGATTACCTTCTGTAAAAAGCCACTCTACTCTGCACGTTCATCAGAAAGACAAACACAGATGGCAAAAAACATTCTAAGATATATTGTTCTGAATGAGGTGGGAAATATCGCACAAAATTCTACAAAGGGCCAGATTACTGTAGTCAGTTCATGAAAAGATTAGTGGCAGAAAAGTGAATGGACGTATGACACATTGACTAGAATCTTATTGGTGTATACATAAGGTTTGCCTGATGTGCCATGGCTAACTGCACCTAATTGACAAGGTATGAGGGTGTATCTTAGTTGTACTGTATAAGGAGACTGATCATGGAAGCCACTGAGATGCACCCTGGCAGCTCATCAATTAGGTGCAATTAGCCATGGCAAGTTTTAAAAACCTTACACAACTACCAACATGATTTTGGCCATGATACGACAGGCTTCCTCTGTTCACCAATATATATTCAGCATTTTCAGTAACATGCAGAAAATACAAAGTACAGTATGGGGCATTTCAGAGTTATTAAAGACAATTAAAGATGGGCATGAACTGCCAGTTAGACAGTTCATAATGGTTTGTTCTTCAGATGTACAGGTGTTCCACAGGGTCTCCGGCTTTTCTCCCCCACCTCCTCCATCAGGTGCCCACTCAGAGGAGGTGGTGGGGCAGAGAAGCCTGGAATGCTGCCTCTAAGTGGGCACTCGCCAGAGGAGGCAGGGAATCCAGTGCACCTGCAGAACACCTGTGTGTCCAAAGAATGAACCATTATGAACCGCAGTTTCATACTTACTTACTTACTTACTTACTTACTTACTTACTTACTTACTTACTTACTTACTTACTTACTTGCTTGCTTGCTTGCTTGCTTGCTTGCTTGCTTGCTTGCTTGCTTGCTTGCTTACTTACTTACTTACTTACTTACTTACTTACTTAATCTGATTTCTATCCCATCATCCACTCAATGCAGTGCCCCAAGGTGATTCTTAGTCACAGGCTTGTGCAATATGGTACTGTAGTGCATTTCCACTGAATTTATAGCAATACTGTCTAATTGTGACAATATTAGTCTAAATTAGCCTGTGCAAATCTAAGGCAAAAATGACCTCCTCTTCCCCCCCCCCCATCATCAGATCTACAAGGGGCGTGGTGGCGCTGTGGGCTAAACCGCAGAAGCCTGTGCTGCAGGGTCAGAAGACCAAGCAGTTGTAAGATCGAATCCACGTGACGGAGTGAGCACCTGTCACTTGTCCCAGCTCCCGCCAACCTAGCAGTTCGAAAGCATGCAAATGCGAGTAGATAAATAGGGACCACCTCAGTGGGAAGGTAACAGCGTTCCGTGTCTAAGTCGCACTGGCCATGTGACCACAGACGATTGTCTTTGGACAAAAACGCTGGCTCTATGGCTTGGAAACGGGGATGAGCACCGCCCCCTAGATTCGAACACGACTGGACAAAAATTGTCAAGGGGAACCTTTATCTTTACTTTTTTATCATCAGATCTCAGTGGCAACCTAGGGGTTCCTTCTGCTTTAAGTGTTGTCTAACAATTCTTACATCAGGATAGATGTTAAGTAACCCGGTCCTAAGAAGACCCGTGGAAAGCTGGCCATGCTGGCTACGGAATTCAGGGAACTGCAGTCTTTTTTTAAAAAGTAACTTTTCCAGGCGCTGGTCTGCACAGTCAAAGGCACAAATGCCAATGCAATACAAGGACTTCTTTATGCTACTAATATTTCCTTCTTTGACAGCAATGCCCAGCTGAGAAAGACACCCTCTTTCTTAGGACGTGTAAACCTATAACAATGCCATTTACATTCTCAAAAATATAAGCAACTGAGAAATATGGACATCCAGTCTCAGGTTTGCAGATCTTTCGTGCATTGCAACATGTTTATTTAGAGCTTGGCAACAGAAAAGGTAAGCGCAGGGCACAGCATGTTGTACACAGCAATGCCCTCAATTGATGGTGCAGTGTGGTAAAACTGCTTTGACACATTCCTGCTAATGCACCTGTTCTGAAGCTGCCAAACTGCTGCTTGCATATTATAAGCTCCTGGCTCACATTGTTGTTCATTTTCCAGGTAAGAATGGTCTGTGGGCCGATTAAAGACATTATTTGCTCTGGTGGGGAAAAGATGAATTTCAAAAGCAAAATGCTGTAAAGCAGCAGTGCCTGCTTTATAATAAAAGGGACTAACCTGACAGGATTTTTTTTTCATGTGGCAAATCAGAAAAATAATACTACGCATAAAGCAAGTATTTTATTTGTTCATTTCTTATCTTCCCCGTTCTTGACAGAGCTTACAGAAATACACATCGCTGTCCCTGACCCAAATTTTATTCTCAGAACACCTTGATGTGACAAGATTAAACCAGGGGTGGATAACTTCCAGAAGGCCTTGGGCCACCCCATTCCTCAAGCCGTGTACCTTATACAATCACATCCATTCCCAAGCCCCTCTAAACATATGTGTGTGTGTGTGTGTGTGTGTGTGTGTGTGTGTGTGTGTGTGTGTGTGTGTGTGTGTGTGTGTGTGTGTGTAAGGGTTTCTCTGGAAAAAAAGTTTTTATTTCTGGCCAATTTTAATGTTTTCAAAACCAAAAGTAAAATTGGGGAATATTGGGGAATATTGGAGGAGTTGAGTGCTGGGTTGCATGACACTCAATGGGTGACCTTTGGTCTGTCATAGTTTCTCAGCCTGGAAGAATCTTAGTTGTTGGTACTTGAATCTGGTTGGACTTAGAGTTTCAGACAAATCTCAGACAAAACATAAATGGTTAGTTGAAACACTGAAATTTTGCTTTCATTTTTTTCCTTAATGATTTATATGTTCTTATTATGGACGTAAATTTCAAAGCCTCCTGCTATCTGTAAGGAACAGAAAAACATCCTTCCTTTTTTCCTCACAGTGAGGTTTCTCTAAGTTTTTTTTTAAAGATCTCTGGGATCTTTTTCTTTTTTGTCATTTCCCCCCATAAAAATCTAGAAGAATCTGTACAGTTCCTGCACAAAATGACATATTTCCTGCAGAAATTACCTTGAAAGGGCAATGATCTGTGTGGAATTTGGGCATTTCCTGCATAAAATAGTAATAATACTTGTGTGACTTCAAGTCAATTCTGACTTATGATGGACCCTTTCCAGAAGGTTTTTTCTGCATAGGGTACTCACAAAGTGGTTTACCATTCCCTTCTTCTGGGATGTCCTGGGACTTTGCATGGCTGGTTTTCCTGATAGGAGGCACAGTGTAGAATCAAACTGCCAGATACCTAAGCCACTGAGTTATCCAGCCAACAGCATAGGCAGTACGGCGGGAGATCAAGATTTTATTTTCACATTAAGCTGTGTAACTTTACTGATGCACGAAGAAATCTTGGTGAGAAGCCTTGGCATAGTGAGACTTGACAAACTGCCAAGAACAAGAAATGTCTTGAGTATTCTGCACATCTCTGCTTCTTATAATTTTGTCTTGTTTCTGATAATAATCATAAAAAAAGACATCAGCAAAAAGTGGGGAGTGGTGTTCTTAACTGATGGATAGAAGACTTGTAAGGAGTAGAAGAGGTCACACCTCCAGTCCTTCTAAAATAAGGAAAGATACTTTTGAAAAGTTAGTTATTAGCTATTGCTCAAGCGTCTTTAAGTTTTTGTTGTTGTTTAGACATTAAGTCGTGTCCGACTCTTTGTGACCCCATGGACCAGAGCACGCCAGGCCATCCTGTCTTCCACTGCCTCCCGGAGTTTGGTCAAAGTCATGCTGGTAGTTTTAGGTCTTCTCAAATCCAACAAGATCACCTTCTCCATCAAAGCTGCAAAAATAGCTACACCAGCCATGCTCTTCAAAGCCATGGGATTTCCTTCATTAGCACAATACAGCATGGAACTAAATGTGATGACCCACAACTATTCTGAACCAAATTAAGAAGCTGTTCTTCGCAATTTTTATGTGTGTGACCTTAAGGTGTTGCAACAGAGGAAGATAGGCAGTAAAGGAAATGAATTGTCATTGTCTCTATCTCTGCAGGCTCTGTGCTTCTGTTCCCCCCCCCCAAAAAAAAAACTTGGCTCTTCCTCAACAAAACATCCATAATTCCCACCAGCTACACTTGGCACATCAGCCATTACCTGAAACCTAGTAACCCTAGTGTAGGCTGAAGGTAATGGGCCTGTCTGCTTGGAATCCATCAACCTTCTGATGAACTGAAGGGCCTCTCAACAATGAACTGCTAGATAGTTCAGTGGTTTAGGTAGAAGCTGGGAGTTCTGTTCCCTACTGTGCCTCTTTCAGCTGGGTTGGACTTGATGATACATAGTTTGCCTTCCAGCTCTGCCATTCTAAGATGATTATGATGATACTAGATAGCCATTATTCTGAATTTAGAAAATAACATAAAAAAACTCTACATTTCAACAATCATATACTTTGATATACTTTACTTAACTTACCTTTGACACAAGAAAGAGAAATAAATAAATAAATAAATAAATAAATAAATAAATAAATAAATAAATAAATAAATACATAAATACATAAATAAATAAATAAATAAATAAATAAATAAATAAATCATATATACAGCAGGATCTTTTAAAAGTCGAATTCTTTTCTTTAAAAAATGTCCTTGCAGTGTATGAACCAGCTGATTTGCCTCAATGCAAAAAGGTATAAAGCTATTACTTATATTTGGAATACTATAGACCAGCTATCGTGCTTCTCAATAATATTTACCATGGTTTGGGTTCTGAACATGGTAGTTTGTAGATGGCAGGTCTTCAGGATAATTTAGACTACCATTTGTCCTCAAGTAGGCCTATTTAAAGTATAATTGACTGCCCTGGCAATTATTGTGAATAGCAGCTGTCTGGTGCTGAAAAGGGCCATATAGATATACAATGAGGGAGAAAGGATCACATACAACCTGATAGGAGAAAACAGCATAAAAGAATATCTGGATAAACTATTTTATACCAGATGTTACAGTGGGAGAGGCACAAGGCTTATTTGACATTTCCAATTAAGTACTATTAAAAAAAATGAATGAAAGTACTCATCTATTTATGAAAAGCAGCTGGTTCTGGTTCCTAAATTAAAAAAAGACAAACACTGGCAAAAGTTGCATTTGTTCTAAAATCGTTGCAGCTTTACTGCTCTTCTGTTCTTTGCCACAGAAAGCTATTGTTGTATCAGGTACCTTTTGCATCAGACCAAAAAAAAAAACAACAACAAAAAAACCCCTCAACACCTTGCTTTGTTTTTCTCCTAAATAGCTACATAATTAGATGGATTATTTCATGTGTCTGCGTGAGTGTTTGCTGAAGAGAACAAGCCAGATAAATTAGCACTTAGCCCAATGCACAATAGCAGATAATATGCCCTTGTGTTTCATGGAAAGCTTTATTTTTCATTCACGGCTGGTTGGCAAAACTGACTTTGCCTTTGAAAATGACAGGTGGTACTCTGGACTACTCGGCATGAAGGGGTGGAAGACGGAGAGCGAGAGAGAAACAACCTTCACCAATATATATTAAGTTCTCTCCACAGTTCCTGTGATTCAATATGCAAACCAGCTTTGGTAATTTCTTCTAAGACAAACCTGATATGTGTGTACATTTGTGTTCATATATGTGTGTGTGTTAGTTTTAACTCCATCTCTGTCCCAGTTTTAAATATCTTTTGCCATATTTCTGCCTCAGTCTGTCTGTGTGCGCGCGGGCGCATGCATTTAAATCACACAGCTTTTATTAGCTAATGTGTGGTTCTCTTAATGAATGTGTTTTAGCTGTAATCCCTCTAACTTTTCCCCCAAGTTACTTTTCGTAATATCCTGTTTGGAGTATATAGTTGTGCCTCGCTTAGCAATGTTAATTCATTCCGAAAAAATCGCTGCTGAGCGATTTCATCATTAAGCGAAAAACGGTTTCCCATTGAAATGCATTGAAAACCGGATAATCCATTCCAATAGGAACGAATTGCCATCCTTAAGCAAAAATCGCCATAGGAAACATCGCTAAGCAAAACGCGGTTCCCCAATTGAAATGCATTGAAACCTATTCAATGCATCTCAATGGGGGGGGGGGAATACACAACAAATTAAAAAAGAGTCAGAACAAAGTCAAATTTGGTTAACAAAGGGTTTATTAAGTGCACTTTATAATTTCAAACATTTTAAACAGTAAACTTTAACTTTATAAATAACAGAAAAACATTTTAAAAACAGCAATCATGAGGCTGTTTAAACCATTGTTAAGCGAAACAGGGGACCCAAAATTTAATCGCTACGCGAAGCATGGTCCAACCATCGCTAAGCGAAATTTGCCCATAGGGACCATCGCTAAATGAAGCGCAAAAACGCTCCAAAAAAGTAGTCGCTAAGCAATTTCGTCGCTAAATGGAGCGCCCGTTAAGTGAGGCACCACTGTATTAGGGCTTCCTGATCCAAACTAGAGACTAATTCATACCTTCCAAATGTATCTGGATTTCACTTAGAGCTATTTGTGTCAGTTCAGAGCCCAGTTACACTAATGAAATAAATCAGAAGCTAGTTTGGGGTGTTATAAATCGAATTAATCTCACATGGTTTTTGCTCTGGTGTGTGCATCCTCGTGGTCAGTGATGGTGGTGGCATCAAGGGCTATATTTGAGCTCAAGCAGGAAGAAGGGTTAGTCAGCTGGGAATGAGCTAAGCCACCTCCTCTGTTGCTTGGCTTGCCAAAGGAAAGCCTCCCCTTTGCTGCCTTCTACAGCTGTGGGGGTGGGAGGTGGCGCTGCAGGTTAATCCGCAAAAGCCTCTGTGCTGCAAGGTCAGAAGACCTGCAGTCCTAAGATCAAATCCACATGATGGAGTGAGCCCCCGTCACTTGTCCCAGCTCCCGCCAACCTAGCGGTTCGAAAGCATGAAAAATGAAAAATGCGAGTAGATAAATAGGTACCACCTCAGTGGGAAGGTAAATGGTGTTCCGTGTCTAGTCACACTGGCCATGTGACCATGGAATATTGTCTTCGGACAAATGCTAGTTCTGTGGGTTAGAAACAGAGATGAGCACCACCCCTAGAGTCGGACACAACTGGACAAATTGTCAAGGGGAACCTTTACCTTTACCTTTACAGCTGTGGGGATGGGAGGTTGCATGGGTAAGGAAATGAAGGCAGGCAGCTGGGATGGGAAGTGTCTGCAAGCCAACCAGCACCCGAGAGTCACTGGGTCTTTCTTCTTCTCACTGGTGCTCATGTATGCATACACACACATGTGCACACCTGTCTGCTTGCCTGCCTGCCTGATGCCTCCTGAATTTCCACCTTTCCCTTTCCTTCTGCTTCACCATTTTGATCCCTAGAGCAGCTTTCTTTCTGGCCGCCTGCATTGTCTTCCCTTCCTCCACCCCGCCAGTCTCCGGTCTGCATTCTCGCTTGGTGAGTTTAAAGGGGGAGGGGGTAAAATAATTTGGACTTGGCACTCATTTTGGCAGACACCCAAAACACAATTGATACTCTTACACAGGCTTTCACATGTGCAAATGATTCAAAATAAATCGGATTCACTATTGAGAAAAAATATGCAACCCTCTCCCAGCTGTTTAAAATAACCCACTTTCCAGGCAAAAAAACAAATGCATGCTGAGCTGTGCATCATGTAAACAGATATTTTTAAATTGATTTAAAACCTGCTTAACCTGATTCAGAAGCAGGGTGTTTTTTGTAAGTGTAACTAGGCTCTTAATTAGTGCCCCATATCAAAATCAATTTGTAATCCTCCTATTGACTTGGATTAGAAAAAAAAAGCAAAGGGAATGCCTCTTTTTCTGTGTTTGCACCCATGTTTATGAGATTCAGAGATATGATAGATCTTAAAGAGGAGTGTAGATGTACCAAATATCAACAGCTAGCTGAAGAGGTTTATACGCTAGCTACGTACCTTTAGTGTTTGCTTAAAACAAAACAAAACAAAACAATAACCCTGATGTGATTTGTAGCCCCTCCCCTTTGTTTTGTGGTCCAGTCACAAATTGATTTATAAGTACACTTTGCTTTGCCCCAGAATGAATTCTGCTTTGCTCTGGACCTCATCCTAGTCAGTCCAAATTGAGCCAATCCACTTAGTAATTTGGAATTTGTCTGAATCCAATGTGCAAACCTAGCATACTTTTTTTACAGCATTTGTCTTTTCGTATGCCCTTTCCTCCTGTTTTATTTGCATGCATTATGAGACTGAAGATCTGCATTGCAAAGAAAAAAAAACCCTCTACAGATACCAAAGTATAAGTGCAGTTTGGCACTTATACTTTGGTATCATTTGGTACCATTTGTTTGAATGAGAACATACGAATATGTATGTTCTTATTCAAACAAATGGCTTTCACACACACCTTGTGCATTTTGGGTGTATCTGGGTTTCTCTGTGTGTGCTTTATTTCCATCATCTTTGTGGAATGACACCACTAGACAGGTTGACCACTGTCGATACATGGATGGCATTACACTTAGTCCTGCAAACACTCCCTTCGACAAGCTTTATTTCGAAACAAGTGAACTTCAGTATTTTTCAATAAATTTTAAAATTCCATGCCAGGAATCAATAGCCCTCCTTCCTTCCATTCGGGGTTATTAAATTGCAGCTGTAACATTAGCCTTCTTTATCTAATTGATTGCCTTTTCACAGGGCTAAGAAAATCAATGGCACTGGCCTGTTTTTACTTAATAGATGTTTTCTCCTAATTGGCTACCTGGGTGGCTCCACTGAGCTCAGTGTGTTTTCCAAAGCTTACAATATGCTGCAGCCCTTGTAAGCTGTTTTGCCATGCACAATAGTTATTGATTCATTCATAAAATCAAGAAATAATAGATTTTTCTTTAAAAAATAACTCAATAACAATCTGGAATATGGATCTGAATTCTTAGGAATCTTAGAGATAAACACATATTTCTATCACTTCAGCATCTGGTCATCTTAAATGTGGTCTTAGAATACTATGCAGACTAAAAGTCGGCTTTAAAATAACTTGGTCTTAAAATGCACTAAAAACCAGCTGGTTTCTCCGCTTTCCTATCATCATGATTAGAGATGAGCATGAACTGCTGGTTCAGCAGTTTGTCGTGGTTCGTTTACCACCACAAATGTCTGATGGTTCGGTGCCCCACTTCCTCTGTTGGGCACCCCCTCAGAAGCAGCCTCCTGACTTTCCTGTCTCACCTCCTCCAGAAGCTACTTCTGAGTGGACGCCTGCCAGAGGCGGGCAGGGTGCCGAACCTCCGAAAACTTGTCGCAGGAGTAATCAAACCAGGATGAACCACGGAACTGGCAGTTCATGCCCATCTCTAATTGTGATTCTTGTTATTCTGCATTCTAGGCCTCAAACAGTCAGCCATAGGCCTCAAACAGTCAGCCATTTGGTTCCTTTGTCACACACAATGAAGGCAAATGGTGTAATATTCAGTGATTATTTATCTGACTCTTAACAAGTCACCACTGGGTTTCTCTGTGGCACATGCCCCAGGATTCTACCGAGAGCTCATTAATTTCCAGCTTTGTTGTTGTTTAGTTGTTAAGTCATGTCCGACTCTTTGTGACCCCATGGACCAGAGCACGCCAGGCCCTCCTGTCTTCCACTGCCTCCCGGAGTTTGGTCAAATTCATGTTGGTCGCTTCGATGACACTGTCCAACCATCTCATCCTCTGTCATCCCCTTCTCCTCTTTCCTTCACACTTTTGTAACATCAGGGTTTTTTTCCAGGGAGTCTTCTCTTCTCATGAGATGGCCAAAGTATTGGAGCCTCAGCTTCAGGATCTGTCCTTCCATTGAGCACTCCAGCTAGAAGTGACTAAATGTTACTCTGCCTTCTGTATATGTAACAGAGCAACAAGATTTTAGCCACAGTTTGGAAAGGTTGCTCTCCCAGAATACTCAGCATATCTGTGCTCCATTCATGTAAATGGCACTTCCTTGTGCAGAGGTTAACCATTTAGAATTTAGAAAGCTACATTCTAAAAAACCAGGGATTGTATTTTTCTCTTCTCCTAAGGACGACAAGCTAACAAAGGGGATAGAGGGTGAGTCATAGTTCTATTTAGGCATTACACTTGAAAACATGGAAAGAGCTAAATAGATGGTAAAGACAAACAGAAGTCTGTGTCCTCTGTGAAAAAAAAAGACAGATCTTTGTATGATCAACGTGATTGTCATAAGAGACGCTTGTGAACATGCTTGGCTGAATGCACCCATAGACGTGATAAATGCGCTTGCATAGCTCCTATGACTGGGAGCCCTACCTTACCAAGGTTCCAAGGAGTTTTAGAAGAACATTCAGCAGATAGACTTTGGGAGATGATACGAGGGCAAGACTTAAGCATACCCCTTGTCTCTACTAGCCACTTATTGTCACCTTTTCCATTATATTCAACCATAATGCCACACAACTGGGGATGCTCAACTGAGGGTGTCGTTTGGCTACTTTTTAAAGCAAATCCACCTGAGATATTGTTTAGAATGTGGTTATTCTTCCGTTCTTGCACACCTCTGGATTTGCATGTCCCAAAACCTATACGAAAATATCTATATCAATGCATATTCTAGCAAACATGTAAAAAAAGTGAATATTTTAATGCAAAATGAGGAAATAACAGATTTTTTTTTAAAAATGCATTAAATATAAACTTCTATGCAGTTTTTACAAAAACATTAACTTACTGACACATATAGAAACAGACCAAAAACAGATTTATGAATGAAGAAATTCAGAGGATGTGAAAGCTCCTCTATCTGCTCTGTACCCAATTAAAACCAGAAAACCAGAACTGACCTATGCTGTTCTTTTTAGGAGATGCTTCAACCTCTTTCTTCGTGGTTCTCTAGCATTATCTATTTCTAGATTTCTGTTACCAAACAAACAAATCACTATTTTTAAAAAGTCCAATGAATTGGGAAAATGCAAACAGGTATGATTGGGAGAAGCATGCAGTAGACTACAGTAACTGCATGGCCCATCCACTCAAACCCCATACATTGTGGGCTAAGTGTCTGTGCAATGGTGGAAGGAAGAGTGTTGTATGTCATACAATAATCTTCCTTCCACCATTGCACAGACACTTAGTCCAAATAGTATAACAATTAGAGATTGGCATGAACTGCTCTCCTTTTGAGCCAACAACGCAACCTACCGTTTTATTTTTTTATTTTCCATTTCCTCAATTCAAATTGCTGACCATCTCTTTAATCCTATAAATGGGATTGAAACAATTCATTATGGTTTTGCTCCACTCTGGGTGTGAAGAGCAGCTGCTAACGCTGCCCTGTGGTCAGAGGTGGGATTCAGCAGGTTCTCACCTATTCTATAGAACCGCTTCCTAAATGTACTATTGGTTCTTAGAACCGTTTGTTGGCCTGAGATGAATGAAGGAGGAGGGGCCAGGTGACCAGCGATGAGCGAGGGGGAAGGGGCACAATTAACTGCCTCCCTTCCCACTCCACACTGAGCCGTCTGAGATGGGATATGGGTGAGAGAGATAAAGCCCTGGAAAGAGCAGAAGTGTCACTGGGGGAAAAGGGGGGAGGATGAGTCCTTGATGTCACTGGAGGAAAGCCCATGGCCTCGAGGCAGAGGGGGTGTGTGACTGACAAGGCATAAGGGCAGGACACAGAGGGAAAAAGTTTTGGGGTGAGACTGCTTCAAGCAAACAAACAACCGTCCTCGTTTTACTATGATTTTTTTCAAGTTAAAGGTACCACATAAGACTGTTGCTCTGCCTAGAAACAGTTTTTTTTAAAATCCCAGAGAATATCCAATGCATGAACCAGTGACAGTCTCACTGATCCACGCAAGCAAGGTATGCAATAGAAAAGTCACTCACACCACAAAGAGATGAAACTTCCAAGCCTCATTTAGAGTAACAAAGAACTCTTCCTCCTGCCCCAAAACTGACAATTTCGGGAGACAAATGGCACACAGAGATGGCCCACTCTGTTAGAAGGAGGAAGACAGCTATCAGTATTTTAACACTAGTAAGACTTACTATTCTTGAAGGCCATATATCCAGGGCCAAGAAAGGAAAACACATAAACATATCAATAGATAAGGGGAATTGAAACTCTTCTCTCCAGACATTCAGACGCATCTTGACCACAGGTCAACATGGGGGGTGGGTGGGGGCCGGAGGGACTCCGAGGGGGAGGGACCATCATGAGAAGGCAGCATTCTCCAGAAAAGACATACATGAGAGCATACTAATCAAGCATTTGTTATTGGCTTTTGTGGGTTTTTCGGGCTCTTTGGCAGTGTTCTGGACCGATTGAGGTGGTGGGGTTGAGGTGGAGTGGCAACAGATTGAAAAGAGACCATACCTTCCAAGCCAGAAGGAAGCGGGGGGGGGGAGAAGAACTCCTCAACAGGTGTGCAAAGGCAGCCTCCAGGTAACAACAAGCAGGGCTATCAGTCATTTCAGGAGCAGGAAAGGGGATGGAAGCAATTTTTACTGGTGAGCTATAGGGTGAAATAGGAGGTAAAGGGAAGGAGAGATGTGTCAGTTCTCTGCCAAACCTGGTCATAAGCACCCACTGTGAGGTGTGTGTTTGTGTGTGTGTGTTTGGCACATGCCCATGGTGAGGTTAACAGCAGCGGCATGCCCAAACAGATACACTTATCCAGATATCTTAATCATGTGAGAAGTAGTTGTGATGATAGGCAGTAGGGAGACCACTGTAGAAGAAACTCTCATCGGATCCCACCGTCCTGGGCATTTATTTATTTATTTATTTATTTATTTATTTATTTATTTATTTATTTATTTATTTATTTATTTATTTGCCATTCGGGCATAGAACCTGTTGTTAATTTATTTGAATCTCACCACTGCCTGTGGTAGTTGTAGAATCACACACATTCTCTTAGTCGAGTTTGTCCCAAAACTGTCCCCTTTCCTAGAACAGATGTCTTAAGTCCCATGGACTGAAAATATACTGATCTGTCCATTACTGTGTACCTATGTGTTGTCCAATGTTGTTCCTTCATAGGCTGTCCTACAGTATCTACCTCTCAAAGAAGGTGATCCGTGCTGCTTATTGTTAGATCTTTTCAGTGTAGAAACGAGAGTGGAAGAACTCAATAGGAAGTTCTTCACGAGATTCAGCCAGAAGCTTCTGGGTACTCACAAGTCTTCCACTCTGCAAACTTTCACTGTTTTTGGAAAAGTTACTTTCTGTACTATAACTACAATGAGAAAAGACAGTGCTAGGTAATCTGTACAGTGGGGTCTTGACTTGAGAACTTAATCTGTATTGGAAGGCGGTTCTCAAGTCAAAAAGTCTGTAGGTCAAGTCTCCATTGACCTACAGTGCATTGAAAACCGATTAATCCCGTAACAGGCCGTTTTTGTTCCATTTTGGTTTTTTTCTGGTCTGTAAGTCAATTCTCAGGCTGCAAGTCAAACCTAGTTCTTGTTTTGGGGGGGGGGTAAAGTTTTTGAATGGGTGATGGGTTGGGACCTCAGCCCAGGTTTCCCCAGGGTTAAACTGTATGATCCTCTTAATGGGTTGTTGTTAAAAATAGGACTTCTTTAAGTGTTGAAAGATGTCTGTTTGCCATAGCCCATTGCTTTCACTCAGCTCTGTATGTTGAAATCCAGTGAGCTTTGTTTCCTGATTCGTCAACACGAAGTAAACACAGGCTTAATTTGCAAATTTGTTTGTCTAAACTCATGCTTCTGAGTAAATTATATTCGAAGAATAATAATGGGCTGTCACCTTCTAAACAAGAGCTAAGCATTATCAGTACTCAGACCCTTAGATTGTATTAATTTTTTACACAGCTTGATCATGAATTGAAATGGTGCTGGTCATCTTGGTGAGATTTCCTCCCCACACCCTCATAAATTAGAGGGTGTGTGCACATTGCAGCTGAGTCTGAGGAACCTCCCAGTATTGTTCAACTGTACGATCAATAATCTCTCTAGATTGTACACTGAAGGCATCATCTTCTGGTGATTCTGATGCTAGTCCTTCCCGGAGGCATGTTTTCCACTAGGTAGTGCTGCAGGATTTTGTTCAACTCCATGATCCTTGACTTGTGCACTTTCTAAGAGTATTATGCATGTTAGCTAAAGAAAAAGAAGAAAAGGGGGGAAAAGAGAGAAAAGGCAAAATTTTGTAGAATTGTTGCAGTATTAGCTTTTGTGAATCTACTTCCTCATACACAGGAAGTGAAAATAATTATTTGGAGGCTTCTGTTTCCATTCACCCTCTCCCCCCATCTGCATATGATTATACTCGGTTCTGTCTCACTTTTTCCAATGATCTCAAGAATGCCAAACATGTCCTAGACCAGTTTTGGATTTCAGTCATGATTTGGAAGTGATCAGTCAGAATAATAGAGAATACAGAGTATAAAGATGCAACCACTGAACAAAAGATAAAAATATTGTGTTAATAACACTCCTTATATCTGTGAAGATTCTCATTCATCCAGGTATGGTTATCTGGAACTTGAGTCATAGCAACTTGACTTCTTTCTTGTTAGGTTGGATTGGTTTGCTACTCATCGAAGCAGCTTCTTCAGTCTGAGGAGAGTTGGCAGGAGATCCTGATATAGCCAGATGTCAACCTGAAGTGAAACCAACGTGGAGGATATTTGGGGGTCTTCCACCAACTCTCCTCAGACTGAAGAAGTGGCTTGGATGAGTAGTAAAATGTTTCAACCTATTAAGATAGAAGTCCAGTTGCCATGACTCAACTTCCAAATAACACTCCTTGTTTGCTCATGTAATTTAAGTTCACAGCTTTTAGGAAAACAATACAGGTATTAAAAAATTCTCTGTTGTTACAATAAATGCCCCCAAAATTTCACTTGTTGGGATGGTGGATTGTAAACAGTTGACTTTTTACTATTATATACAATGAAAGGTAACTTTGTATAAAAATGTGTTCATATATTGCCTGATAGGAGACCTTTTTTTACAGGTGAGCTTTTGAAACAAAATCACTTTTCAAATCCTTTCCAATTGTTTTTCATTTTGTATTCCTTTAGGTAACTTCCAGTTTTGTTTGGGTTTGTTTATTTATTTTGCCAATTCTTGATAAACAAAGCTAGCGAAAGCCTAACCATGTTTTGGTGGTGAGTACATTCATTTCCTCCAAAAAACATAATAGTACCAAATCAGTTGTTATAATGGATAATCTGGCTCATCATGTCTGATAGGGAAAAAAAAGGAAATTTAGAATCTTAGAACTACAGAGCCAGAAGTGACCCTATGGATTATCAAGTCCAGCCCCTGTCAAGGAATCAAAGTGGGAAATTGAACTCCCAGTCTCTGGCTCTACAGCCAGATACCTCTCTAAAATGCAGAGAATTTGGGGCAGTCTAGCCACACATGAGGTAAAGAATCCATGAATGGAGGTGAAGTGCAAAGTTTATACTAACTAGTACTTGAGGATAACAAATTACAGGTCAGTTTCCTAGGCAATTCTGGAACTCTTCTCATTCATCATCTATCAATAAATTTTAGACACTAGCTGTCATGTATTACAAGCTGAGGAAATTCATTGTCCTTCCAAGGTATTGGATGCCTGGGAATTCCCTCTTTGAGTATAACTGTGGCGTTCACCCTCGTGCCCCTTGCTTGACTGTCAAGACTCAGAGCACTTGAAGGCAAACAATCCCCTCTTTTACACTGCTGCCACCAGGTGATTACTAAATTACCATTATTTCAGGAAGATGAAGATTCAGGTCCACACTTCAAAGTCTTTTAAATAGAACTTTTGTTTATTGATTAGAGAAATTGAAATTGATTCATGAATATCTTCTTTAGCTAAATGTATTATTAACAACAACCTTCTATTTGATAATACACTTCTAACTCTAATCACACCTCAGAATTCCCCAAACTCCACACTCTATCTCCTTCTCCCTTCCTCTCACTCCACTCTGACCTTTCTCTGACTGCTCTTACTCTGACTCCACCTCTTATATGATCTCACTCGGCTCCACCTCTCAGCAACATGAATATGCATGAACAATGACATAACAAAACATGAACCATTGACCTAATAAAGGGAATGCTACAAATCTCCCCCCTTAAATATGTTTGTTTGGGAGGGAAAACACGTTTTTACTCCTAAACAAACAGGCACACTTGCATTTAATTTCACTTACCATATAACACATTTAACAAATAATTAGTATAACTTATACTCTAAACATTTCACTACTGTTCAACAATATACTTTACCTTATTATTTACATTTAACATTTTCAACCATACAGAACTCACAATCATGAAACTTTAACATAATAACTGGGAATTATAGTCCATTTCAGTTTATAATAAAAGACCTTGAATCATTCTTCACATTTCTGTCCATCAATTCAATTTTTCATCATCTTTACAAACAGAACACTTATAATACAATATCAGCTTGGGTTATCCAACCCCATCAGTCATTGGGCTTTTGAGGCACGATTTGAGCCTCTGTTGCAAAGGCAAAATTTGTGAAGTCCACGTCTCTCACTTTACAGTAGTAGTCTGGCACACCGAGGACTGGTCGGATGTTGTCATCTCCTTCCGATGGACACACCTCTGCTGGCACTCAAGTGTCCCTCTGTTGACCATTGGCTCCTTCCTCCGCAACCTTTTCCATTGACTGGCGGTCATCGGCTACTCGGTTGACCCCTGGATGTCATCTGCTGGTCATTTTCTAGCGACATCAGCTTTAAGTCTGGCTCGGGGCTTCACTTTCTCATCTGGGGAAAGGGTAGGCAGTTTCCTCTCTTCCTCCCAAACATCTTTAGATGCATCCCTCTTTAAGGCATTAGGGCTTACATATTCCTCCTCATTCACACATTCACTCACAGGTACAGTGGTGCCTTGCTTAGCGGTCACTCCGTTGAGCGATGAAATCACTTAGCGATGGGGTTTTGGCCATCACCAGAGCGATCGCTTAGCGATGGCCCCTATGGGGAAAAATCGCTTTGCGATGATCGCGGGGAAGCGATCATGGCAAAGCGACCCTTTTTGCACAGCTGATCGGCGGTTCCAAAATGGCTGTCAGAAAAAAATGGCCACCTGATGTTTTGCCTCGCTTTTGAGGCACCGAAAATGGCCGCCCCTATGGAGGATCTTCACATAAGGTCAGTTTTTAAGCCCATAGGAACGCATTAAACACATTTTAATGCATTTCTATGGGCTTTTTAAAATTGCTTAGCGATTAAATCGCTTAGCAACGTTTTTCCTGTAACGGATTAACATCGCTAAGTGAGGCACCACTGTATTTTTATTACAACATTTTCCCTATGTGGGGGACCACTATCATGGGTCACTTTAAGACTCTCAGGTGAGTGTCATTCAAGTGCAATCTTAAATGGTTTGTTTGTTTTAGATGCACTGAGCGTGTTATCTGATTCTATTTCTTCCTTCATAGATAAGCTAGGTAGGGGTTTGTCTTGCAAAGTCTTAAGGTCTATTTGTTCCTCCCTTGCCAAAAGCAATTCTCTCCCCTCTATAGTTCTCAGTTCTGCTACTTGGTCCTCAGGACAGAATGCTCTTTCCTGGGTCTCATTCAAGCCTTTCACTTTTTCAGGAGTACTTCCAAAGCTTGGCTCTGCCACTTCTAAGGACTTTTTCCTATATAAAAGCTCCTTATCCAGGCAAGACCTTTCAGGGCATTCAGAAGATAATAAAATGGGTGTACTGGTGGCTGTTTCAAAGCAGCCCCCCAAGCTAAAGTCTTCTTTCTGCTCCTGGGCAAAATTATTTTTATTTGGACTCTTCAGTAGTATGAAATCAGCTTCAGCACCACTATTAAGCTGGGTATTCAAGGAAACCTATCTCTCCAGGCTTCTTTCTGATACTCTATCAATCTCAGCTGCAGAGGGTGAGGTTTCACCCCTGCTTTGAGTGTGTAAGCACTAAAGCACTCTTGACATGCTCTATTAAGTCCCAACCAAGTAGAAAAGCTGCTGGTATTTCATCTGAAATGGCTACCTGCCACTTTCCAGACCAATTCCTATAGCCTATTTGAATCTCTGCCACTTTTAACACCACAGTTTCTTTCCCAATCCCTTTTAGGGTCATTGTTCTGCCTGGAATTATGTCATCCTGGGCTATCAGATCAGAAAGTACTATGGAAATTTGAGATCCCGTGTCCCTTATAGCAATGTATTTCTTTCCTCCCACTAATATCTTTTCACCAGTGTTTTGAGAAGAGTTTTGTCATTTTTTAGATAAAAACACTGGACTATAGGGGCTACACAGGAATGTCTTCTTGCTCAGTTGCTGTGGTTGCCATGGAGACAGAACCTTGGCCTCCACCTCAGAGGCCTCCACAGTTCCCAAGCAGTATACTTTCTTGATCTGGCCATTATCCTCCACATTTTTAGGTTTATTTTTTTTTACAATTGGATTGTAAATGACCAAGCTCGTTGCCTTTGCAACTCCTTCTCTCATTCTGAGGAGATTTGGTAAACTTTTCCTCAGAGTTCATTTGGTTCTGAGGACTAGGCTGTATTAATTTAGCTGAGGTGCCATCCTGGCCTTCATTCCCTGTTGTTTTCCTGAGGTAATTTTTATTAAAAGGTTTCTTATTGTAGTCCCAATTCTGCTTGTTAAAATTTACCTCAGATTTCATTTGGGTCTGAGAACTAGGCTGTGCTAATCTTTTCATTTCTATTTGAAATTTCATTTGTTTTATCTCCAACTTCATTTGTCCTTTTTCCTGCTCAAATGCCATTTGTCTGGCCTCTTGCTCAGCTTTTCCTCTCCTTTCTAATTTCATGGTTCTTTCTTTGATCACTAA
Source organism: Pogona vitticeps (assembly GCF_051106095.1). Classification (NCBI taxonomy): domain Eukaryota; kingdom Metazoa; phylum Chordata; class Lepidosauria; order Squamata; family Agamidae; genus Pogona; species Pogona vitticeps. Next base: position 288,222,474 of record NC_135784.1, read on the forward strand.
TTCTTTCAATTTAAATTCCTGTTGTAATTTCCATTTTAGAAAATCTTGAAAGCTTAGGATAATTGGTCTTTCTGAGGTATTTTCCTCAGTCTGTAACTGTTCTCCTGGATTTACAGGGTCTCCATTTCCCTCCATTTCCTGAAGTACTAAACTTTGTGCCTCTTGAGGCTCAGTTTCCACTATTACTAATCTTTTAGTTCCTTTGGGAGGCATATTTATCTGAGTTACTTTTTCTAGAGAGTGTTTCTACTGATTTTATAATGGACCTGTCTTTCTTCTTTTACTTCTAGCCACTGAAATGATTTCTATTTCAAGCAAAGCCTTTTTCTTCTCTTCCCTCAGACCTGCTCTGACCCCTGGCTTCTGCTTTTTCCACAAGCGCTAAGCTCTTAGAGCCTTGAGCCTTAAGCTAGCCCACTGGGTCTTCAAACCTTGAGGTAGAAATACAAGAATTTTCTCTCTGAGTCGTTCCCTATCTTAGGCCACCCAGATCTGGGTTCAGAAGCCCCCACCACTAAGCTTTTCCCAAAAGCTCGAGGAACCAAACCTCTTTGCCACAGACCTCTGTCTAAAAGGTATTCTTGACTCAAGAAAATTCTTTTTAAAATCAGGCTTGATTGGAGTTCTTCGAGTTCAACCTCAGGCTTCACTGGATTCCTTCATATCCCACTGCTGGACACCAATTGTGGTGTTCACCCTCGTGCCCTATGCTTGACCGTCAAGACTCAAAGCACTCAAAGGCAAACATCCCCTCTTCTACACTGCTGCAACCAGGTGATCACTAAATCACCATTACTTCAGAAAGATGAAGATTCAGGTCCACACTTCAAAGTCTTTTAAATAGAACTTTTGTTTATTGATTACAGACATTGAAATTGATTCATGAATATCTTCTTTAGCTAAATGTATTATTAACAACAACCTTCTATTTGATAATACACTTCTAACTCTAATCACACCTCAGAATTTCCCAAACTCCACACTCTATCTCCTTCTCCCTTCCTCTCACTCCACTCTGACCTTTCTCTGACTGCTCTTACTCTGACTCCACCTCTTATATAATTTCGCTCGGCTCCACCTCTCAGCAACATGAATATGCATGAACAATGACATAACAAAACATGAACCATTGACCTAATAAAGGGGAACGCTACAATAAACAAGTGGACAGCTATAATTATCTGATACTAGGTTTGAAGCCAGGTCAGTCTCCCACCTTCTGTAAGATGTTGTTACCCCACACATGTTGTGGGCTTTCGATCAGTATTTGCAAAAAAAAAAATGTTTTTAAATTTGTATATTAAGTTTAATATCTTGTGTTCAGCACCAGATTTTCTGCACAAAATACAAGGTTTTTGAAGAAAATACTGAGCCCCTCCCTCTCAAGCACATTTCCCCCTGCAAATGCCAAAATGAGAAAAATGCACACAAGCTCTCATAGTCTTAACTCCAAGGGAGAAAACCTCTTAAAGTTTTTGGGAAAAAAATGAAATACTCACCTCCCTAGTAGGACCATAACTCAGCGGTAAAGTTCAAAAATAACAACCATTTTGTCTGTGCCCACTCAAAGATAAATTCAACTGAATTTGTTGGGACTGACTCTGATGTGTATATAGGTTACAACAGATTCTTAAAACAATTCATACGAAAAGAGTCATTCAAATGTTCTATACAAACTGCATAATTCATTTGGTGGGGAATCAAGTCTTGATCCTATTCTACAGGACATTTTGGCATTCCATGGATTCAGAATAATATTGTTAATGTGTCTTTGTCACATGGGGTAAGACAATGTCCTGTGCAAGCAGCCAGCACCACTATCCTTTGAGTTGAATGGTGTTATTTAATATTGTTCAGCTTCAATACCATTCAACCAAAGTTGAATTAATTCTTTTCGATTCACCAAACTTAGGGTCAAGGTGCAAAAAATTAATAATAATTGCAAAGAAATAGAGAGTGCATTGTGAGTAGAGAGTTATATCAACATTGCTGTGAGATCCTTAGAGCTTCCCCACAGCACTGAGTGTTGAGTGCACTGTGAGAATAAGGCATTTGACCCTTGACACAGTGACCTTTTCAACAAAGGTCAAACACATCACCTTGGTGCTCAATGGCCGTCCTCCTTGCTCATAAGGCGGGTCTATCACTCAGAAGCTAAGTTCTCTAGTAACCCTTTAGATATACTGTATTAACAAAAGTATAATAGGAGTTAAATAATAACTTGTTTCATTCTGATAACATTAAATCCTTTATGGATATTCTTCTTATTATTTACCTATGTAGTGAGCTTCTCTGCTGCTAGAAATGTCAAGGATTTTTTTTAAAAATTCTCTATGTACACACATGCGTGTACATACATATATACACACAAACATACACACACCACATGTTTATAACATGTGTTATCGTCCCATTTCCAGATAGAAGGTGAAAAAATAGAAACATGCACAAAACAACAGTTTCACAATTAAAGGTCATAAAACATTGCTCCTTCTGTGCCACATTTTTAAAAAAGTTTCCATGTCTATGGCAAGAAATTTACAAATGAATGTCATACTTACATGTTACATAGCAACCCCTGAACAAAAAGCAAGCTAATCTGCTACTTGCAGAGCTTCAGAAACTTGTCATAGGAAAAATAAATGTCCATTAACTCTTAAGGTAGCTCTGTTTCTAATTGCAATTCTTGCATATTGTCTTTTTCTGCCCAAAGTTTCTCAAGTACAACAAATGATTAAAACCACACTAAAATCAAACCACGTGACTTGAAAAGGCACCAGATTCTTCAGAAAAGGAAAATAGCTTCCCTATGTGCCAGAATCATCCTGGTGTCTGTGTGTTTCTTATATGTGGTGAGCTTATTCCAGAGAATAGGTGTCACTAGAGAGAAAGCTGCTGCCAGATTCTATCAATCTGTGCTGCAACGAGACTGTTTTTGAAAGATGACTGCAGCATTTAGGCAAGTCTTTAGGGGTGTAGATGTTCACTAGGTCTGGCACAAACTGGCTTGATAATTTAGGAATTAATATCAACACTTTAAATGTGGAACACTAGCAAATTGGCAACCAGGGCCAATTAGTGCAATGCAATGCAATGCAATGGGGAAGAGGCTCAGAGAAACGATGGAGAAACAAAAAACATGGCATTGGTGGACTAGATTTGAATTAGGGATGTAAAATCCTTCCTTGTCTTCTTTTCAAATACTTGGCTGGGACATCACAAAATTTTTGTCCTTCCCTATGAAATGGAACACAATATTCGAATGTTATTATCACCAGGAGCACTTATTTTGATGACAAAGATATTTGTGCAAATAGTATTACCGACATAACTTACCATAATTGCACAAAACAATGAGCCATTGCCTTGCTTCATGGACTTTTAAAAATTTGAAGCAATGGATGGGTTGTTTGTGACTCCTAAAACATCAGAGAGTCCTTTGTGCTTTCTCTATGTGTGTGAATTTCTTCTCAAAGGGCAAATAAAGTTGTTTTGGCCAGCTTGCTGCCAAGACATCTTCTGCAAATTGCAGAAACCTTGGTTGGGTGAAAAGCATGTCTCCCTCTAGTGTCACTCTTTCACTGGATGTGGAAGATCACATGGTGCTTCAAATTGCCTAGTTTAGATACATCATCATGTTCTGAATTTCCAGACTGATGAGAATGAAGAAATCAATAACCATGCATCTTTAATCCGAATTGTGCTTCAGCCTGCTCCATACCCCTTCCGTAATTGTTTCATAGATTGGCAATACTGCTGATGTTACACAGGTAAGGTATGCAAAATACTATGTATTTTTACTATTGAGTTGCTAAAATATTCTAGATTTGCTCGTAAATTTAATAGTGCTTCTTTGGATTATATTGTCTTGGGGCATATTTATCAGTAAATCCCTTCAAGTATCCAATTTACTACCAGTGATAAAGCAGTAAGTCCAAAAAAAGTGAGAACACAAACATTGAATAATTGAAACATATTGATGATATGCACCATATAATTTAAAAGGGGGGGAGTTTATAATAGCTTTTCTTTTTCACTGATTTTGCTCCCCATTTAAATTATATAGTAAATATCAAACAAGTCAGAGTATGATATATTTAATCTTGGTCATTGTATTTCTCAAGCGTGCTGCAGAAAAAGAAAAAAAAGAAAGTATAATCAGGTTGCAGATGTAATAGGCAAAGGATTGTTCCAACCAGTTATTTTCTTCTGAAGAGAATATTGGTTTAAGTACCTGCTAATTTGCTGCTCTCCCACAGCAAGAACACAATGGTACCCGAGGAGAGAAGCCACTCCACCTCAAATCTCCGGCTGCTACCTTGCAGCCTTCACCTTGTTTTTCATGTATATTAAACTATGTCTATTTTCCAAGGGGATTTTTTTTTCTTAAGCAGATGCTATGTCTGTGAATCTTGGGCATTCAAATATAGAATCAAAATACAGTTATTTCTGTGTCCCCTGAAATTTATCAAGAGAAAAAACTGGAAAATTAAATGGGGATGACATGAGAAGAAGAAGTCAAGTTATTTTTTCTCACCTATGGGACCAAATTATTAGCCATCAGAGGAAGGCAAAATGCTACATAAAAGGTAAAGGTAAAGGTTCCCCTTGACAATTTTTGTCCAGTCGTGTTCGACTGTAGGGGGCGGTGCTCATCCCCGTTTCCAAGCCATAGAGCCAGCGTTTTGTCCGAAGACAATCTCCCGTGGTCACATGGCCAGTGTGACTTAGACACAGAACGCTGTTACCTTCCCACCAAAGTGGTTCCTATTTATCTACTTGCATTTTCATGCTTTCGAACTGCTAGGCTGGCGGGAGCTGGGACAAGCGACGGGAGCTCACTCCGTCGCGTGGATTCGATCTTACGACTGCTGGTCTTCTGACCCTGCAGCACAGGCTTCTGCGGTTTAGCCCACAGTGCCACCACGACCCCCTAAAATGCTACATATCTGCCCTTAAAAAACAACAACAAGTACACTATAATTGCCTGTATCTTGCTGGCTGGATAGCTCAGTATTTTAGTCATCTGGCTGTGGAGCCAGAGGTTGGGAGTTTGATTCCCCATGGTTCGTTCTGCAAGTAGAGGCAGCCCGTGGGCAAACTGCAAAGTCAAAGGGCTTCTCTACACGAAGGGAAAGGTAACATGACTATTATTATATAACAATCTACTCTCTTTCTAAACATCTGGACTTTGGCTGGACTATCTTCAAAAATAGCCTTAATGGATTTCAACTTTGGGACAAAACAACATATATGCAAATGTTCCTAATTTAAAAACCATATCACTGTTAAATGATGGTGCAAATCATGTCAGCAGTTATCTCAGGTCACTGAATGTTAGAATTGTCTTGCTCCATGATTAAAAGAAGGCAACTTCAGTGCAGAAGCTCATTTTGAAGTTCAGGTGTTTACCTTGACGATCTTCACAGCCGCGTTCTCTGGAACATTCCAAAAATGCAAATGGCTGTGGTTGTGATACATCTTTTGCAGAATACATGGGCCTACCCATTGTAGACCAAGCTAATATAGTGTACCTTGCATTATAAAAAAAGATAGATTACACTATTTTATTGCTGCTGGGAATATTCACCACCACCAAGATTAGTATGCCAATTATAGTGAACAGTGAATATTCACAGAAAACAGAGAAAGATTATGTGTACTAGAGGATACACTACCCAGTTTGGTGTAGTGGATAGATTGGTGTACTAAGATTCTGGAGAACAGGGTTGAAATCCCCACTTGGAAACTCATTGGGGAAATAGAACTGGTAAAACCACTTCTTAAAATATCTCACCTACCTGGAAAGCCCTGTTAGGGTTGCTATAAGTCGGTTCCAGCTTGATGACACAGAACACAGTAGAGGATGCAATCATCCTTTCTTATGGAAATGTCACAGTGTTTTGAATCTAGGAGCAATGGACCCATCACAAAACAGGCTGGCAGGTTCAATAAACAGAATATGGCATCTCTGCTTGAGTATACTGCAGATAGATCAAAATGGAGTAAGTGCGGTTGATGTACAGCTGTACACTCTTTAATAACAACTGGAAGAGAAGCCTTGACATGTCTCAAATAATGTCCTGGGCAAAGTTATTGACTTGATATGACTTAAGTAAGATTCCCATTGCACTCTGTCATTCATATTCATCTGCCCAAAAGAGAGAAGCCCGTTCTTCTTTTCTTGCATGCAATTGTGTTTCCTGTAACAAGGTCAACTGTTAGCTGAGCAATGTGTTGCTTTGTATGGCTGCCAAGTTTTAATTGAAACATTGTGATAAATTTCACTGCAAGGTCAGATGCTATTTTCTGGTTAAGGAGAGGTCAAGCTGGTCTCTTAAAGAACCACTCTTGGTTTTTATGGTGTCCAGTGATTTGTACTTGGAAGTTGATTTACTGCAGATATGACCCACTTACTCTCATCTGACCTCCTCTAAAATTGTCAAAACAGGAGCTCACCCTAAGCCACTGCTTGGGAAAGATTATTTTATCAAACTGAGCTTCATTTTATTAGTGCAAAAATAGGTCTCGCCAAATCAATAGAACAGGAAGCATTCACTTTATTGCTTTAGATTAGAGGTTCTAAAGGTTACTCAACATAAACAGAGAAAGGCCTATAGTAAGATTGGTGACCAGTGTATTTTATTTGAACTTTTTAGCTGATTTTTAGCAGTTGATTAATTCTTCTTGATAATTGCCTATCTGAAGAGTTTTAGGTTAAGGTACAGGTAAATATATACATAATATTAAGGTTGTTGTTAAATGTGTTGCAAATTTGTACATTATTGATTTTATTGGAATGCATTCTGGTGTAGAGCACAATATATATTTATTGCTATTATGATTACTACTACTACTACTACTACTACTACTACTACTACTACTACTACTACTACTACTACTACTACTACTACTACTGCTACTCAGAAACACCAGGCACAGTCAACATTATAAAAACACTAATGGGTATTATATAACAGATACAAGTTTCAATCAGAAACCTAAGCATCTGTTAAATATCGGTGCAGTATGTTTGCTGTTCCTAATACTGCAATTTTTTTGTAGCTCTGATGGTGTGATTTCTGAGATCTGCAACTGCTTATAGTACTGCGTGAAATTTCTTGATACTGTTCCCAAAGCCCCAATGACTACGGGGACCACTGAAGTGTATTTCTTTCAGAGGCGAGATGTTTCAATCGCCAGGTCTCTGTACTTTGTTAGTTTTTCTGATTTTTTATTTTCAACTCTGGCATCCCCGTGGAATTGCAGTGTCAATGATTCTGACATTTCTTTGTACTATTACTACTGGTAGGTCTGATGTGTTATGTTCAAGGTGTCTATTAGTTTGAATGATGATGATGATGATGATGATGATGATGATGATGATGATGATGATGATGATGATGATTGGCTATTAGATGGCAGGGAGCTTGAACAGACGTAGCAATTTCCCTACTTAGGAGTGATCTTTTCTCTGTATTGATCTTGGTGACACCATCAAGATAGTATTTTGTGTAAAACAAAAGTGCTAACAAAAGCTATTGTGAATTTCTACAGTATGAAAGGAGATCATTATGTTCCAGGACTGTTATAAGCATTTAACATAAACGTGGTTCCAGTGATTTTGTACGGTATCACAATATGGATGACTAGAGTGTTGAAGAAACTTGACCATTCCCTCTCTTCCCTCCTCTGTTTTGTGAGCAGAGTTTGCCCAGCCTTCTCTTTTGGTTTTAGCATTTAAACAGGCCATTGAATTAAAGATAAAAGCTATCTTTTCTCTTTTCTTGCTCTACCACGGGAAGATTCTTTTAGACCCTCCTGGCAGAAATAATATATAGCAAGATAGAACTCCTGAGTTTATTGCAAGAATTGATTATGAATATGGGCAAAGGAGAGTCAAGATAATACATAAAGAAGCAGATTGCCAAGTAGCTCTGGCTAATACACAAATGAGAGCTCAACATGTTTGTTTCCCCTCTTTTTTGGTATTTCTATTCCCAAGTTAGTCCTATAATTTTTTTAAAAAAAATCTAACTACTCTGTGTTATTGTCAGGCCATTTTATATGCAAGAATGCTGTCTCTTTAAGAAAGATGCAAGGAATGTTGTTAGAGTAACCTTACTCCAAGAGAATTTATCCATGGGACAACACTAGGTTGGATACCTTTTTTACATATTTTGTATTCTTGGCCTTTTTCTACAACTCTGGAGAGCATTTTATTAAACCTCTGTTGTGTTTGTTGGAAATATAATTCTCTGAAGATCTTGTCTCCACATTGTTAGAAGAGAAAAATCTCCATTTCTTTGTAAAAAGGTAAAGGTAAAGGTTCCCCTTGACAATTTGTCCAGTTGTGTCTGACTCTAGGCTGCGGTGGTCATCTCCGTTACCAACCCATAGAGCTAGCGTTTGTCCGAAGACGATCCTTCGTGGTCACATGGCCAGTGTAACTAGACACGGAACACCGTTTACCTTCCCACCGAGGTGGTACCTATTTATCTACTCACATTTTTTTGCATTTTGCATGCTTTCAAACCGCTAGGTTGGCAAGAGCTGGGACAAGCGACAGGGGCTCACTCCGTCGCATGGATTTCATCTTACGACTGCAGGTCTTCTGACCTTGCAGCATAGAGGATTCAGTGGTTTAACCCACCATGTCTCTGAATTCAGTTCTCGCTAGTAGTTGCTAAATTTGTTGCTGCTATGCAGTCCTCCAAGATAGTTGAATTGCTCTAGGGTATTTAAATATTTGGGTTTTTTTTGCCACTCAAGAGTTTTTCATGGGGGGGGGGGAGGAAGGAAGCTTTTGGAAAAGCTTAAGTGAATTCAGGATCCAACCAGCAGAGTTTGAAAAATACATGTCAGTAAGCAGTGATCCCTTGTCTATATTCCATGTTTATATACATACATGCATGCTCATGCACACATACTGAAACATATCTACAAATATCTGAAGTTCTACCCACATGACCAAAAATTGGGCCCTGCCACACCAAAGTTTCTGCTCTAATTCAGTGGTTCCCCAACCTGTAATCCCCAGATGTTCTTAGACTCATACTTCCAGAAGTCTTAACCACTAGCTCTTCTGGCCACTGCTCTAATCTATCTGCTAGTATTTGGGCTATAAAGGACTCTTCATGTCTTTGAAGTAGAATCTAGATTCTTCATAGCCCCATAGCTTTATTAGCCCCATGGCCTTTTCTATTCCCCCACCCTATTTCTTGGGCAGCAAAATGTCCTTAATTTCTTCCCATGAAATTCTGTACATTACTCTTGGGATATTGCATGGGTGTTGATGCTATCCTCTGCAGGACTCCTTATCAGCATCTAGAGAAGTCTTGCTTCTTGCTTCCTCTGCAAGATCAAGTCGGACAGTCCTGCCTTGCTTGTGACTGAAGTATTGACCTTCATAAGATTTTTGTGCTCCCTATTTATTTTTGTCAACTTCAAGCCCTTACGCTGGTCAGTTTCAAATACTTGAATCCAACCCATGAACTAAATATGGGCAGTGTTTGAAATTGATCAATAAGAACCTGAAATTGACAAGAGAGAGAAAAAGGCAGGAGCAGGGCCAGCCTGTTCAAACTAATCTTCAAGAGGACTTTGTCAAGAAGGACTAAATAATGCAAAAATAGAAGCAGTTTGCAACATTTCTCCCTGCTAATGCTCCGGGAAACCTCCTGGTTTCCATTGGGCCCCTAAAGGGATTTGAAGCCAGGTCAAAATGTCAGGAGTTGACAAAATTGAAAAAAAACCCTGCTACGTACTCCTTACATCCCCAACTGAAGAAAATGACGGCAATACATGAAAACTCACAGTGAAACCAATGTGTTATCGTAAAGATGGCACGAGACTCTTGTTTATGTTTTTGATTTTGCAGAAGCAGACTGACATGACTATCTCTTTGAAAACAGGATGCTTTTTCCCCCTGCAATAGACTGACCCATAGTTACCCCTTTTTGAAAATTCAGATTGTTCTCCAACTGATATTTTGAACAGCAATACAAATATAAATGGTGGCATCATATAGTCTGTCTTTTGAAAAGGTGAAAGCTTGGGGAGAAGGGAAGAGGGTCCTTTTGTATATGCCCAATGCCTTCCATTTTGATGCTGTTGAGTTTCTCCTCTCCGCTTCTTTCTGCGCCGAACAAGAGTCAGCAAGACAGTGGGTGCAGCCCCTGCATCTTTATAATCCTTAGCAGATGTCAGCTGTTTACAATGCACAGGTTGTTTTTAGCACTCAGGGTAACGCAGAGGAGCAACCCTTCAGAACACAAGGACTTCAGCTCTTTTCGGAGGTCGATCAGCTCACAGTACAATGCTAATGAAAGTAAGACCAACTGTCCCTTTGCAGCATCAGCTGCTTCGCAAAGGCTGATATTTTGCTACTGAAACCAAGCCCCCCCTCCCTCTTTCATACTCCTTTTTTTTGGTGCTTTGTTTGCTGGGTAATTAACAGTAATGACATCTTGCAGCCTTGCTTTGTTTCAGGGGCTCAGCTTGTTTCTTTCAGATTTGGGTGGACTGGAACAGATAAACATTAGGTGCCCTCATGGCTACAAGCATGGTGGCCTGCTTGTCATATAGACCAGCAGGCAATTCCATGCTTAATCACCTGCCTCTTTTCTTCTTTCCAAGAAGGCAATAAAAATAACATATAAGCTGCAAGCCCTTTCTCCCTCTCTTTTTCTGTCTTCTGGAGAAGGAGAAGAATAAGGGAGAAAGAAAGGGAGAGGTCTTCACAAATAAACACACAAATAATACAAGCTTTTGAAACAAAACAAAAGAAAACATTGACCTTCAGTTTTTCAAATCGAATTTAATCTTCCAGCTCTGGATGGAGATACATTCTAGATATAGTTTATTCAAATGAAGGGAGAGGAAGGGGGAGAAAGCTACAGACAAGCAATCTGATTGTGAAATATGGAGGGGGGAATTCAATTACCCACAGTTACACAGCTGAATGGCTTTTTCCTCCCTTTTGTCTGGTCATCAAAGCTAATGTGACTACTTTAAACAAAAGATATTCAATTAAACAGAAATATTTTCAATGAACTGTAAGTCGGTAGGTAAGTGGCAAGGTCGGGAACATATGTCTACTGGGGGATGTTTAGGAAATGTCTGCTGTTTTTTATTTTGTAGATAGTCTTTGCAGGTTTTTTTAAAAACTATAATGTATAAAAATCAATGGTTCACTTGGGAAGAGAGAAAAATTACTCAGAAAGAATTTCTGTTTATCCAGACATGCCAATTAAATAGATGAATTAATTACATAATGAGAAAATATGGTTTGAGAAGAGATGTTTTTAGCATCAGGACACCCTTTCCATATTTGTCTCTTAATCATATTCCACACGTTCTGCAAATGGACAACAGAATACTACATCTTGTGGGTAACAGTGGTTGACAATATCATACTGATTAGGGATATTTCTCATGTTTTCTGAAGCAAGGTGGATAGTGTCCTTCCCCTCCACAATCTCTCACTACTTCTTGGCATAGTCTCAAAGGACTATTTAGAAGGACTGAGATTATGCTTACCTAGACAGTTTGAAGGTAAGGGCATCATGCCTTGATGCCTGTTTAAAGGCTTTGGCTGGCTCAAAATATCATGTGTTGCCTCCTGAGGCCAGAGGAGCACACAATGCTAAGCGTTCCCAGTGCCTATTCCATCTCTCTTCCATTCTACACAATATTCAATGGGCCGGTTTTGATCTACCAAGTGCCAACCTACCCTCACTTTCCATTCCTCTTTTGTTTCACTGAAATCATTAAGATTACCAAGGGCACTAATGGTTGTTGTGGGTTTTTTGGGCTCTTTGGCCGTGTTCTGACGGTTGTTCTTCCTGACGTTTCACCAGTCTCTGTGGTCGGCATCTTCAGAGGACTATCGTGGAGAATGTTTATAACAATACAGTGGTGCCTCGCTTAACAATGATAATTGGTTCCCAAAAAATCGCTGTTAAGCGATTTCATCGCTAAGTGAAACACGGTTTCCCGTAGAAATGCATTGAAAACCAGATAATCCATTCCAATGGGAACGGATTGCTGTCCTTAAGCTAAAATCGCCATAGGAAACATCGCTAAGCGAAACACGGTTCCCCAATTGAAATGCATTGAAACCTATTCAATGCATCTCAATGGGGGGAAAATTACAACAAATTTAAAAAGAGTCGGAGCAAAGTCAAATTAGTTTAACAAAGGGTTTATTAAGTGCACTTATGATTTCAAGCATTCTAAACATTTTTAAAACATTTTTAAACATTTAAAAAACAGCCAACATGAGGCTGTCAAAACCATCGTTAAGCGAAACAGGGGGACCCAAACTGTCATCGCTATGTGAAGCATGGTCCCAAACATCGCTATGCGAAAATCACCCACAGGAACCATCGTTAAACGGAGAGCAAGATTGCTGAAAAAAGTCATTGCTAAGCAATTTTATCGTTAAACAAAGCAATCGTTAAGTGAGGCACCAATGTACTTGTGTCCACCAATTCTTTACATATTTTAGAAGTCATGTGGATTTTTTTCCACATAATGCTATTCATTCCTGGCCTAACTACCCAGTCAACATTATTGGTATAGTATAACACTATATATTTTATTTGGATTCCCCATTCTGCCTCCCAGGAGAAGAGTCAGCCTATGTAACTTTGGGCAAGCTGCACAATCTCACTACACCCACAGAAAAGAGAATGATAAACCACTTATGAGCACTCTATACCTGTAAAACCCTGAAGAGGATTGCCATACATCAGAACGGTTGCTGCTGCTGCTGCTATTAGTACTACTGTTAGTATTATAGATTTATCTGATAAATCTATAATATTTTTCATATGTGTTTTTCTTCTTATATTTGTTTTAAATGCTTAGAATTCCTTGGGAGTGTATGTTCAATGGGATTTAATGTCTGAGTGGATGTGGATAGAATATTGTGCTGTAAACATTGGTATTTATTCCAAGCACTTTGGATGGAGAGGGTAACCTTTCCCCCACCCCCACGATTAAATAGAGAGTTGACAGAAGTAAGTAGTTTGATGCTTGAAGCTACAATGCCTTTAAGAGTGAGAGTTAAAGGTCATGGAAAGAAAAAGTTCACTGCCGCAATTGAATAAGACTATAGTAACAATGTGAGAGAGCATTTAAGTGCTTTTTAAAAATGAGGTGGACTTTGTATTTGTACAGAACTTGGAAAATCTACTTTCCTGAACTGAAACTGGTTTAATTTCTCTGGGTAGCATAGCCATGATCCTTAAAGCAAAGGTGCTAAAGAAGGTTGGTTAAAATAAAGTGCAGGCGATTATTTTACTCTCACCACTTTGCACTGGCACATGGGATCCCAAGGTAGCTGGGTATTATTCATCTTCCTGACAGAGCCAAATCCTCCAAGGCAGTGGAGGGAGGAAGTGGCAGTTGTAGGGGCAGGGGCAGCAGCAGCTTCTTCACCACTTTCAGCATTTTATTACTTTAAGCAGTTGTCTAACCCAGACTAAGGAAGACTTCTTCTAGAGGACCATCAGTTTCCAGCAAAATGTTATCTCACCATTCATGTAATAAACCTGATAAGCTGGAAGTGTTTGGTGGGCTGCTGCTGGTTGTTAATTCCAGTTGTGCTGGGCTGAAATCTTGGTGGTGCAACTACGTCTGCAAAAGGGTAACGACATCACTAGCAGGGTGAGATTTTTGGAAATTAAAGTCTCAATTTTACTGGTAGGGAAATATTTTTGGCAATGAAATATTTCTTCCTTCTGCCCTGCAGCTCCCAGGGCTTCCATGTGATGAAAGGGATTATATGGGAGTCCGTAAAGCTGTGGGAAAGAAGAAAGAAATCTTAAATATACTGATGTTCTCTCTCTGATGGTGGCGGCATCATCCTGATGTAATTATGCTAACAGACTTCAGTCACATAGTAAAATATTCTGCTGTTAAATTATATATGTGGTGTGGTGGTTGAATTATGCTGTTTTTTATTCTGAGTATAACCTAAATTTAAAAAACACACAAAAGAGGCTCTTTCTTTCAGTTTTAGGTTTGGAAACAGGCATGAACCTCAATTCGGAGGTTTGTGCTCGTTGATAAGCACAACAGCACAGGTGCTGCACATCCCCTTCCCCTACTTCCCCAGCCAATGCCCTACTCACCAGCTAGTGTGCACTCCTCTCCTCCTGATAATTCTTTAATTTGCTTCCCAGAATAGAAAATTATTGGACATTGCTAATTATTACATTCATTCTATAATGTATCATAAGTAGGGGGAAGTTTTCTATAACATTTCACATTTTCTGTGCAACCTATATTTGAACCCATAAGCAAGCTCAAAAATGTTATGAGTAAACTGGCCTTTCTCACCAGATTACTCATAAACACGTTCAAACCCACACATAAGTTCAAACATAGGTTGCAGAAAAAATATGACATACCATAGAAATCCTCCCCCTTAATCATAAAGGATCTCCAACTTATCCTTGACAATAATACTTCACTCTCCCAAGCCCAGGTGGCAGGCTTATACAGTACTTGCTTACAGACAACCACTCTAGTCTCAAGCAACTACTGTCACGCAATGGACTACGCAACACGGGCACAGAGATGGAAACTAGACCCTGCTACAAACTCAAATGCTAGCTCTGCCCCTACATTTATCCTGCAACATAACTTGTTGTTTGTTTAGTCATTGAATCATGTCCAACTCTTCGTGACCCCATGGACCAGAGCACGCCAGACCCTCCTATCTTCCACTGCCTCCCGGAGATGTGTCAAATTCATGTTGGTAGCTTCGATGAGGTGGAAGGTAGTAGGAAAAGAGGAAGATCTAACATGAGATGGATTAATTCAATAAGAAAACCATGATTTTCAATTTGTAGAACCTGAGATGATAACAGGACCTTTTGAAAATCATTATTCATAGGGTTGCTGAGTATCATTATCAGAAGTTACGTGATGACACAATAAAACAATATTGGAGCCTCAGCTTCAGGATCTGTCCTTCCAGTGAGCACTCAGGGTTGATTTCCTTCAAAATGGATAGGTTTGTTCTCCTTGCAGTCCAGGGGACTCTCAAGAGCCTCCTCCAGCACCACAATTCAAAAGCATAAGTTGTTCGGTGGTCAGCCTTCTTTATGGTCCAGCTCTCAATTCCATAGACAGTGGTGCCTTGCATAGCGATGTTAATTCGTTCTGCAAAAATCACTGCAGAATGAAAACATCTCTATGCGATATTAAAAAGACCATAGAAACGCATTGAAACCCCTTCAATGCATTCCTATGGGCTTAAATCTCACAGTTCAGTGAAGATCCTCCATAGCGCGGCTATTTTCACTGTCTGGTAAGCGAGGAATCCGTCCCTAAACACAGTGGGCAGCCATTTGGTTTACCCAGCGGCCATTTTGAAACTGCCGATCAGGTGGCCGAAAATGGAGGCGTTGTGATGATCGCTTCCCTGCGATCATCGCAAAGCGAAATTCCCCCATAGGGAACATCACAAATGAGCCTACCCGGCTGTTAAGATCTAGCCAGGGGGCCCTTTTGAAAGAGCCATCCCTCAAGGAGGTAAGAGGGATGGCTTGTAGACAAAGGGCCTTCTCGGCAGCTGCCCCCAGACTATGGAACGCCCTCCCAACTGAAATTCGCCTGGCGCCGACACTGATGATATTTCGGCGCCAGGTCAAAACCTTCCTGTTCCAGAAGGCTTTTAATTGAAATAACATTAACTGTGGGTCTTAATGATGGCAGTTTTAATTGTATTTTAATTGTATTTTAATTGTATTTTAATCATTTTATTTTATTCCATTGAATTTTAATTGTTGTAAGCTGCCCAGAGACCTTTGGGTAGAGTGGGCGGCATATAAATTAAATAAATAAATAAATAAATAAAAACAATCGCTTTTGCGATTGCAAAAAATGCATCGCAAAGCGATTTAGTCATAAAACTAAGCGATCGCTATGCGAGGCACCACTGTATCACTACAGGAAAAATCATAGCTTTGACTATGCAGGCTTTTGTTGGCAAGGTGATGTCTCTGCTTTTTAAGATGCTGTCGAGGTTTGTCATCACTTTCCTCTCAAAAAGCAGGGTTCTTTTAATTTCCTGGCTGCTGTCACCATCTGCGTTGATCATGAAACCCAAGAAAGTAAAACCTGTCCCGCCTCCATATTTTCCCCTTCTATTTGCCAGGATGTGATGAGACCAGTGGCCATGATCTTAGTTTTTTTGATGTTGAGCTTCAGACCGTTTTTTGCCCTCTCCTCTTTCAACCTCATTATGAGGTTCTTTAATTCCTCCTCACTTTTTGCCATCAGAGTGGCATCATCTGCATATCTGAGGTTGTTGGTATTTCTTCCGGCAATCTTAATTCCGGTTTGGGATTCATCCAGTCCAGCCTTTCACATGATGTACAGTCATGCCCCGCTTTACGATTACCCCACATTACGACAAATCTGCTTCACAATGACGTTTTTGTGATCGCAAAACGATGGTCTAAATAGGGTTTTTTCGCTTTGCGATGACTGGTTCCCTGCTTTGGGAACCGATTCTTCGCAAAACAATGTTTTTTAAATAGGTGATTGGTGGTTTCAAAATGGCTACCGGGTAATTAAAATGGCTGCCCACTGTGTTTAGGGAGGGATTCCCTGCTATATAGGCACCAAAAATGGCCGCCGTATGGAGGATCTTCACTGGATGGTGAGTTTTTAGCTCATTGGAACGCATTGAAAGGTTTTCAATGCGTTTCAGTGGGCTTTTTATTTTCGCTTTACAATGTTTTTGCTTAACAGCAATTTTCCTGGAATGGATTATCACCGTTAAGCGAGGCACCACTGTATTCTGCATATAAATAAGCAAGGAAACAATATACAGCCTTGTCGTACTCCCAATTTTGAACCAATTCAGTTATTCCATATCCAGTTTTAATTGTTGCTTCCTGTTCCACATATAGATTTCTCAGGAGATAGATAAAGTGGTCAGGCACTCCCGTTTCTTTAAGAACCTGACATAGTTTCTTGTTGTCCACATAGTCAAAGGCTTTTGCATAGTCAATGAAGCAGAAGTAGATGTTTTTCTGGAAATCTCTGGCTTTTTCCATAATCCAGCGCATGTTAGCAATTTGGTCTCTAGTTCCTCTGCCCCTTCAAAATCCAGCTTGTACTTCTGGGAGTTCTCAGTCCACATACTGCTGAAGCCTACCTTGGAGGATTTTGAACATAACCTTACTAGCGTGTGGAATGAGTGCAATTGTACGGTAGTTGGAACATTCTTTGACACTGCCCTTCTTTGGGACTGGGATGTAGATTGATCTTTTACAATCCTCTGGCCACTGCTGAATTTTCCAAACTTGCTGGCATACTGAGTGTAGCACCTTAACAGTGTCATCTTTTAAGATTTTAAATAGTTCTACTGGAATACCATCACCTCCACTGGCCTTGTTGTTAGCCATGCTTTCTAAGGCCCACTTGACTTCACTCTCCAGGATGTCTGGCTCAAGGTCAGCAGCCACACTATCTGGGTTGTCTGGGACATCCATATCTTTATGATATAATTCCTCTGTGTATTTTTGCCACCTTTTCTTGATGTCTTCTGCTTCTTTGAGCTCCCTATCATTGTTGTCCTTTATTATGTCCATCTTTGCACAAAATATTCCTTGAATAGCTCCAATTTTCCTGAACAGATCTCTGGTTATTTCCCTTTCCATTATTCTATTTCTCTGCTATTTGTAAGGCCTCATTGGACAGCCACTTTGCTTTCTTGCATTTACCTTTCTTTGGGATGGTTTTTGTTGCTGCCTCCTGTACATTGTTATGAGCCTCCATCCATAGTTCTTCAGTCCACCAAATCCAGTTCCTTAAAGCTGTTCTTCACTTCTGCTGTGTATTTGTAAGGGGTTTGGTTTAGATTATATCTGACTAGCCCAGTGGTTTTTCCTACTTTCTTCAGTTTAAGCTTGAGTTTTGCTATAAGAAGCTGATGATCAGAGCCACAATCAGCTCCAGATCCTGTTTTTGCTGACTGTATAGAGCTTCACCATCTTTGGCTGCAGAGAACATAATCAATATGATTTTGGTATTGCCCATCTGATGATGTCCATGTGTAGAGTCACCTCTTGTGTTGTTGGAAAAGAGTGTTTGTGGTGTCCAGCTTGTTCTCTTGACAAAACTCTATTAGCCTTTGCCCTGCTTTGTTTTGTATTCCAAGGCCAATCTTTCATGTTGTTCCTTTTATCTCTTGACTCCCTGCTTTAGCATTCCAGTCTCCTATAATGAAAAGAACATTTTTCTTTGGCGTCAGTTCTAGAAGATGTTGTAAGTCTTCAAAGAATTGGTCAATTTCAACCTCTTCAGCTTTGGTGGTTGTTCCATAAACTTGGATTGTTGTGATGTTGAAAGGTCTGCCTTGGATTCGTATTGAAATCATTCTATCATTTTTGAGATGGTATCCCAGTACAGCTTTTCCCACTCTTTTGTTGACTATGAGGCTACTCCATTTCTTCTATGGGATTCTTGCCCGCAATAGTAGATATGATAATCATCTGAACTGACTTTGCCCAATCCCGTCCATTGACCCAGGATGTCAATGTTTATTCTTGCCATCTCCTTTTTGACCACATCCAGCTTATCAAGGTTCATAGATCTTACATTCCAGGTTCTTATTTTTCTTTGCAGCCTCGGACTTTCCTTTCACTTCCAGGCGCATCCACAGCTGCGCATCCTTTCGGCTTTGGCCCAACCACTTCATTAGCTCTGGAGCTACTTGTACTTGTCCTCCACTCTTCCTCAGTAGCATGTTGGACGCCTTCCGACCTGAGGGGTTCATCTTCCAGCATCATATCTTTTACCTTTTGTTTCTGTTCATGGAGTTTTCTTGGCAAAGATACTAGAGTGGCTTGCCAGTTCCTGCTGCAGGTGGATCACGTTTAGTCAGAACTCCCCAACCTGACCTGTCCGTCTTGGGCATCCCTGCATGGCATCTCTCATAGCTTCTCTATAGCAACACAACTACAGGACATAAAATATCAGACAGAACATGAAGGATATTTTTATATGTTCCTCTGCCAATATCTATGCCATATTTTGCCAGTAACTCTACCATATTTTGCCTTTGCGCTGTACCTAAGACAAATAGGACAGCCTCTGTGCAAAAGAATTAATGGATGCAGACTGGACATCAGGAATGGCAATATACAGAAACTTGTTTCAAATCATTTTAATTTACCTGGACACTCTGCATAAGATCTGAAAGTTGCCATTCTGGGGAAGAAAACTTAGGGAAACCTATGTCACTGCTTTTGACAAGGTCCCATGGGAGGAGATGGGACACAGAATCTGTGGCACCCGTGCAGCACATGTGGGCCTGATCCTCCACACCATGCCAAACTGCGATAAGTGACCATCTCTAATTTCTACCTAGGTGTTTTGTTTTTATAAAAAGTTATGAATTTCTTATTTACTAATCTAATATTTATCTCACCCTTCTTCCACAAAGGAATATATAACTCCCTTCTTCCTTTCTTCCTCCCAAGTATTGGCAAAATGTGGAAATTGCTAGCTTAAAACCTCCAGTTACACACCAGAGAAAAGTGCAGACTTGGACTTAAATAGCAGATTATATAATTTATAAGTCTCCCCCAAATATACCACCCCTTATTGTTCTTTTTACCTCAATTGACATTATAGTCTCTGTAAGGTTCTGTTAGAAACTTTGATGTTGAGAAAGAATTAAAAATGTTTGTTTTATTCACAAACCTTCTTATATATCAGAATAACAAACAAACATATTCATTCATTACATAGTATGAGATCATAATTGGTTAACTTTATTAGATGTATACAGATGTATCAAATGTGTGTTGGAAATGTGAAGCACAAGTGGGAAGCTGTTATCATATGTGGTGGTCATGTAGAGTAGCGAAACAGTATTGGAAAAGAGTACATGCTGTATTGCAACAAATATTGCTTTGTAAGGTGCCATTAACCCCAGAACTGTTTTTATTGAGTATGATACCTGATAACATAGATAAGACAAACGAGTATATAGTTATATACATAGTCATTTCAGCTAGAATTCTTTATGCCAAAAATTGGAAAAGTCCAATGGTACTGAAACAAGAAGATCTCATAGAGAAGATACGGGAAACAACGGAAATGGACATTTTATCAGAAGTGATGAAGGACTGTCCTTTACAAAAGGCAACTGAAAGATGGGACTTATTCTACAAATGGATTGAGTTAACAGACAGCGTATGAAGAGCATACAATGAAATAAGAACTTAAATCTCGAAGGCAGAAAATAGTAAAAAGAGTAATTTGGAATTTTGATATGGCAATATGTATAGAATGGACGTTAGTATGTTATTGTTTCTCCTCTTCCCTCTTAACCTCAATTCCCTTTTCCCTTTTTGTCACCCCTTGTTAAAAATAAAAACAAAAAATTAAAAAAATAATTGCTTAACTTTATTAATTGACAAATTGATTGGTTACATAAACACTTCAGTCAGACTCTAACTGCAGACTCCATAACTGTCAAACCCTAACACCAACAGAACACTAACATTTCAGACTGACTCTTACTGACACAGAACCCAGACTGAGTGAAAAGGTGGGAAAAGGAATCTGAGGTAAAGAGGGAACAATTCGCTGCTACTGTGATTGACATTCAACCCCAAAATACCTCCCATCCAAACCTCTTCAAAGGCATAATATGCAGACTGCTATAACTGCAACACCAACAACCCTATTACTCATAATCACCACCACCACCACCATCATCTTAGAACTGCAGAGCTGAAAGAAGACCCTATGGATCATTGAGTCCAGCCTCTCAAGGACGCACAGTGGAGAATCAAACTTCCAACCTCCAGCTCCACAGCTAGATGCCTAGACCACTGAGCTACCCAGCAGTTCAATAGGAGAACTGCAGGGTTGGAAAGGACCCTATGGATCCTAAAGTCCAGGAGGCACAGTGGGGAAGTAAACTCCCAACCTCTGGCAGTCAGATACCTAAACCACCAGAGCTGGTTAATCTGCTTAACGGGACACCGGTGCCATCTATGAACTTTAGGACTGAACATGGAATGAAGTACAGATCTCCCCAATCTGAGACAACCTCTTACTTCCATTCTGAAACAAGTATTAACCTATACTTTAAAACTGCACATAAAGCAATCAATTCAGGTGAATGAAGGCGGTAAGAGACAGCCACTTCTGATTTTTCTTTTCATCTACCCGGTAGTATCCCAAAGCAGAAGGGGCTTACAGAGGTCAGAATCCTATTGGTATTTATGATGGCATAAGGGCACTGACCTATTTTGCAGAAGTCAGTTGCCAGTTAACTATTTGCTGCTTGCATGTCTAGTCCCATACCAATTCATGTGACTGGCATATTACTTTATGAGCAGCAAGTTGTCACTGCAGTTTCCGCCATTGCATTGATGTAACTGATCAATGGGAATCTGGCCTGTGCATTTGAAAGGTGCAATGTATATGTCTACACTAATAACTAGAGATGGGGACGAATATAACAATGGATCACTTTTTCCGACGAATATAGCCGATTCGTTAAATATTAGTCTATCTGTATTTGTGGGTTCCAGAGACCCCCATGAATATGAAGGGACAAATATTTACCTGTTTTTATTTGTCCTTTGTATTAAAACAAACAAAAAACACCATTCTGCCTACTGCCACCAATCAGCTGATTGGCGGCAGAAAGGCAGCCACCACCCTACACAGCCACCCAATACCACAGCCTACCCCCACCCCCTTCCTTTCCCGACCTGAGGCCCCAACCCACCCTACACCCACCAACACCCTCTTAATCGCTGCTGCTGAGGTCTTCTGGTCTTGGAGCCATGCATGTAAAAATGCAGACTGGCTGCCCTTTGCAAAAATGGTGGCTGCAGCTTCACTTAGGATAGGGAAGCTGCAGCTGCCATCTTTGCAAAGGGCAGCCTGGATTCCCTTAGCCTGCCTTAAGGGAATCCAGGCTGCCCTTTGCAAGGATGGCAGCTGCAGCTTCCCTACCCTAAATGAAGCCGCAGCCATCATCTTTGCAAAGGGCAGCCATCTCCCTTTTTAGCTGTGGCTGCCAAGGCATGATGGAGACCTCAGCAGCAGCTATTAAGGTAAGGGGGTATCGGTGGGAGTGTTGTGGGGGCTAAGGTAGGGAAAGGAAGGGGATATGGGGTAGGCTGTTGGGTGGCTGGCTGTGTGTGTCGGGGGGTGGTGGTGGCTGCCTTTTGACTTCTGATCAGTTGATCAGTGGCCAGTAGGCAGAATGGGCTTCTGTGCCATGTGGTAAACTGTCCTGGTGGGACCCAGTTTGTGGGTGAATAACCCGGATGTCCAATATCAAATCTTCACCAAGTTAGGCAGGCACGTTGGGGAAAGACATAGGAAGCTCCGTTGTGATTCTGGAGTCTCTAAGTACTTGGGGGAGCTTTCGGGGGGGTACTCTTTGTGACTATATAACTCGGGGGTCTGCGATCCAATGTTCACTGAACTTTCAGGTTTTGTAGAAAAGCATCTGCGGAAGCTTCCCTGCAAATTTGGTGTCTCTAGGTCTTTGGAGGCCAGTGTTATAACTATTTAAAATGCAGATGAATTGATGGATTGATCTGTCGATTCATCGAAGTATATTCGTATACATTGATCCGTTAACCTTGACGAATAACGGATCAAAACGAATCGCCATTTTTCTGTTTGTCCCGATCTCTACTAATAACTCATTTATGTTACCTGTCAACAACATTTGCAAAATGTCTATTTAGAAATATGAGCGCAGGTACAGACATGCACTGATAGATACCTGTAACTCTCTACTCCTGCCTAGGCACCCATTTGCAAAACCTCCCATCTGGTTATTCTGTTTCTGGAGAACTGTATGTTTTCTTTAAAATCTTTTCTCAGCTGCTGGCTTTCCATCATTTTACTTTGAGCCAATAAATAATTCAATGTGCTAATTTGACAGATGACTCTCCAGGAGCCCCCAACCATTACCAACATCATTAGGCCATAATATGCATGATGGGCAAAGACCATTCAGCAAATGTCCTTCACATGTTTACCCCTAAAGAGCTTCACTTTGCACAATTAACTAATGAAGCATTATGGGTTCCCCGCCTTCCCCCTGCTATTTCAATATATCACTGCAGACAAGAAAGAAGAAAATGCTGTTGGCTTTCATTTTTTGCCGGTGTGCCTTTCTATAGGCGCAGCTACAGTCCTTCTCAGGTACATAAAGGGGAAACAGGAAGCTGATAAATAATTAGGAATTCATAGATCTTCAAGCATTTCTCAAGCAAATGACAAAAAGGCATCAGGTCTCCCATAGTCCTAATCAAGGGGAGGGTGAAAAGGGGTGGGGGCAAAGAACTGGTGCCACTGTCGGAAACAAAGCAGTAGCATTGAAGATGCAAATAAGACTCAAGGGAACAAATGATGGTTTTAATCAGCCTTGACCTGTTTTTATGCATTTCTTACTTCTGACTCCCACTAGCTCTCATGGCAGATCTAAACAGTCATGGGTCAGCATTTTCTACTTTGCTTGAGACATGCACACAATTTGCAAGTGTGAATAAAAATCTACTCCTACGCTAAAATGCTATGTTTCACTATCACAGGGGAAATAGTTGGAAAATACTACACAACGCGCAGAGAAAGATCAGACCTTCAATCCAGCTATAAGGCCGTATGCTTCACACATATCCATACTTCCCACCTCATAGATGACAGGGATGGAGACCTGAGTTGCAGGACTTGCTGTCAAGTTGGATTTAAGTCACACCAGTGACTCGACTCATTTCCCCCCCCCCCAATGACTTGGACTTGACTCGTAACCCACCTATCCTTCCCTTTTTTCTGAGGGAAAAAAAGTTTTTTTTAAATAGGGACTTGGGGCTTGGCACTCAGGACTTAGTACTGAAGACCTGGGCTCAGACTTAGGTAAAGGTAAAGGTAAAGGTTCCCCTTGACAATTTTTGTCCAGTCGTGTTCGACTCTAGGGGGCGGTGCTTAGCCCCGTTTCCAAGCCATAGAGCCAGCGTTTTGTCCGAAGACAATCTTCTGTGGTCACATGGCCAGTGCGACTTAGACACGGAACGCCATTACTTTCCCACCGAGGTGGTCCCTATTTATCTACTTGCATTTGCATGCTTTCGAACCGCTAGGTTGGCGGGAGCTGGGACAAGCGATGGGCGCTCACTCCATCACGTGGATTCGATCTTATGACTGCTTGGTCTTCTGACCCTGCAGCACAGGCTTCTGTGGTTTAGCCCGCAGCGCCACCACGTCCCTTAAGACTTAGGACTCAGCCCCAAATCACTGTTCATGCACAGAGATTTCTTTTTCCACCCTTCCCCTTTGAATCAAGGAATGGGGACACGTTGGTTTCAATTGCCTGTCAAAATGAACTTTTGTTGTGCACTTTAGGACAAAATGAAAATGGAAGCTCAGTTACCTTTAATGCTTTCACTTCATCAGATATCCTGATCCAATCCTCAAGGCAAAACAGTTTGTACCAAAAGGTGTGTATAACTGAAAAGGAAGGAATTTGGCAGGAATTTTGTCTACAAACAGGGGAAGCTGTGGAACTGACTGCAGACAGACTTGCTCTGTCCCAATACATGTTTTCTCCTCCTCTGCTACTTCTTCTTTTTACTGGTATGCCAGAACTTATCTGGCTGCTGTTTTTCTTAGTCATACAGGATAGTAAAGCTCCCTGCAATGGAGGAGAAATTGATGGCACTCCAGAATTGTTTTGTTTGTTTAGTCGTTTAGTCGTGTCCGACTCTTCGTGACCCCATGGACCAGAGCACGCCAGGCCCTCCTATCTTCTACTGCCTCCCGGAGTTGTGTCAAATTCATGTTGGTTGCTTCGCAGACAGTGTCCAGCCATCTCATCCTCTGTCGTCCCCTTCTCCTCTTGCCATCACACTTTCCCAACATCAGGGTCTTTTCCAGGGAGTCTTTTCTTCTCATTAGATGGCCAAAGTACTGGAGCCTCAGCTTCAGGATCTGTCCTTCCAGCACTCAGGGTTGATTTCCTTTAGAATTGATAGGTTTGTTCTCCTTGCAGTCCAGGGGATTCTCAAGAGTCTCCTCCAGCACCACAATTCAAAGGCATCAATTCTTCGGTGGTCTGCTTTCTTTATGGTCCAGCTCTCACTTCCATACATCACGACAGGAAAAACCATAGCTTTGACTATTCGGACTACTCGGCACTCTAGAATGGCCCCTATCAAAGGTCACAAGCTTTTATTTCCCACAATTTAATTTTTTTTATTTCTCCCAGTCCCAAAATATATGAATGCACAAATATTTATATTAATTCAAGAACAAACAGGTTCGTACTTGGAAACCAAGCCCTGTGCAGAAAGACTAAAACTGCAAACCAAAACCTATGAGGAAAGAATGAAAAAATTGGGCATGTTTAGCCTTTATCTATCTATCTATCTATCTATCTATCTATCTATCTATCTATCTATCTATCTATCTATCTATCTATCTATCTATCTATCTATCTATCTATCTATCTATCTATCTATCTATCTATCTATCTATCTATCTATCTATCTATCTATCTATCTATCTATCTATCTATCTATCATGCAAGCACAACACGTGTCTTCATTCTGAGCCAGTGAGCTGTGCTGTGAGAGTTCTGGCACCATAAAAAGTCACATGAAAAGAAAACAGCAACAACTTTCTTCTCTAGCAGCACTTGCTTTGAGATCTGTATCTGTGCCTAGAGAACTGGAGAAGTGTAATGACTCCCTGGAATTTCAGCTACCACCCTGAGAACTGGAAGTCCTGGCTATAATTATTAGCCAACAGGTCAACAATAACTGTTGCTAGTGGTAGCCTCCACCTTCTTCAGATTTTGGAAACCAAGTGCTGTGAGGGAACGATAGACGGAACTGAGAATGTTTGTTTGCTTGTTTAAAAGATTTCCTCCCCCTCCCCGTCCTTTCTCTTTTAAAAAGGGCTCAAGGTGTATATCATTAAAAGACAACATTAAAGCTAACAACTTTAAATATTGTCAATACTTAAAAGGAACAAATACCACAGTAAAAACAGTAAACAAAACACAGTCAAAGCAGTAAGGTACAACAATCCATTTAAATATCCCATTTAGACAGCCAGTCATTAAGGGAAAGCTTGCCTGAAGAGAAAAGTCTTTGTCTGCTTGCTGAAAAACAGCAAAGAAGGGGACAACCTGGATTCATGTGGGAGGGAGTTTCAGAGTCTGCGAGCAGCAACAGAAAAGGCCCTCACCTGTGTCCCTACCAAATACACCTGGGAAGGTGGTGGGACTGAGAGGAAGGCCTCTCCTGATGATCTTAACACCCAAGCAGGTTCTTGAGATAGCTTGAACTGAAGCATTTAGGGCTTTGTAAGTTAGAACCAGAACTCTGAATTTGTTTAGAGAAAAGAAGTCTGACAGGTGATATGATATCCATCTACAAATATTCAATGGGCTGTCCTGCAGGAGACAGAACAAGCTTGTCTTTTGTAGTTCCTATGGGCAGTGCCCAAAGTAATAGATTTGAATTATAAGAAAGGAAATTTTACCTGAACATTAGGAAGAACATCTTGATAGTAAGGGCTGTTTGACAGTGAAATTGGCTTTTTTTTCTGACGGTAGTGGATTCTCCTTCATGGAGGTTTTTGAACAGAGCTTAGGTGGCCACATGTCAGGGATGCTTTAAACTGTGGATTTCCTGCTTTGTCAGGGGGCTAGAATCACTGCACTTTGGGATTCCATCCAGCTGTTCAGTTCTGTGATTGTAAGCCTTGGGAGCAAATAATGAAACAAGGATACAGACAAAGGTTTAGACTTTTATCTATAGCTCTGACAATAAAATATTTGGAACATCTCCACCCTGAGGGAATGGCACCTGTATTTGCAGGTAGATCTCCTCACCAGAGTGTGTCACAACACAGAAAACATATTCATAGTTCTAATAGGGGTGG
Organism: Pogona vitticeps; assembly: GCF_051106095.1. Taxonomy (NCBI): domain Eukaryota; kingdom Metazoa; phylum Chordata; class Lepidosauria; order Squamata; family Agamidae; genus Pogona; species Pogona vitticeps. The sequence goes on from NC_135784.1 coordinate 288,249,435, forward strand.
ATTCGTGTATCCTTGCTTTCATGGCCATTCCAAATATTTTGCCTTGCTTTGATTTTGAATGGATTGATGTACAACAGAACATATAATCAGAAATGAACACCTGCCATTTTCCCTCTATTTAAAATTATGGAAAGTGTGGCAAACCCACTTTCTTTTGTTTTTGTTTTTAATTCCTCTCTCAGAGTGTTCTCAACTGAATAATTAAATTATAAACTTTGGCCTCTTTGACTAATGGCAGTCTTTTGGCATTTTAACTGCAGGACGATGGTTGTTTGAAATTCAGTGCATTATTTATCATTGATCATCACAAAATGAAAGCATAACAAAAGGACCCAGGATGGAAAGTGTAATTGGATGCTTTTCTAGTGGAAGAGCAATTTGTGACTTGGAACTGCATGCAGATGTGAAGCATTCTTTGGCAAAAATGCAGAACAGGATGCACAGTATGTAAGAAATTAGTATTCGTTTTGGAGGAATAATTATGCAGCCACTGCAGCAGAAAGAAATGCAATCAAGTTGCTCAGATGTCAACAATGGACAAATTACCGTCCACTTGGAGGAGTCCCAGAAATTGTACTTAATGTTATGCAATCTGTATCTTGGAAACATTCTGCAAAGCTGAAAAAACATGTTCTCAGAATGATAGGATTCAGTTTTCTTTTCTTCATCAGGGAAGTTTATCATGTGTAGACAAAGACATGGAGGATAGCCAGAAGATAGCTACGCTGTGTGGACCCAACCAATGTTGTGTCCATCTGTTCTTCTTCCTGACACTCATGCAATGAACAGAGAAATGTATACAGTAGGACCCCAACATTCACAAGATCAGTATCCGCTGATTCACTTATCCGTGGTCTGAAAATATTAAAAGAAAAATCCTAAAAATATATATTTCTAAAGATGAAGTTACCAGGAACTGGCCATAGAGGAAGCCAGAGACCACACTATGTTTACCATGCAAGACATAACATTTGCTATGTTTTTTTTTCAGCATCCATGGGGGGGAGGCTTGGAATTGATTGCCCATGGATATTGGAGACTTTCTGTACCTACGTATTTTACACCCTTCTGTATTTATTTATAGCATAATTGCCTTTTGCTTCTATACATCACTCCAGAATGAAGACACAAGACAATAAACATGATAATGTGCCATCAAGTTGATTCTGAGTTATGGAGATAATAAATCCCACAGAGCACACACTCCCAAAGAACTGTCTTAAAATGATGGTGAAAAATATACCAAGTATAAACAAAGTAAAATATAGTATTAAAATATAGTAATAAATAAGACTAATACAAGTGGTGCCTCACACAACGGTGTTAATTGGTTCCAAAAAAATCAACGTTGTGTGAAACATCGTTCTGTGAAACACCATTTCCCATAGGAATGCATTGAAAACTGGTTAATCCGTTCCAATTGGAACGGATTGCCGTCTTTAAGTGAAAAAACCCATAGGAAACATCGTTGAGTGAAACAATGTTTCCTCCATTGGAATGTATTGAAGCCAACTCAATACATTTCAATGGCTTTGCGAAGTCCTTTTTCGCTCCTGTAAAAGTGCCTTACAATGTTTGGAACAGGTTTTAAATGCTTGCAATCGTTAGCCCACCTCCTGAACCCTATGCAAACTTAATTTGGTGTTGTTCTGAGTCGTCCTTAATTTTTGGTGATTTTTTGTTTTCCCTATTTAAATGCATTGAACTGTCCATTCAATTGATTTAAATGGGGAAAATAAAAAAAATCACCAAAAATTAATGAAGACTCAGAACAAAACCAAATTAAGTTTGCACATGTTTCACAAGGTGCACTATGGAATCCAAGCATTTAAAACAGGTTTCAAACATTTTAAGACACTTTTAAATGAGCAAAAAGGGACATCGTTAAGTGAAATTCCCCCCATAGAGAACATCGTTAAACGATGGGGGAAATTCCTCAAAAAAAACCCATCGCTGTGTGAATTCATCATTGTATGAAGCAATCGTTGTGCGAGGCACCACTGTATTAATGTGCCAGTTAAGTTGATTTTGATTTATGACAACCATTTTTAGGGTTTTCTAGATATAGAATACTCAGAGGTGCTTTACCATGCCCTTCTTCTAGAGATGTTCTGGGGCTGTGCAGGTTGCCCAAGATGCTACAGGCTGTCTCTTTCCTGGTAAGACACAGTGGAGAGTTGAACCTCCAACCCCTGATTCCATCTACTCCATCTGACTGAGCTATCTAGCCAGCATGCAAGGCAGTACAGTGGTGCCTCACTTAGCGATGTTAATTGGTTAAAAAACATCGCTATGGGAAAACATTGCTAAGTGAAACACCATTTCCCATAGGAATGCATTGAAAACTGGATAATCCATTCCAATGGGAACGGATTACCATTCTGAAGCGAAAATCGCCACAGGAAACATCGCTAAGCGAAACGCGGTTGCCCCATTGGAATGCATTGAATAGGTTTCAATGCATTTCAATGGTTTTGACAGGTCGGTTTTCGCTATTTTTAAAGTGTCTTAAATGTTCAAAAACTGTTTAAAATGCTTGGAATCGTTAGTGCACCCTGTAAAACCTTTGCAAACTTAATTTGGCTTTGTTCTGAGTCTTCGTTAATTTTTGGTGAATTCCCCCCCCCATTGGAATGCATTGAACTGTAGGTTTGACAGCTGTTTTTGAACAGTTTTTGAACATTTTAAGACACACTTAAAATAGCGAAAATGGACATCGCTAAGTGAAACAGGGGGACCTAAACTGTCATCGCTAAGCGAAGCAAGGTCCCGAACATTGCTATGCGAAATTTCCCCATTGGAAAAATCGCTAAACGGAGCGGAAGATCGCTCCAAAAACCTCATCGCTAAGTGAATACATCGTTAAATGAGGCAATCGCTAAGCGAGGCACCACTGTAGTTGGAATAAAGTAAGGCCATGACTTTATTAGACAGATAGAACAGAAACATACAAGAACTAACAACTCAAAATTGCAAAGCGAAAGTGTGGCCATCTCACCTGAGGGTGATCATACTGGAAGTCAAGGTGTCTCTTGAGTGGGTGAGGTGACACAACTCTGGTTCCACACACTGGCTTAGAAAATGTTCTAAACCAAGCTTATTATCACCTGGTCCTCATAAATTTACAAGAAGAAAGAGAAAGAGGTTCCAGAAAGAGGTAGAAAAGGGCAAGCCTTCTTGAGGGTCACCAGGTTTGTCCAATCAACAAACCAAGCAACCTGACAAAATACAATCCAAGCACAAGGTGCCTAACAGTTGTGGCCAAGGTATGACAAATATAAAACAAAGGCACAAAACTGTGCAACCAGACAAACTGACCATGAACGGTATAGAGTAACCAAAATGGTTTTTCAATGCATTCCTATGGGAAATGGTGCCTCGACTTACGAACATTTCGACTTAAGAACGTAGTCCGAATATGGATTAAGTTCTTAAGTCGAGATACCACTGTATCTGGAAATTCTGGATTTTTAAAATTCCAAATTCGAAATCCGAATTTTGGTGCTAGTGCACATCCCTAGTCAAACCTCATGTAAAGCAAGCCCTAATTTTTTTCTCATGACTTTCCCTGTCTCATAGAGCTGTAATGAACACCCACATCACCACTTGCAAATTTGTCTTGCAATAGCAAAAGATCTCAACAAGGACCGAGGAAGCTTCCCGAGATCTCTTGTCTTCAGCAGAAGCATGAAACAGCTTTCTTTCTCAGTAAAATCTCCATTGCTTGTCCAGCGACAACACTTTGATCCTAAGTACAAAAGCACACGCAGCAAACAAAGGAAAACTGGCAATTGTTCAAAAAGGCAAAATAATTCACTGAGTGCTTCTAAAGTTTAAAAATATAAGGGAAGAAAGCTGTAACCTGTGGATTTGGCATAACATTTTAATGGTTTTTACATTTAACTTCCTTAGGTGCCTTTTAAGTGGAAAGAACTGGCAGAAATATAATGTAATATGATGTAAATAAATAAATGCACAGAATTTTTGTCCTCTTTCTGCCTTAAGAAAAAAAGTTCTTGCTAATTTTCTGATTTATGTACGAAAATTCCCTGCCCTCTTATGGGCAAGCAGAAAAGTTAAATGCTGTTCTCATTTTTGCACAGCCAAAACAACTGAGTATTCATATATTAAAGGTAAACACAGACTACCTTTTTCAAAATATAAGAGAGAAAAACATCTTGTTGAAATGAATCTCCTCCCTTTCAGAACGAGGGATGCTTCAAACTCCACATAGCCAGTAGTTAACTCATGATAAAAGGGCAGCTGTCACAGGGGAGTAAGAAGAAAAATCAACAAGGAGGAATGGCAACAAGGCTTATATGGTCGTGACTCGTGTCCCATTGTGCAAAACAATGGCACTTCCAGTCCCTTATGGCCTGTACTAAACACTGGACATGTGGCCTTCAAAAGCGAAAAGCCCTCATCTCATCCCACTTTCTCCCAGTGGTCCTTTGTTAGTTCACAGCAAGGATCTGACTTTATGCCCTTGATCCCTCTCTACAAGGGAGGGCAGACACAATTCAATTTGCCTCCCTGCCTTTTCGTAATGAAGCCACCTCCATGTGAGCAAAACTCCAAGATAATGTACAACAGATGGGCAGTTTTGTGCCTAATTAGATTCCAGACAGCTTGTTTGCTTGTAGTAAATGTGCATATATTGGCCGATTTCACACATATTACAGTGACAACAGATTAGTCAAAGCTAGGCAAGGAGAGACAGCTATGTTCTCGTGCCCTGTTAAGCTATGATGTAGAACTGTTAAGGAAAACTCCCTTATCAAATTAGTAGGTAAAATTTAATTACTACTGTCTGTCACTTTCCTAGTGGATCAAATAGCATGAACTTTGGCCGCAAAAAACAATGCCTGGATGTCCATGTGTTCTTCTCTTTGTCTATCATATTCACAATACCCTACGATTTTTAGTGCTTTGTTCTTCCTCTTGTGGATCTTTTCTATTTAAGGCATAGAGTACAAAGACAACTACTTCAAGGAAACTCTTGGGAGCGCCTTTTATCATCTCATGCAGATTCATTAATGGCAGCATTTATTTAAAAATTATAACACATCTGCAAAGTTTCCAAGCAGAATAAGAAATGCTTGTTTGAACAATTCCAAACAATCAAATGTACCATTTTCTGATCTCCCCGAAATACATAATTAATAAAATCTGTATCCTATTTCATACGAAACAGCCCAATTAAGGTACTTTTCCTTATTCCAGTCCTGTGAGGTACCACCCAGATAAGATCCAGAGTCTTGTTTTGTGGAATTAGGAAGTAAAGATTTCACCTAAGTTAGATATGGATCACCTACTCCTTGAAGACTTGAGGCTCCTGTTTGGTGCATTCCTGGATCACAGCTGAACATGAATGCCCAGATTTGGGCATTGGCAAGGAGAACATTGGCACAATAAAGTGACTGCGCAAAATCTCCCCCCCCCCGAGACATGTCTTCGTCGCATACTGTTTGGACTACTCAAACATGCTCCATGTGCAGCTGCCCTTAGCAAGTACTTGGAATATCACCTAGTTCAAAATGCTACAAAAGTACAAATGGGAGACTGAGTCTCAAGATGTATAAAAATATTGGCAATGCAGATTTTATTATCTAAAAAGCTCAGGCTGTGACCTTCTTAGGAGCTAAGCATGAAATAAGTAAGTAAGTAAGTAAGTAAGTAAGTAAGTAAGTAAGTAAGTAAGTAAGTAAGTAAGTAAGTAAGTAAATAAATAAATAAATAAATAAATAAATAAATAAATAAATAAATAAATAACAGACTGGTTCCCCGTCTGTTTCAGATACAATTCAAATGGCTAGTTGTGAGCTGTAAGGCTACATATGACTTCAAACTTTTTGAAGGCTTATGTTTCTTTTCACAATGAGTCTGGCCATGTTTTATGACCTATAGAGATTCTTCTGTTGCTCCCAAAGGCCTTGAAGAAATTATTGGCGGGGGGGCATAAAAGAGAACTTTCAGACTGACTCCTTTCAGGCTTCAGAACTTTCTGCCACACTGGACTAAGAATTTTCTTGGCCTCTAATCTGGGTTGTGGCTGAAAGGAGATATGAATATCTGTGTGCTTTGAATTCTTTTAACCCCCGTGTATAATATATTGATTTTAATCTATCTTTCTTGTTAGCCCACCTTTCCCAAGAGAATCAGTATGGCTCTCCTCCTTCCTATTTTACCCTCTCAACAACCCTGTGAGGTACTGAGGTCAGGCTAAGAGAGTCTGGCGGGCCCAAGTCAACCCAGGGAGCTTAATGGCAGAGTAAGGATTTATGTTATATTCAAATACTTAGATATATGAAACCAGTTCTCCTGGGTCTGAGCCCAGCATTTCAACTACTACATCATGCTATCTGGCTACATGCTAGTGGCAGTTATGAATCATTGGAACACAGCTGCCTTACAGCCAGACTCTTGGTCCATTTTTCTAGTCAACTCTGCTAGGTATTCCCCAGGGTGTAAGGACTTTTTTCCTCATTCAGTTCCAAAATTCCATGATTCCACCTTGAAGTTTGTGCATGAATATGGCCACTCCTGGAACATTTGAATGACTAAAAAACAAACAAACAAAAAAAACTTGATGCAGGAAACCACCATCCCATATACGATCATATTGAAGCTCACTAATTTAAAATGTCTAAGTATGCCTAACTGTTTGCTAAATTACACCTATTTTAAAAAATTGTAGGAAGTAAAAGATCAAAATCTGAGAGCAAAGTAATAGCTTTGTTACATCTCATCAAGTCCGAACTGACTTATAGGGACCCTAATAGACTTTTAACATAAGTGAGATATTTAAGGAGCAGTTTAGCAAGTTCCTGAGTCCTAGTCCATCACTCTAGCAAAGTAATACATAATCTAAAATATAGAAATGTGTGCCTATTCCTTTTTTAAAGACGAAGTTTGGCCTAGAAAGCCTTAAGCAGCTTAGCGGAGTTGGTCTTATCAGAAAGACCAACTCATACCATGTGAATCTTCTCATAATCTTGAGATCTTAATCACAGATCCTGTTAACCTTTCTCACCACACCAAAATATTAGGTCAGTGTCACTATAAAACAGGACATTCTTTGTAATAGCACCTCAGTACTCCTAATGGACATTGAGTTGTTTCCATTACACAGGGGATTTTCAGAATTCATTAACTATATCTGCCAGAGGTTTGACTGGGGGAATTCTTGCACACTTCTGGGGTCTATGGTCCACAGATTCTGAAAGTCCCATGCCTAGGCTCCAACCTTACTGTGGTCAAAAGTGTACTGTTTCATCAGTCAATGATTGAAATCCAGTAATAAGTCGCAATGAGGGTCAGCCCATTGAATCAATGGATCTTACAGAGGAGTTAACTCACCCAGTCTCCACTGATTCAATGGACCTATTCTAGTTGTGACTTACTGCTAGATTTCAGCCGTATTAGTCTCTTGCCAAACAATGTTTCATATTGTGACGGGGCCATGGCTAGCACCCCAGGTAAGCCATCAGTCCTTGCCCAATGCCTTTTAGCCTCTGAAAGGGACAATACATGGGCCCCAGGAGGCCATGGTGGAAGGAAAGACGATGGCTGTTGAGGTTCAGCTGGGAGAACAGGTGAGGAGGTTGAGGGGAAAATAAAAGGTGAAGAGAGACGGGTTGGGGGGGCAGCAAGAGGGACCAGGAAGTAACAGCCTCCTTAGGGACTTTGGAAGACAGAAAGGCGACCTAGGACAGTGAAGAAACCTGAGGAGAAGCTGAAGAGGAGCTGACATTCTGTGCTGTGGGGAACCTCAAGTGCTAACTCAAGGAGGACTCTCAGTGAGGTGTCTTAGTAGAGGTAGCAGGAGCAAAAGGGTGAGGATGAGGTGATGTTGCTCTCATATTTGCCCTGTTGTAGTCGCCACCTCAACCAACATCCACCTGGTGATGTAGGAAGCTGATGGATCCAGCTACCTGACAACAATCCAGGACCGGTGGTAGTGGTGGCTTCAGGAGGAGTCCGAGGGTGCCAATAAATATTACCCAGACACTTTTACTGACCATCCCAAACATGGGTCAGATGAATTGTTGGAGTAACTCAGTTGCATGGACTTGTGAGCCAGGCCTCTCCCTTTTACCAAGTGATCTTAACTAAGGGATGGGCAGGAGAGAATAGGTCAGAGGGTCTAGTCCTGGTAACTGAACCTCTCAGTGGATTACCTATCCAGAAGGAGGGTGACATAACCTCTGCCTACGTATCTCCAAGGGAGCAAGAAATAAGCTCTGTGCCTGTTCGCACCAACAATCTGGAGCCTATGGCATTGGTTCCTGGGAAAACTTTGAAGCCCAGCCCTATGAGGGTGTGCACACATTTCTTTTTTCCGTTCAAACTGTGACTTAATTGTACATTGCTGGGGAGTGGTAGTCCTGTATAAAATTAATATAAATACTTTTAATACAGCAAAATAAATACTGTTTCTCTTTTCTGCTTGAAGAGTGTCTATAGTATATAGACAGAAGACAGTAGCAGAAATAATGCCTTCAATTTAGTACTGCAGTTTCCCACTATCCTGTATTAAAGGCAGTCAAATAGAATTTATAGAAGTCAAATCCTTTTAGGCAGCCGTCTTTGTATTTTTTTTTATTAAGTCCATACTTGCAGAATCTACTTAATGTCAATTTTGTACAATGGTTACACTGCACAGAGTATTTTATTTTAAACCTGCAGGACACAATGATAAATTGATAATTGACCCCAAGGCCATAGCAAATAAAAGAGACCCTGTTTTTCATTAGTACAGTATTACGCAGTGCTCCAGGAGAAAAGAACGTGGAGAGGTAGTCCTAATTGGGTCCTGAGGGCTGAACAATTAAGAAATTGTCCCTAGCTTTAATTGTACATCTTTAAGCCTGCAGAATTTGAAACTGAAATAAAACTGCAGCATGATGCAAACAACACACAACAATACAAATAGCAGCTTTCAATAAGCTGTATTTGGCTGAATATTGATTAGAAAAACAGTTCACAGATACAGTTCACAGATACTAATTCACCATTTGCTTTTCTTTGAGTCTAATTTATTGCATTGTGTATAAACTGCCAATTTCTGTACTATTTGGAGGTCGACTATTGGGTTATTAACAAGACAAGAATGGATTTTATGCTTGCCATTACAGGTTTGAGTGATAACATAGCCCCTGCTAATAACAAAGATTGCATGTGTATATATATCTACAATTCAAAAAAACACAATATATATTTCTTTCAAATTGTGTTTATGGCCCATAGTGATCATTGCACACATACATTGCCCTCCCAACCCTGGAATAAAGACACGAGACAGTAATATGGGTTAAATATGGGCCACACTTTATTTATTCAAATTCAAATTTAAATTTGCCATCCTTTGGCAAAAGGAGGGGCCCTGCTGTGTGCGGAAACAGGTAAATGGCAGAGGTATCAAAATACCCCTTGGTCAAAAAATGGGTGAATCCCCAGCTCCAAGTTCCAGTGGTCTTAAAGATAGCAGGAACCCGGCCGGCTGCTAATAAACACCACCAGACCTCAAGCCATCTTTAGTTGATGACCGTTGGTCCGGAAGTGGCCCAGCACATCTTCCCCCCACAGGCACTGTAATCGCACGATCCGCAGTGCTGTGAGGCCGGATGTACTGTTGGCTTATTTGAATTACAGCGGGACACACCAGAAAATACCTGTTTTTTCCACACTATCCACCACAGCATAGGGACTAGGCATACAAAAAAGACCATCTTTTTTGTAAAGCGGATTTGTCGTAATGCGGGGCAATCGTTAAGCGAGGCACCACTGTATTCCATTAAAGGTGTATATGGGGGTTTGGGGGACTGTTTTGTTTGGTGGTGGTGACTGGTTGTACTGTCAAGCAGTGAAGAAGATTGATTCTCTGTTGCCTTGCCTCTGTTTTCTAGGAGTAGACTTTATGGATTTTGGAAGGCTTTTGGACTACCAGTGCCAACAAAAGAACACAACACAAAATTTTGAAAACTTTCACTGTGCTGTGCGTCTATGTCCCTAACCTATATCTGTGGCCCATGGCTGCAGAACTGAGCATCCATTTCACTTTATCCATACTGTGAATAACTAATACCACCCAAAAATATGTTGCTCATGCTGCCTATTAGCCACTAGCTCTGGACTGCCTATCTAAAACTCATATAAATTAAGCCAGAGTATTGGATGCATGCTGGTCTACCTTCATTGTATTCCTTGGAGTTCATTTGGTTTAGCTAGCTTGTAAATCAGGTTGCAAAATACACAATGTATATTTAAGCTCACTTCTCTCTATTGCAGTATTATATCCATTGTTCCTTCGCTGAGCTGGGAAGCTCAGGTCACAAATGTGTTAAGCTAGAGTGCTCTATTATAATAAGATTTATTACTTTTTCTCATGGCTTTTTTTAAAAAAATCTTTCAATCCTGTCTTAAGAGTGTAAGCGTTCATTGTAAAAGTAAAACTGGCAATCAAAATTAACAAGACCATCTCAAGATACTTCACTAGCTGAGGTGAAGGACAAGATGTACTTTCTCCATAACACCAAACTATCCAACTGAAGTGGCAGGTCCATCTTATTTTATCACAGTTGATGGGGGAGCTTCTTCCATCACACCTGAGACAGCATGCTAACAAAGTCACTTGGGAGGAATGGTGTGGAGCTACTGCCTTAACCCCCACACCTGCTACCTGGGTTACTTTCCTCACTCAATCTAACAGTTTGGCCAATTGACTTGACACCCATTTCCAACACCTCTACAAACTTCTGCTTTAATCATGATTCCAGATTGATTCTGCAGCATGGATTAGTCATGAGTCAAACACGCAACATAACAGAAGGAAGAAGTCTATAATTACTGAAAATCTCCTGCTTCCAATGATGCCATCACTCCTCCTTCCTGTAATTTCTGCAACAGAAATTTGCTAGGTATAGTTTTTAATGTATTCGCGAAGGCTTTCATGGCCGGGATCTAATGGTTGTTGTGGGTTTTTCGGGCTCTTTGGCTGTGTTCTGAAGGTTGTTCTTCCTAATGTTTCGCCAGTCTCTGTGGCCGGCAGCTTCAGAGGACAGCACTGAAGATGTTTTTATAGTTTTTAACTCTAGGCTAAATCTGACCTTAGCTGTAAATTCAATTGAATATCTCATTCTTGTAGTCATTAGGCAGCCACTGCCACTTCAACTGTCTCTATAGCTGGAGTCAATTAGGATCCCACATTCCTAGGCCAGGTGGAACATTGGTTATGCATATCGGTATATAGACTGGTTTATATAACCCAGAATTGCCAGCTTTAACAGGTAGTGATTCCCAAGGTTTTCAGGCAGAATTCTTTTCTGTCCCTTCCTGGAGACACTCAAAATTCACTAGTGGTCTCCTGTCTAGGTACTACCCAGGTCTCACTTTAGGTAAAGGTAAAGGTTCCCCTTGACATTTTTAGTCCAGTTGTGTCCGACTCTAGGGGACGGTGCTCATCCCATTTTTCAAGCCGTAGAGCCAGCGCTTGGCTGAAGACAGTTTCCATTGTCACGTGGCCAGCGTGACTAGGGAACAACGTTTTACCTTCCCACTGAGATGGTACCTATTTATCTACTCACATTTACATGCTTTCGAACTGCTAGGTTGGCGAGGAGCTGGGACAAAGCGACGGGCGTTCACTCCGTCGCGTGGATTCGATCTTACGACTGCTGGTCTTCTGACCCTGCAGCACAGGCTTCTTCGGTTTAGCTCACAGCGCCACCATGTTTACTAAGCTTCAAAAATCAGATGAGATCAAGTCTGATCAGGGAATGCTGTTCTGGGAATAGATCAGACAGAGGAACAGAGATCAGTCCCTGATGAACATTTAACCAAGTGGCCTTATCTTTCCTCAAATCAGATCATATATCCCTCACTACATCCAGGATGCTGCTGATCTGCAACACTACATTATCTTTCTTTTTTCCCCCTAACCTTCCAGTCTCTCTTCCCTACACCCAGTGCCAACTTCATGGTTTTCCTAGCTTCTTTGGGTGGCATACAGCTCATTGAGACACTATGAGACACTAAGTCAATGTATGATTCTCTCCTTGCGTTTGGAGACACAAAGGTAGGAATTCAGAGTGTGGTCAAGATTTTCTGCTTGACAGCCCAATTCCCCACACCTCCACTCGGCCCCATTTCATAGACCTGTCTAGTGGAATCAAATCTTTTACATATATATCAATATTTTCATTACAGAAATCAAGTTCGCAAACATTTCAAAGAGGTGAAACATTTCAAAGAGGTTCAATTGACACTTTCTTTTGTGGCAGTCCTGGGGTGGCACAACGGAGACGCTGCTATGTTAATTGATTAGCACACTTCAGACTGGGCTGAAGAGTGCGACCTACTCCCCTAAACATTGATAAATGGCCACCTTTGTGTGAAATGGTTGAGGTGGGACCAGAGTTCCCTCTGATGAACCAGAAAATGAAATGGTGCCTATTGGATTCTATTGACTGGCCTGGTGAGAACAGTTGTGCTTCTTCCCAAAGGTTAATTGGACTTGAACTCAAGAAATTAAGAGGTCGCCTAAGGTCACTGTGACAGCAGGCAAACTTTTAACTAATAATATTTGGCAGGAAGACAACATATGGGGGGGTTGTTGCAGTGATGAGGAGATATCTTCAGAACCTGGGCATGTTTCCAAGCAATTGCTTTGAAAGATTCCCTGCCGGTAGACAAAGCTCTGTCTGCAAAAATAAAAGCAGCATTTCCATTTGCAATTGCCATTTCAGCAAATGTTTCAGAATCACACACACCTCTATTATTGTAAGTCTCAAACATGTGGTGGCAGTGCCTCCACAGGAACAATTAAAAACAAAAACTTTGGAATTCACAGCAAGGAGAATCCAGGTATTCTTGCCCATCACAGAAATGCAATAGAGCCAGAGGCTGGCATTCGTGAGCACCTGCCAATGTCAAGGTGCCAACAGGGAATCCATGCTGATTCTGAAGATCATTCTGAACTTGTTCATGCTTCTTCCTATTATGTACTTCCTACTCCCTTTGTTCTGACAAGAGTTGAGCCAGACATTAATAAAAGCAAGAAGGACTGGAACCCTCATCTGACTTGCTGGAAAACCCAAATTTTAACAGTTTTAAAGGAATCCATAACCAAGCTGCAAGCTTGCAAGGTTGCGGGGGCTACTGAGTTAAATACCCCCTTGTATTACATCCACCTTCCAAGGCGCCACAGCTCTTGTGTGAATGGGTCTGGACTGGTGTTTGCCTGTGGAGGCAGATGTCGAAACCTGTCCTCCTGAAAATGAGATGGGTCATCTGCAATGCTGTTATCAAGGTCAGGGACAAATCTAGCTGAAAAGGTGATATTAGCTGACAGGCCCAACATCACCAGCCTCCTCATGAGGCACACAGCCCTCTTTGATCTGGAGGACTGGCGGTTGATTACTGCCACGCCTGCCTAGTTTTCACACCAGAACCTGACACCTCTGTTCTGAAAAACCTCTTGCCAAATGGTGACCGCAACTACAATTGGGAATAATTCTAGGAACATAAGGTAAAGGTAAAGGTCCCCCTTGACAATTTTTGTCCAGTTGTGTTCAACTCTAGGGGGTGGTGCTCATCCCCGTTTCCAAGCCATAGAGCCAGCGTTTGTCCAAAGACAATCTTCCGTGGTCACATGGCCAGTACAACTTAGGGAAAGCTGCTACCTTCCCACCGAGGTGGTCCCTATTTATCTACTTGAATTTGCATGCTTTCGAACTGCTAGGTTGGCAGGAGCTGGGACAAGCGGTGGGCGCTCACTCCGTCATGTGGATTCGATCTTACAGCTGAAGGTCTACAGACCTTACAGCACAGAGGCTTCTGCAGTTTAACCTGCAGTGCCACTATACCCCTCTTCTAGAAACATAAGGTCCTTTAATATTGCATGACCCTTCCACCCAGGTGACCACCTCTGTGTACATCAGTGACCATTGAAATATACCATGGACCCCATACCTCTGGCTGCATCAGACTGGATCTGCAAGTTGGCTCCTGGCTCCTATGGCTATTGTCAGATGGCAATGCCATTGGAACTGGCCAAGAAAGTTAGCCAGACCTGGAGGTCCTGCTTCATACTTTTTGTCAACCTAATGTGGTGATGTGCTGCCTTTACTCCTGACATTGCCCTGGCTAGTCTGGAGCAAAATGCCTTCCCAGGTGCCACCACCCTGCATGCAAAAGTAAGGTGACCCAGAAGTGACTGTAGTTCCTTCAGTGTGCATTTCTTCTGTGGCATAAGGGCCACAGAAGAAGTGATGATGTCCTTTAGGTCCATGAGCTTATCCTGCGCAAGGTGTGATGTGCCTGCAAGGGTATGCAAGTGGATGCCCAGGAAGCGTAGGGAAGTCCCTGACCCTTCTGTTTTCTCACCCACTAACGGGACACCCGGTTCAGCCACCAAGCTCTGAAAAAGGCTCAACAGTTTGCACATTCTGGTGCCCCAGCATTCCCTAGGAACAGAAAGTCATCTGTGCCTATTCCAGAAAGGTGCTGAAGGCCTTAAATGCTGCATATAGGGCATGGCCTTTTCCACATAACAGTGACCTTGAAACTTGAAACCTAGGATGAAAAGGTGCCCACCTATATCTCCTTCTTAATCTTTGCCTTGACTATATGTGGCATTTCTGCAGTTGATTTTAAGTTCAGAAACCCTTGACCCTTCATAAGGCATCATTTCAGAATTTGTTGCCAGCCTCGCCCCTTCATAAGGGATCCAGAACCCTTGACTAAAACCATTCCAAAGGTAGATTGCTGCCTCCCGATTCTTATATGTTAAGAGAAGGGTGTGTAAAGCTGCCAGCTTGATCGGAATTCTAGCTAAAATTTCTGAATTTTTCCCCCAGACATTTTTCATTTAATAATAATAATAATAATAATAATAATAATAATAATAATAATAATAATAATAATAATAATAATAATGATGATGATGATGATGATGATGATGATGATGATGATGATGATGATGATGATGATGATGATGATGATGATGATGATGATGATGATTTTGGGGGATTGAACTGCAGGCTTAGAAATGTGTGTATTTCTGTTCAAAAATTGTGTACAATTCTACATTTGGATATGTTGTTGTTGTTGTTTAGTCAACAACAGTCCTGTCCAACTCTTTGTGACCCTATGGATGCCAGGCCCTCTTGTCTTCCACTGCCTCTCACAGTTGGGCCAAATTCATGTTGGTAGCTTTGATGACACTGTCCAACAATCTCGACCTGTCGTCCCCTTCTCCTCCTGCCTTCACACTATTCTAACATCAGGGTCTTTTCCAGGGAGTCTACTCTTCTCATGAGATGGCCAAAGTATTGCAGCCTGAGCTTCAGGATCTGTCCTTCCAGTGAGCACTCAGGCTTGATTTCCTTTAGAATCGATAGGTTTGTTCTCCTTGCAGTCCAGGGGACTCTCAAGAGCCTCCTCCAGCACCACAATTCAAAAGCATCAATTCTTTGGCGGTCAACTTTCTTTATGGTCCAGCTCTCACTTCCGTACATCACTACAGGAAAAAACCATAGCTTTGACTATGCGGACTTTTGTTGGCAAGGTGATGTCTCTGCTTTTTAAGATGCTGTCAAGGTTTGTCATCACTTTCCTCCCAAGAAGCAGGGATCTTTTAATTTTGTGGCTGCTGTCACCATCTGCAGTGATCATGGAGCCAAGAATGTAAAATCTGTCACTGCCTCCATATTTTCCCTTCTATTTGCCAGGAGGTGATAGGACCAATGGCCATGATCTTAGGGGTTTTTTTATGTTGAGCTTCAGACCATTTTTGCACTCTCTTCTTTCACCCTCATTACGAGGTTCTTTAGTTCCTCCTCACTTTCTGCCATCAGAGTGGTATCTGCATATCTGAGGTTGTTGATATTTCTTCTGTCAATCTTAATTCCATTTTGGGATTCCTCCAGTCCGGACTTTCACATGATGTATTCTGCATATAAGTTAAATAAGGTGAGGGACAATATACAGCCTTGTCGTAGTCCTTTCCCAATTTTGAACCAATCAGTTGTTCCATATCCAGCTTTAACTGTTGCTTCCTGTCCCACTTCTCCAGCACCACAATTCAAAAGCATCAATTCTTCGGTGGTCAGCTTTCTTTATGGTCCAGCTCTCACTTCTGTACATCACTACAGGAAAAACCATAGCTTTGACTATTCGGACTTTTGTTGGCAAGGTGATGTCTCTGCTATTCAAGATCCTTTTGAGGTTTGTCATCGCTTTCCTCCCAAGAAGCAGGCATCTTTTAATTTTGTGGCTGCTGGATATAAGAGGTGTCAACTGGGTAATACATAGTGTACACATTAAACTGCAAATTTTGTGCATACCTCACTCATCCCTTTTCTGTCATATAAAGCTGCAATACATCACTAGGCTCTCTGGCCGTGTTTGTGGTCTCTGACTGGAATTGGCTATGCTTAGTAGGCCTAATGGAAGTTGTGGTGGTCCAAAAATACTTGGACAGTCACATGTTTCCTGACCCCTTCCTTCAAGATTTGGGGAATGACATTGTTCGATACCAGCCTCCAACCAATCAGGAATTATCAGAAATTTCAGCAAAATGAGATTATGGTATGCAGCAGTGGTAGGCAATTAAACCTCAACCTGATAAAATTCTGAAGCATTGCACTAGATGGTCTAGGTAGAAACATCCTGGCTTTTGCCATAATGTGAATTCTATTTGACATGTTATTCAATAAGTTAAAGGGGATTTCATGACCCGGAAGCACAGCTGAATCTTTGAGCAAAAGTACTTTGGCCTTCAGAGTCACTGAAGCTTGAAATTGTTTTTTCTTTCTTTCTGTCTGTCTTTCTGAAGCAAAGCGAAAGAGGGAACTCAATGCACTGCAGATGGTGCTCAGATGTGGATTTTTGTCAGAACTCATGGGGTATTTTTGGCTTCAGTGCAGAACGTATAAAAATTAATTTCTTAAAGTCTTCAGTCATATTATACATGCTTGGGTGTACTCCAAGATGGCTCTAAGGCTGGGACAGGTCTGCAAAGTCCATTACTTGACATTACCAGGTGGTTTATTTGTAAGTCTACATAAAAGTTAAGGTTCACACTAATAAAACATTCCCTACTTATTTTGAACAAAGCCCAGTAGCCATTTTGTGACTATTCCAGAACTCCATTGTCAGGTTTACCAAGAAGAACGATCTATCACGATGCAGCATGGAAATAAGCTGAAGACAGCATATGCATTTCCCATGCATTATGAAAAGCAGTCGGCATCTGTAAGAGGTTGAAGTTTCTATCTCTTTCTATGTGGTCATAATTGTCACAGCATCCTAGTGACTATTCCATTTATTTCAATGCACTTCTCTACCAGGATACATAATGGGCAGCTACAATGGCATATATTGGCTGAAATCCTGTTTCTGGACATTATGCCACATAAGGCTAATGATATCATCAAGTGCAACCATTTCTGGAAGAGAAAAATTTCTGAATCCATTCCTTTAAGGTTCTGAGGTTCCCACTTCCACATGGGAAGGCCACGGGGGCCCATGGGATGGTGGGGGAGTTCTTTAATTTCTAAAAAACAACTTCCCTCCTTCAATTTTCCATCTAAAGAAATATCCTTTTGGATTCTAGTCCCAGGTTCTAAGAAGCAGATTGTGCAAGTATCATAATGATTCTGGCTATCTAATTACCGTATTTTTCGCTCCATAAGACACACTTTTCCATAAGACGCACCATTTTTTTAGGAGAAGAAAACAGGAAAATATAATCTGTTTTATTCGCTCCATAAGACGCACAGACTTTCAACCCCCCCTGTTTTGTGGGGGAAAAGTGTGTCTTATAGTGCGAAAAATACGGTATATTTTTTCTAGTTCTGCTACATTTTTCATTATTCTCATTTATTTTGATAGAATATTCATTTTTTCCCTTTTTTCAAAGAGTAGGAAAGCTCCAGTGATCTTTTTTTTCTGTTAAGGGGCACAAGTTTACCTCAGTTATGAGGGACATAAGGATTATATGTGAGTATCATGTTTCCTACTGTAGAGTCGTCACTTTGGTGGTGTGTAACAGTACCAGTTTCCATAGTTCAATTAAAACATATCAGATTATGTCAACAATTAAGTCTTCCAATGAATCTTTCTTCTATTAGGAAGTGGAAAGAGTCAGTAAAGCTGGAGAGTGACTAAAAAAAATCAAGAACCCTTGAAAGTCTCAAAAGAACAAAAGGCATACTAATGTATCACTTCAAAGATTAACAGTTTTATTTCAGTGTGATCTTCCACAAATCAAAATTGCTGTCTGAGGAAGTGGACACTTCCCAAATAAAATTGATAATCTTTAAAGTGTTCTGTTACTTTGCTTTGTTTCTTTTTCTTTTTCCAACATGCTGAGACAAATCAACAAGCTACTTCTTTGGAAATTGTGCCTTAGTTGAAGGTAACCTCAAATACATTATCAAAATAATTTCATACTAAATCATAAAGTGCCTTGAGACTAAAGAAGAAAAAGGAAAAAGGAAAAAAAATATGCAGGAAATCAGATTGCAGCCAAGCCGTAACTAATTCTCCAAGGGTGTTTGTTGTTCTGTCAGAAACTCTGAGCTTAATTAAAAAAAAAAAACCACTTTATAGATTTTTGCCTTGTTCACCAACTTTCTTTCTGTGATGGCAGCCATTTTGTGACACTATAACCTGATATGATTCTACATTGAGGGTGCTATGGAGAATACAATTGCGTGGTCAGTCGCTGCTGCCATGGCTGCTTGTAGTGGCAGGAATGAAAGTAGGGAACTCTTGGCAGAGCATTGAATTTAATTAAAAACCTCTAGCTATGCAGCAGATATTGCAGGCACCTACAGAGCAGAATTAACTCCAAGTCTCCCCATAGTAGACCACCCCTTTAGCTTCTCATCAACTGGTATTTACTGTCTCAGTGACTTTCTCTGAGACATTTGATAAGAGAAAGAATAAAAGGTTTAATTTATTCAGTGTTCTGAACAGATCAAAAACAGCATGCTGTATAAAAATGGCCGGTTACACAGACAGGCTTTAACTGACTCATAGCTGCATACTGACTGCACACTAACTACAGCATAACTGATGCTAACTCTAATGGCCAGCCGACTGAAAAAGGAGGAGAAATGATTGTTAAGCGGAGATGTGATGGTCTCTTCAAAATCACAGGCAGGGAAGGAATAACTGGTTATTGCTGGATTGATTAACAGTTACCTCCCAGAAAGGCCCCTCCCAGCCAATCCTCTTAAAGGCATCATGCGAAGGTTGCTAAAACTCCATCAGTGCTGCTGCCACTTATAGTGAGCCGTATCCTGAATAAGAAACTGTTGGTGAACTTCTCATTCCTTTCCCCTAGGATAAATTCAATTAAATAGTCCCCCTCTCCAATTTTTCTGCCCCTACAAAGGACAAATATTAAGAGGTAATTAGTCTATAGGTCTAATGTTACACTTTTGGAAAATGGAGTCCAATGAATTATTTATTTTTCTTGCACTGCTCATTTTGATTTCGAAGTCCTTATTTTGTGAATAAAGTGAAAAAATAACTGAGTGTGTCTATAGCAGTTTCTTTTAAGGACTGAATCATAGAATCCAATTCATTAAGAATTTTCATTACATATATAGAGGAATAACCAGTAATAATAATGGTAACAAAAAAGCAGTAATATAACTATTTTAATGGAAATAAAAATAAAAATAGATGAAAACTATTATGCTGTTGTTAGTGCAAGATACTTGGGAAGAAGCCAACTTTTAATAATCACATCATGCCTGTATCTCTTTGGCTGCAACAGAATGACTGAAAATGAGGCCTTCTCTTTTCAGTCAGAAAAGTAAGAAGGTGAGCAATTAGGCAGAAAGTAAAGCAATATGCTTTGATAAAGTGATAAGTAAGAATATTTGGACATATTATATATTCACTGTTTGATATATTAGAAAGCTACCAAAGATAGTCATGATGTACAAAAATAATTTAAAATTGCTGTCTTAGCTTTTTTAAAAAAAGAAAATCATTTGACGTAAAGACATGACTTATAACCTTTTTTAATGAAATATGGGTAAAATCTTGTAAGGTAGTGGTCCCCAACTGTTTTGGGACTGTGGACCAGTTGTGGGCTGTGGGTTTTGTGCGTGGGGGAGCAAGGGCACCCCCACACTTACGGTGGGTGTGTCACACTCACGGGTGGGTGTGTCAAACTCATGCGCAACACACCCCTCCGTGAGCACAACACGCCCCTCCACAAGCATGACACGCCAACTGTGGGTGCGTGCAGGGGGGCAGAGATCCGTCTCCATGGCCCAGCTCCAGGAAGCTCACAGACCAGCACCAGGCCGTGGACTGGGGGTTGGGGAACCCTGTTGTAAGGAAATGGAAATAAAGGTGGTAGTTTTGTGCCCAGAGGGACTCCATGACTGCAATCTTTGTCGCTTTAGGGAGACAGGATTGTTACATATCTTATTGCAACATTTGTTCCTATCTTGTCCAAATGTAGTTTTCTCTGGATCATCTTTTTTGTTTTGTTAAAATTATTGAAAATCACCCTTCATCCGAAATTAAAAAAAATCCTTCATTCACCAACAGTCTTAAATAAAGTTGATACAGGCCAAAGCACTCAAGCAGATATTAAGGTCCAAGCTATTTTAGATTTTTTTAATGTAAAAAAAAGTAAGCATCAGGATCTTGAACTAAGGTTCAGAACTAGCTAATGCAGCTTCCTCAGAATTTCTGTCATCATATTCCCTCTTGCTGTCTCTGTCATGATTTTGGTCTCCTCATCTGGACTAGCTGAACCCTTCTGGTCTTTTTCAAGATCTCCCCAACCAATGCATTACAGTAACCCAATCAGGCAGATACCAGAGCATAACAGAGGAGCCTGGTTTGAAATTTCCAGCATGTCAGATCTGTTATGTACAAAGCAGCCCACGCCCTCCTCACTCTTAATTCCATTGTAGCCAGCCCACCTGTCTCTAAGAACAGTTGTAGTTGGCCAGTCAGTTGAAACTGGTAATATACATTGCTAGCCACTGAGATTAGTTGACAAAACTGGGTTAAGGATTATTCCCAAAAACACACATCTGTTTTTTTCCCCACGGAGAGTGCAACCCTTTTAGAACAGCCTGGACACCTAATTCCCAGGGTTAAGAGCAATGTATCCACACCATGTGAGAATTCAGATGCAATTTATTAGCCCAAGTCTAGTCCATTACTGAAGCCTTCCTCATAAATGTATTTATTTGAGTGTCAGTCTGTTTATTGTGCATGAATCTTAATGTGTTAGATCAGTGGTTCTTAACCTTTGTTACTCAGGTGTTTTTGAACTGCAACTCCCAGAAACCCTAGCCAGCAGAGCTGATGGTGAAGGCTTCTGGGAGTTGCAGTCCAAAAACATCTGAGTAACAAAGGTTAAGAACCAGTGTGTTAGATTACAGCACTTAATTTTTGCTGCTCTGCCCTTCAGCACCAGTCTAGATTGGACAAGAATCTCAGCAAAACTCTCTTATCACAGTTTTGAAATAACTTTGTTTGGGTTTACCACTGCTCATGTTTCTCAACTATATTATCCCATCTCCTTTTCCTCATTTTTCCTTAATACAGTCCCATCCTTCTGTGCTCTTTACGTTTGTTGGTTATTTGAATGATTCTATATATTGGCCTCAGTATTATTTTAGAAGTACATCAATAGAATAAAACTTTATTACGGTCTGAGACCAGCCACAAATAAAACTTCAAAATATATAAATATACAAAGATTTACGAAAATATTGGGATAAAATGCAAATACGGGGTTCTAAGAACAACATCATCAAAACATCTCCCCTAAAGCAATTCCAGAATTTCTGGCAAACCATGTTCTAACTACAGAGAAGTACATCATTATGCAGCAGCATTTCCCTTATCCCATTAAATGCCCCTCCCTTTTGACCTCATTTTTTTTAAAAAAAAAATTACAAAATACTGTATGTCATGATTTCAGTCCATGTTTAGGAACATGTTTGTTCTGTTTGATAGCGTATGTCTTTGGGTGCATGCATCCCTCATAAATCACAGGTGCTACCGAAGTGCATAAAAGCAGAACACATATGAGTAAACTTTATGTATATTAAAATAAAGGTGAGTGATGCAAACACAAAAACAAAACCCAGACAGCTGCGTATGAACTATTTCAGAAATCATCAACTCAGAAGGGTGATTCCAGCTTTCATGTATGTATGGGGTCATGGCTGTATTCAATCAAATTTTAGAAGTGCTTTTCATGCACATATGTGTTTGACTGCAATTTTACAGCAATGACCCTCTCTGAGGGGATGAAGTGTGCCACCCAAATCTGAAAATGTTACACCAGCTTTAATTTCCCAATGCAAATTGATGGGAGATGTGAGCATTTGCATTTTTAAATTTTGATTTGCATCCAGATCAGGTTTGATCATGCCTGAATCCTTTCACATTGAGTAAAGTAAGGTCTTAGTGAAGTCCTGAACTGAAACAGGGGACACTTGTATAGTCTTGTGGACATCCCCCCCTTTTTTTAATTTGACAGGCATCTCATATTTAACACCCATGTGACAGGCATGGGCATCATAGTCTTTTCCACGCTGGGAATAGCTAGTGAATTGGGGAAAGAAGTTCCTTGCAGTTCCTTCCTTCCTTCCTTCCTTCCTTCCTTCCTTCCTTCCTTCCTTCCTTCCTTCCTTCCTTCCTTCCTTCCTTCCTTCCTTCCTTCCTTCCTTCCTTCCTTCCTTCCTTCCTTCCTTCCTTCCTTCCGTCTCCTCCATGTCAGAAAGAACTTGAGGCTTGAACCACCTCATTCATAACCATCCCTCCCTCCCTCCCTTCCCTTAGAGGGCATTCTTTTGCAATATTTACCTCAAAATGCAAGCCCATCTGTGAGTTAGTCATGTTCTTGAGTCATCATTGCCTCTTTGAACAGCAACATTTCTTGCTTGGGACAGAGGAAAAATAGGGAGAGCAGGAGAGAGATGACAGGAGGGTCAAGGGACACTTCTGTTTCACTCAGAGTCTTTCTTCAGTGCCATCTGCAGTCAGATTGTTAGCATGTCAGTTCAATCTCCCAGGATCCCTTGAGTGCTCCTCAGTCAGTCATGAGGAAATAGCTTGTGTATTGGCAGCGGCTGTCCCTTAACAACACCCAGTCACTCAGTCATGCAGCCAAAATGGGGCAGCACACAGCACCTTCACACCAGTGTATGTTAACCGAACTCTTCATTGACATGTCTTGACCTAATAAGAATGCACAGTGAAAGGGGCAGGAGGAAATGGCCAGCCTGGTGCTCACCTTCCCTTGTCCTCTTGCCTTCTTTACTGTCGTCCGTGAGAAGCCATTTAAAAACATCTTTATATATTACGATTTTTTTAAAAAAGAGAAACCTCTCTCTCTCTCTCTCTCTCTCTCTCTCTCTCTCTCACACACACACACACACACACACACACACACACACACACACACACACACACACACACACACACACACACACACACACAAACACACACACACACACACACCAACTTTTAGTATAGCATTTCTTTTATGCAGTAGAGGAATATAGCCACTAGATGACACCAGGAGATAGTTGGTCTAGGCCTGATCTCTCCTATTCTTTATTCAGCTGTCTGGTCTAAAAAGGTGAAATTCTTGCTGAGACTATAATTAAGATTACAGAGGTATGCAAATTAAGTAATGTGGCAAGTATTAATAGGTACCTTACTTGGGTATTACCAATTACTGTCCTAGAGAGCAAAAGTGGTTGGGATTTACAAGCACTTGGACAGCAGATTTCAAACATTACTTTCCACTGCTTGCTGGCAGGTACCTTTTAATTCATTATTATGGCAACAGCATCAAAGGCTTTGGCCAAGAGGTGGTGTTAAAACAGGAAGGGAGGGAGGGAAGCAAACATTTGCAGGTTCTCCTTTTCTTCGCAGTGTGTCTGGACCTCCCTTGTGAGAGAGAGGTTTAACAGTGAAGAGACGAAAGAGGTTGCTGTGGGTTTGGGAGAGGGAGCCCTAGACTTCAGAGATCTGTGCCCGAATGTCTGGGGCTTATGGCACAGCTGATATTGACATTGTAGACTTTAACCTACGCCATCATAAATCTGTAAGGTGGCCAGTGCCTCTTATTCCTTCTACACATGATTTAGACAGCCATTCTGTAATCTGGGGGATTCCATAAGGCTATCTGTCTGGGAAAAGGATCTTGCAGAATGAGGAATTTAAAGGCTAAACCAGTCATGAAGTCTTCCTCTACTCTTTCATCCCCATTGCTATCATCTTTTCTTTTTCTTTTTCCAAATGCTCCTGGCTTTTCTTTCCTTATTCTTTCTTATTCACTAACTATTTCAGCTGACCTACTGACTGGACTTTAACTCAACATCTTAGAGATCAGGTTAAAAAATAATGTAGTTGGCTAATATCTCTGCACTGTTCCAACAGATATTTTCTTATTTTATCTTCTCTCCCTTTCCTTCTCTCTCTCCCTCTCTCTCTCTCTCCCCTCCACTTACAGGTGCAGAATTAAAGAATGCGTTCGCTCACTATATTATTGATGCACTTAAGTGGAGTGTTCCAAAGCATGTAATTACCGTGTAGGCTTATGGCCCTGAAGTAGACGAGGATAGTGGTACTGCATATCCATGATTTGAAGGACATACAGGGATGATTATAGAGGCAGTACTCTACATCCATTCTAGCCCTTTTGTGTTTAGCTGGTTGTCATGGCAAATAATTGGATAGAATTTAAGCCACTTTCTTCCAAGTGGGAAATTCATAATTTTACCCTCTACCTAATTCTCAACGTACTTTTTAAAGAATCTTAAAGTTTTCAGCTGGAATGGCACAGTCGTGTGAGGGAAATATCCACATATACAGAGAGTTGATAATCCTGGGCTTGTGTAATTTATTTCTCTCAAATCGTTTGTTTTGTCTGCCCCACAACAATTAAAACACCCCATCAAGTTCAAAGAAGAATTGCATTGTTTCTCCAAAAATATCATTATATCATACATTTCTATGATGAGTTATGGGGAGGTGTTTATAAAAATTTATCTCACAAGAAAATGTGGCGGGGACGTCTCTTAAGCTTGCCTTGATTTTCACATCTTTGCTGTTCAATATTCAAATGTTGAAAATCAGCAATATCGGCCACCAGAGGGTGTATTCAAGAATAATGGATCAAAATTCTAGCAATTACATATTTTTATTTTGCTGGGTAGTGGATAATTGCATGCATTCAAAACAACTTTTTTTTTTGGCTCCTTGAAGACTGGCAAGTTTTCTCTGGAACAAACTTTCATGGGTGGAAGTCTATTGCATCATGAAACAGAATACATTAGTCTCTAAGGCACCACAAAATGTTTTGTTTTTGCTGAAATGAACTAACTAGGGATGGGCCTTTCAGGTTTGCAAAAAAGAAAACACACACAAAAAAGAAACACACACACACACACACACACCAGATGATCTATGTTTATTTACTTGTTCTTCCGTTGATTCCCAAAACAGAGCATCTAAAACATAAATGATTATTAATGAAAAAGTATGCAAACATTTCATCTTATTTTGTGTTTCTTTTTCTTTTAACCATTCTTTCACCCTTCGTATGTCAAACGTTTCCTTCACCACTTGTATGATAAACTGTCTGATAAATGTTTTATTAAATCAGATCATTAGGGCAATTGCAGAGACATGGTGGCATGACCAATGAGTGCTGTCAACAGCCAATCAGAGTGTCCAGTGAGGAAGGGGAATGTTGAATCAGTAGAAGGCCCTGGAATCCAGTGAGGAGTGTTCTTTTTGCATCACAGTCCATTCTTGGGGTTGTTGAACACTTGGCAACCTCCATCTTGAATTGCTTTTGCTGCCTGTCCGGCCAATCTGTGCCAGCATATGTCCTTGGGATTATTATTTGGATTTCTTCCTCTGATTTCTTTGGACATTTTTTTCTCACTGTGCATGTGTTTTTGTGTCTCAGTGGTTTTTTTTTTTTTTGTTATTGCCATGCACATCACTAAAACAGACATAGTTACCTCATCAAAATTTGCCATTCATGTTTGTCATGCATAATAATCTTTATTAAAATTTGAAAAGGCTGCACACTCACAATCCTCCAATTTCTAATCAGATTAATCAAAATAATTGGTACCAAGAATTAGAGCCCTTTTTTAAAAAAAAGAAATTGTTAGCTTGAAATATTTTTATGTGATTGTGTTCCTGTTTAAAAATGTATTCATGAACAGCAGGGCAAAATGAATAAGAATTATTTCCAAAGGTTTTTCTTATACCTGCCAATTTTTTGTTTTTACATTTTTGTTTCCCATTTCCATGGAAGAGACAAATCTTGGTAATTTGTGCAACTGATAAATGATAAACTGTGAGGATGATATAGCTCAATATAGAATGTTGTACTGGCAGCTGATTAACCAGCCCTACCATAAGGCAAAAATGAGATGATTTTTATTCTCCTCAACATGTCAAAATTTCAGACACTGCATTTCAAATACAAATTAAACAACTGATTTGAATGGACACATTTTAAGACAGCATTACAAGTCTTGTCAATATGCTTTAGTTGCATATATTAAGCTTCAATCAACTTAGCAAGCAAAAGGTGCCAAATTCCATAGCTGAGGAAAAACATTAGAAGATGACCCCAGAGATGAGAAACAAGTTATCTCATGTATGTCTACTCAAAAGTAGATCCTACTGAGTTTATTGGGATTTATTGCCCAGTAAATAAGTATATTCACGAATATTCATAATATTGTCTAATATTATAAAGTCATACCTCTTGTTTGGCCAATTGCATTTTATATTTGATTATGAAAGCTGATTACATGTATTATATGCCATCCAGTCAGAGACAACTTATCACAAACCTAACAGGACTTTCAAGGTGAGTGAGATCTTTAAGGAGCAGTTTTGCCACTTCCACACCCTCCCCCCAGTCAGTTTCCATGGCCGAGTAGGGATTCAGTTTTGTCCTGGATATTCAGGCTCTTCCACATTTGGGAATCCGCGGACAGCGTTCCTCAAAGCATGGAAATTGTAATGTTTCAACAGGCATAATGTAGCAGGTCAGTATGATGTCATCAAGGTGGCACAAGACACTCAGAAAGTGATTTACATGTCCCTTGTGAAAAAGCTCACAGACTGTGTTTTATCTAACAGTTGCTAGCCAAGGAGTCTGGAGAAAGTGTTATTTAAAAAACTACTCAAAAAAGAGAGAGCAAGAAAGAGAGAGAAAGGGTAGGGAGTTAATAGAAAATAAAAACACTGCTTATATACGTAGTACAGTACATCTGTCTTTCATAAATGGAAACAAGAAAGAAATGGAACAGATCTAGCAAGAGAAACAGCAGCCATGTCTCATCCTATTATGTATCTTTCTATTTCCTGTTAGTGGAGTAGAGAGGGTCATTCATTTCTTACCTCCAGAGTTAGCCTCTGCAGTAAGCATCACAACAAATTAAGAGAACAGGGCAAAGAGAGCCAGCTGTGACAGTGCTATGGAAAATTAATCAAAAATCATCTTGGTCTTTCCAGCATCATCATAGCTTCCGCTCTATACTGGAAGACTGTAAATGGCCAAACAAGACTTAGAGCAAGAAAGTTACGGACAAATGTGTTCTTTTTTTTTTTTTACACAAACACCAGAGGAATAGTTCTTTCCTGAATGTTTGTGAACTATGAATCATTCAGGAAAACCCTTTTATGTCTAGGTTTAAGAGTAAAATTCCAGGAGGGAAAGATGGTGGGTGGCTGCTCAAGAATATACTTCCAGATTGACAGTGTGCACTAACTGCTGGGAAGTGCATGATCTAAAGTAATATGATGATATTATGACCCTAGAAAAAGTGTACAGAAACAATGGCAGAACACTCATTCAAACATTAAGAAGCTTGCTGTACTGCCGCCCACAGCTTGAAAAGTTACTTCTCAAACTGCAACTCGCTGACTTTAAAAATGGGGGGGGGGGTGTTTCTGTAGGTTGCCAAACGTTGCCTTTGCTGCATTAAAGATGCTTCAAACATGAAAACCAAATGTTTAAGTCCTCCAGAACCTTTTCCCAAAGCCTTTGCTCTGAGCGGTCTCCTTTCATTCTGCAACAGATTCTGCGGGACCATGTACTGCTGCATGAGGGAGAATCATCTCCCTCACATCTCCATGAACAGAAGGAGTTCTGTTAGCAGGATGACAGTGTCAGATTCCCATTGGTTTCATCTTCCTACGGGCTTCCATAAACAAAATTTGAGAAATCATTATTATGGAGGCAGTGTGGTGTAGTATGCAGAGTGCTTGACTGGGATTTTGGAGATCTCGGTTCTAGTCTTCACTGAGCTGTGAAACTCAGTGGATTTGGGCCAGTTACATATTCTCAGACTGAATTATCTCATAGGGTTGGTTTGAGGACAAATTTAGTAGGAAAAGAGCCAGATGTGTCACCTTGAGCACAGTGGAAGAAAGATGGAATTTAAATGTAACTAACTTTCTAAGTGATGGCCAAGTTTCTCAGACTTGTTCAAGACATATTCTGGGTGTACAGATAATTTTATTAAGATGTTGTCCCCCCAAAAAAAATAGCTATAATAACCAATGGGCTAGTTCAGTGGTTCCCAACCTTGTACTGCGTTCCCAGATGTTCTTGGACTAAAACTCTCAGAAGCCTTCACCGATAGCTGTGTTGGCCAGGATTTCTGGGAGTTGGGAGTAGTCCAAGAACATCTGGTGACCCAAGGTTGAGAACCACTGAGCTACTTAATCCAAATACTTTGCATCACTCAGACAACCATCTCCCCACTTTCAGGAAAGGTTTCATATATTACTGCAGATATGGGTATTGGACATCAAGCTGATTTGCCTAAGAATTTGTCTGAAACTTTTGCCATTTAGAAGCAAGGTATTCTACATAGCAAGGCAGCTTTCCCCAAGCTGATGCTCTCTGCTCAATGTTTTGGGTTTTCATCAGCCCCAGCCAACATGGCAAATGGCCTAGAATGACAGAATGCATAGTTCAAAACATCAGGTTTGAGAAAACTGGTGCTAGAGAACTGACCAGGTTAAAATAATTCTCCATGATACAAGTTCTTAAACTTTTATGTACAAAGTGTTTCAAACAAAACTCTGGGGGAGGGACACCAAAGAAAACTCAAACTCAAGTATGAACTGTATCCTTGCAATAATAAATTGGTAATAAGTAATTCAAAGATCTGCAGAAGAGGAACTGTGGTCTAGTGGTTAGGATGTCAGGCTAAGGCTTGGGAGATCCAAGCTGTGGTCTCCATACAGCCATGAAACTTAATTGAATAATATTAGGCTCATCACATACCTCATATGGTAGTTCTAACGATAATGCAAAGGAGGAGAGAGCCATGCATGCCACCATGAGCTTTTTGGAGGAAAGGCATGATAAAAATATACGTTCATTGTCATTGTCATCTTAGAACTGCAGAGCTGGAAGGGAGGCATAGTGGCGAATCAAACTCCCAACCTCTAAACTTGAACCACTGAGCTATCTAGCAGTTCATTCAAAAAGGGATAAATATAATTATTACTATTCCATGACCTAGTTCTTAGAGCACACATTCCATACATGAAAATGATACAAATCAAAACTAGAGAGGGCACGAACTGGAAAAACAGTAGTTTGTGATGGTTTGTGGTTCATGACTACCTATGAACGATGAAACAACCACAACTCTCTGGAAAAGTGAACTAATTTATGGTTTGTTTTGCCAGTTTGTGCCTAAGGAGGAGGGGAACCTACTGCCTCCACCCCCTCTGCCCCCTGCCTGCCCCCTTCCCACCGGCCCCATCACCTCCCTCCCTGGTCCTACTGCCTCCTGCTGCTCCTCTGCCATTGCCATCTTCAGAGACAGTGGCCCAGCTTCCTTTTTTAGGAGCTGAGCTTGTCTGTTTCTGCACATCTGCCTGCTTATCAGCTGATGGGCATGCACACGCTCAGAGACAACAGGCTTGGTTCCTGGAAGGGAAGGTAGGCCAGCTGTCTCTGAGGTTGGGGGTAGTGATGGTGGAGAACGAGGAGGTGGAGAAGGCAGCAGGACCAGGTAGGGAGGCCATGGGGGTGTCACATACAGCACTGATGGTACCTGTCTGTCATGGGTTTGGAGGGAAAGTTCCATCCTATGGGGAATGGAAGGCGGGACATCAGGGGGGAGGAGCTGTACTGTATATATATTTGGAGCTTGTGTGGAGAAGAGGAGT
The DNA here is from genome assembly GCF_051106095.1 of Pogona vitticeps. NCBI lineage: Eukaryota > Metazoa > Chordata > Lepidosauria > Squamata > Agamidae > Pogona > Pogona vitticeps. The sequence goes on from NC_135784.1 coordinate 288,279,669, forward strand.
TGGAGTCTGTGTGTCAGACTGGGTACAACTGTTTGTCAGTTAGTACATACCTGATAGGTTCAGGTTTCTATTTAGGTAGCCAGAACTGATAGGTTCAGGGTCTGTGCGTTACCTTAAAGGGTTCAGTGGGAACCAATCTGTTGTATGTATATGTTTAGGATTATGCCACGTTACAGTATCCTATTTACCTGATTCTTTTATTTATCCTGTTTGTTGTTTCAATAAACCTTGTTCTTTTGTTTAGTAAAATCCATTCCTGGTCTGTGTGACTCCTTACAGGGAATGGTTGGTGGCAGCATAAATACATGGTGGCATACTCCAGTAGGTCTGGGGTTGTCACATTGATTGGTGTCCAGCGTGTGGGATACGACTAGTCCAGTTGTCCAGTGGTCCAGCAAAGCCTTGGCAAGTGTGCCCAGAGCAAGGGGGGTCTAGTCAGGGAAAATCTGAGGGCGCGTAGGTAATCTTCTAGGCTTACCTCACGGGGAGGTAGGCTAGTGGGAGAACGTGCAAACTCAGATTGGGGGGACTAGATTAGGGAGCTCTGAGGCAACCCGTTTTGGCGGGAAAGGGCTGAGGCAAAGCTGCGTGAAGTAACAGTGATCTAGCCTGTCTGCTGAGAGGCCTAGCAGAGGGGGTGGATTCTGCCTGGCAACAGTTGCAAGTTGGTGCTGAAGGAACATCAGCAGTCTATAGAAGGCTGTTTCTGAGGCAAAAGGAAAAAAGTCGTCGTTTTATTTTGAGGCTTGACTTTTGAAGGCAGCCTGTTCTGGGGGGATTATGCCCTTGACTAGAAGCCAAATGGCAGAAATGGGGGAAGTGAGAGAACCACAGGGAGACCAAGGTTCTGAGGAGGAATTTGGCTCAGTGCAGGATGAGAGCACGGGAGAACTGACCTCAGAACTCAGGAAAATGCTCCTAGCCCAACAGCATGAACTGAGGGTGAGGGAAATGGAAAAAGAAGAAAGATTAGAGAGAGAAAGAATGGCGTTTGAAAGGGAAGAGAAACAGGAAAGGGAAAGGGAGAAGCAAAGACAATATGAAATGGAATTGGAGAGAGAGAGGATGGCGTTTGAGTTAAGAAAATTGGAACTGATGAATCAGAACAATAATAACAATAGAGATTCTGAGGTGGGCCAATTGTCTAAAACTGACCTGAAGAAATTCCCTGTGTACCACAAGGGAGATTGCCCTGAGGTGTTCTTTTCCCTCGTGGAAAGAGCGTTTGTGGACTTCTCAGTAAGGGAAACTGAGAAGATGACCATTATGCGATCTTTAATCAGTGGCAGCCTGGCAGAAGTCTATGCAGAGATGCCAGTGGAACTGCTGAAGGACTTCGCTGAGTTTAAAAAACTGGTGTTTGCCCGACATGGGATAAATGCGGAACAGCTGAGGCAAAGATTCAGGTCACTCACAAAAAAACCAGAGCAGACTTTTACCCAAGTGGGGGCCCAACTGGTGAGGTTGCTAGAGAAATGGCTGTCTCAGGAGGGGACAGAGACCTTCCAGCAGCTCAAAGACCTGATAGCGCTGGAACAATTTTATTCAGTCCTGCATGGGGAACTAAAGTTCCATGTGAGGGAGAGGAAACCTAAATCGGTGACAGAAGCGGCAGAGATCGCAGATTTTATTTCCCAAATAAGGAAGCCCTTAGGTGCTGAGGGGAAAACTGTGGGTAAGCCCAAAGAAACCTACAGCAGGTACTCTCAGGGACCAGGGAAAAACCAGCAAGGGGGAGGGGCCCATGTTGAAGGGAAGCCCTCAGACATGAAACCACCAAGACCTCAGATTTTGGAGGGAAAACCAAAACCAGATGAGAAAGACTCCAAGTACAGCAGAAAATGTTATTTCTGTCAAGGAAAGGGCCATCTAATCTCAGAGTGTGAGAAATTAAAGCAGCTAAAGGGAAATTTGCCTCATGATTTGAGTGGAACCAAGCCAAAAGCTGTGTTCTGTGTCCAGAAAGAGCAAAGCTCCTTGCCATTGAGGGAGCCTGTTGCTATGGCTACTCAATCTGGACCAGTTACATCTGCTGATCAGGCTGGGGAAAATGGTCCTCTTGTGGAGGTCAAGCGCTGCTTACTAGTTAGGACAGATTCACAATTGTTTGAGACCGCAGGGGTGGACGTAGGAATACTTGACCATCAGTATAGGGGGCTAAGGGGTACTTGTTCCCAGGTGACCCTGTGCCATCCAGACATTATTCCTAGGAAGTATATAATCCCAAATGAGAGCCTGAAGGTGGCAGGGATTGAGGGGCAGGTGATCTCACTGCCAGTAGCTGAGGTACCTGTGAGCTTTCAAGGCTGGAGGGGAGTTTGGCGGCTAGCGATTTCATCGACTCTGCCAGCAGCCGTGCTCGTGGGAAATGACCTGGCTGAACATGTGAAACGGGTGCTAGTGATTACACGCTCACAAGCTACCACGGGGACAGTTCAGGGGGGTACTGAAGAGCCCGAGGTTGAAGCAGATGAGGGTAGTCCCGAAGCCGTGGCAGAAACCTTAACCACAGACAGCCAATTTGGCCAAGAGCAAAAGGCAGACACCACTCTCCGAAAGTGTTTTGAAAAGGTGACAGACACCCAGCTAACACCTGAAACCCCAGCGAGATTTCGCGAGAAAAAGGGAATTTTATATAGAGAGACCCTGAGGAATATCTCAAAAGGGGGAGATGGGATCAGAAGTCAGCTAGTGGTACCTGAAAAGTATCGCCCCATGATCTTACAAAGGGGGCACTCTGACATGTTTGCTGCGCACTTAGGGGTGAACAAAACACAGCAGAGAAACACACAAATTTTTTACTGGCCTGAAATAGGGAAGCAGATCAAGGAGTTCTGTAAACAATGTGATGTGTGTCAGAGGCAGGGGAATAACCGTGACAGGACCAAAGCGAAGTTGTGCCCTTTGCCTGTGATTGACACCCCGTTCAAATGTATAGGAGTGGATATTGTGGGACCTTTGCCCAAGGCCACAAAGAGGGGGAACCGGTTCATTCTCACCATTGTGGACCATGCCACGAGGTACCCTGAAGCCATTCCCTTGACTAACATTGAAACTAACACAGTGGCAGATGCCTTGGTGGGGTATATGTCCAGGATGGGATTTGCCTCAGAAATAATCACAGATTTGGGCACATCGTTTACATCAAAGCTCATGAAACGGTTATGGCAAATCTGTGGAATTAAACACAAGGAAACCACTGCCTATCACCCCGAAAGTAATGGGTTAACGGAGAAGTTCAATGGGACTCTGATGCGCATGATTAGGGCTTACTTGGCAGAGAATCCAAACAATTGGGACCAGAAGCTGCAATCCCTTTTGTTTGCTTATCGATCAGTGCCCCAAGCCAGTACCGGGTTCAGTCCGTTTGAACTTTTGTTTGGGAGAAAAGTAAGAGGTCCACTTGATTTAATCAAACAAAATTGGGAGCAGATCACCCAGGATGACCCACAAGATGTTGTGACGTATATAGACACTTTAATGAATGACCTGAAGAGAAACCTAGAGCTAGCAGCAGAAAACCTGCAAGCTCAGAAGGTCAGACAGAAAACCTGGTATGACCAGAAAGCCAGGGAGAGGCACTTTAACCCGGGGGAGGAAGTGCTTTGGCTTAGACCCTGCAAAAAGAACAAACTGCAGCTCAGTTACTTTACTGTGGCCTACATGGACGATATAGGGATCTTCAGCAATACCTGGGAAGATCACCTGAAACACCTGGAGATAGTGCTGCAGAGGTTAAGTGCAGCAGGGCTAACAGTAAAGGCAAGCAAGTGTCAGCTGGGTAGCCCAGAAATAAAATACTTGGGTCACATAGTAGGGGGAGGAGTGATCAAACCCCTAGAGGCCAAGATAGAAGCCGTTCGTGATTGGCCCAGACCCAACACCAAGAAAAAAGTCAAATCATTTCTTGGGTTGGTGGGCTACTACAGAAAGTTCATCCCGAGGTTTAGCGAGATGGCGACTCCGCTGACCGATCTGACGTGGAAGAAGACTGATGACCGCATCCCGTGGACCAGCGACTGTGAGGAGGCGTTCCAGAGGTTGAAGGAGGCGCTCGTCCAGTATCCAGTGCTGCGTGCTCCCGACTTCGACCGGGAGTTCATCATCTACACCAATGCGTCTAACAGCGGGGTAGGAGCAGTTCTTTGCCAGGAGGATGAAAATGGTGACCAGCATCCAGTGTCCTACCTGAGTAGGAAACTCCAGAAAGGTGAGAGACATTTGGCAACCGTGGAAAAGGAGTGCCTGGCCATAGTATACGCGATTCAGAAGGCCAAACCTTACATCTGGGGAAGACATTTTGTTCTGTGCACTGACCACTCACCACTGCAGTGGTTAAAGACAATGAAAACCCATAATAGTAAACTTATGAGGTGGGCTTTAAACCTGCAAGATTTTGACTTTGAAGTGAAGGTGGTCAGAGGGTCAATGAACTGTGTTGCTGACGCCTTGTCAAGAAGACCCGACGAGTGAAGACGGCGAAGAAACCATGGACTATGTATATTTTGGTGACCAAAAGTTAAATGTACCTGTTTATTGAACAGGCTTGGTTTGTATTAATAAAGGTAACTTAATATATTGCAAATATTAATGTTTAAAGTAAGTATGGGTTATGGAATTGTGTTATAATGTATAACTGTTTTTGTGTTTTGATCCTGGTTGTTTTTTGGAGAAAAGCACTTTAGCTTTTCCCCCGCAAAACAACTTATAAAGAGGGGAGGTGTCACATACAGCACTGATGGTACCTGTCTGTCATGGGTTTGGAGGGAAAGTTCCATCCTATGGGGAGTGGAAGGCGGGACATCAGGGGGGAGGAGCTGTACTGTATATATATTTGGAGCTTGTGTGGAGAAGAGGAGTTGGAGTCTGTGTGTCAGACTGGGTACAACTGTTTGTCAGTTAGTACATACCTGATAGGTTCAGGTTTCTATTTAGGTAGCCAGAACTGATAGGTTCAGGGTCTGTGCGTTACCTTAAAGGGTTCAGTGGGAACCAATCTGTTGTATGTATATGTTTAGGATTATGCCACGTTACAGTATCCTATTTACCTGATTCTTTTATTTATCCTGTTTGTTGTTTCAATAAACCTTGTTCTTTTGTTTAGTAAAATCCATTCCTGGTCTGTGTGACTCCTTACAGGGAATGGTTGGTGGCAGCATAAATACATGGTGGCATACTCCAGTAGGTCTGGGGTTGTCACAGGGGGTAGTGGGAAGGGGGCAGGCGGGCTGAAGCAAAACGAAGCACTGAGGGGAAAAACGTTTGGTGCTTTGCTTCGTTTTGGCAAAATGGGTTGCACAAACCGAACCACAAACCAAAACACGAACCAGCCCGGTTCGTTTCCCCCCCCCCGGTCGTAGTTCAGTTCATGCCCATTTCTAATCACAACTATGCATTCCTCTAACCACGTGATATTATTCATTTTGCACTGTATTAATAGTACAGACTTGTCTATAGGAAACAGATTGCATTCGCTAATGAATCATCCGCAAGCTGCCTTTCCTTCAATATAATGAATGTTATTTTTCAAAATTAACCCACCCAGCCCCACTTCTTTTCTGACTAGAATGGTGGGGCGGGGGGAAAGCAATGAGCTCAGGTAGTCCCCAGACTGAAGATAACTACACTTCACCTATCTGCTTATCATCACTGCTCCTGTCACTGACAGATCATGTAATTTGCATTTCCAGTGTGAATAAGCCTCACCATCGTACAAAGGGAGCCTTTATAAACTCTCCCGCACTCCTCCGGAAAGCATTATTAGTGTCATATGAACTCAGAGTGCTGTGGCTGTATTTCACCTTGTAGCTGTTTGTAAAACAAGGGATAAATCCAGGCCCAACAACATAATATGCAGATTAAAATGGAGGTGGGGGGGAGGAGGAAACCATTAGTGATTGTGAAAGAGATTGGCATATTTTTTTCCTGTGGTTTTATAATTATGTAATTGTGTCTATGTGTGTGCATGTGCGTGGGTATGATGCAGTAGCTGATGTACCATATGTATTTAAGGAAACAGAGGCTTCCATGCTGGATGAGAACAAAGACTACTTTGGGGGAGTGCAAATTTCAGAATCCCCCAGCTCACAAAGCCTTTCATATGTGAAAGTTGGGGAATTTGGGATTTCTAGTCCAAAGGAGAGATGTAAAATTGCAGAATCGTATTAGGAAACATGGAGCAAAACCTTAGTACAGGCACAGCACTGTTTATGATCTCTGCCTTCCATTTTCACAAGCCACAGATCACCCCACTGAGAGCAACAGGGATTCCATGTATGCAAGGACGTAGTAAGTAGCCCCTTGGGCTCATTCCAGTCAAAAGAGAACTGCAGAAACAATGGGCCATTGAATATATGGTTAAAACAAACAGGATTTGGGCCTCAAATCTCAATTCCATTGTGTTTTTCACGATCCTGCCTGAATTTCTTTTCCATTGTTGTTTCATACTCAGTTGCAATATTTTGTTTTTAATGCCACATTGAAAAGTGTACAAATTATATCCTTGACATGTTGAAATATGTATATTTCCTTTACAGTATGCATTCATTTATGCCATTTAATGCAATGCACGTATATACTTTCACACTCCACCTAATTGATTCATTTCCCTGTTGATTAAAACATGGTTGTATACATTTTTATACCTGTACACATTGTAGCATTTTCAACTGTACCAATTTTTTAAATGGGCTTGTGTGCAGGTTATTTCCCAGTTAGGGAAGCCTTTAAAAGTCAAAAAATTACTACCAGTTTGCCCAATGGAACTCCTGATCACAGTAGTTATGATTTGGCAGGAATTTTTGACTTTTAAAGGTCCCCTCCTAACTATCCCAAGGCTTCCAAAGCCTTCCCCTGGAAAAAAAGAGAGCCCCAGAAGCTGAAACAGAGATCAGGAAGCTTTTAAACATTTCTGCCACCTGATCACAATGCTATGCAACAGGATTTTGCCCATTGTGTTAAATGAAAAAAAAATGCAGAAGGGCACAAGAGACCACTAACCATCCTGTTTCTACACACTTCTCCACATTACTTCAAAATGTACCTGATTGCTCATTGAATTTCTTATTTTTCCTCCCACTTTCCAGAAGATGTAAGGTTTCTCTTGGTAAGAGCAGGGACAAATGGTGAAGAACCCCTTGACTTCTAATGTTGTTGCTTCCCCCCCCCCCCTTGTAGAGGCTTGATAAACCACATGGTCTTCAGGAACAAAGGAGAACAAAGGATCGGTCATATTTTGGTCATATGCGTCTGTGACAAGGCACCTTTCTCTCCCTTCCTTCTCTAGTTTCCTCCCTCTCTATCCTTTTTGCTCACTTCCTCTTTCCTTTGGCTCTTGACAAAGCAGGCATATCCCTTCCAGTCCTAGGCTCGTGGTACTCTGCCTGTTTTCCTCCCAAAAAAGGAGCACACTTTGTGCTATGGCCCCTCTCCAATTATTTTTTTTTTTAATGGGGGAGGTCAGAATTGAAGGAAGTAGGTGTGGGAATGGAAGAGAGCCAACACTGGATGTCCATTTCCTATTAGGCAGGCAGCCTTCATGGGGCCTCTTATCTTCAGAGAAATCCTGTGGATATCAGGAATAAAGGTGGGTGGAATAAATGCCCTGTCTGGAAGAATCTCTGAGAGAAAATAGCCAGTTACTTCCATAAAGCTCCAGGGCAAGACATGGGGGAAGCATTTCATCAGCATCCGTTTGAAGAATGTACTTTAAAAAACCCACAATCTTCTGGACTCCATCTTCCAAAATTTCTGAATAAAATGCCTGGGGCATTCTGACTACTGTAGTACCGGAAGTACCTCTGCCATCCTTCAGATATTTGTTTTTGTCATCTAGGTTCCAAAGATGTCACTAAAGACACAGGTTCTATTCAGCTGCTCCATCTAATAGGTAAAAAGTTGATCTGTCCTCCTCTAAAGGCAGATCTAGAAATTACATTTGTCCAATTTGATAACCAGTTGATCTGGGTGATAACCATTTGATAACCAGATGATCTGAGTGATAGCCAATCATTTCTGGCTGTCCGTCCAAGCTCAGCAAGATCCCCATCACCAAAGCCAATCAATGGCCCCCTCGTCACACCTGCCCAAGTTTTACAGCCTAAAAGGGGCATTTCTCTTGCCTTTCCCTGTAGGCTTTGTCATTGTTGTTTAGTCGTTATGTCGTGGCTGACTGTTCGTGACCCCATGGACCAGAGCACGCCAGGCCCCATTGTCTTCCACTGCCTCCCAGAGTTTGGTCAAATTCCTGTTGGTAGCTTTGATGACACTGTCCAATCATCTCATCCTCTGTCGTCTCCTTTTCCTCTTGCCCTCACATTTTTCCAACATCAGGGTCTTTTCCAGGGAGTCTTCTCTTCTCATGAGATGGCCAAAGTATTGGAGCCTCAGCTTCCATTGAGCACTCAGGGTTGATTTCCTTCAGAATGGATAGGTTTGTTCTCCTTGCAGTCCAGGGGACTCTCAAGAGCCTCCTCCAGCACCACAATTCAGTTCTTTGGCAGTCAGTCTTCTTTATGCTCCAGCTCTAATTTCCATACTGGAAAAACCCTAGCTTTGACTATGTGGACCCTTGTCAGCAAGGTAATGTCTCTGCTTTTTAAGATGCTGTCAAGGTTTGTTTGCTTTCCTCCCAAGAAGCAGGCATCTTTTAATTTCATGACTGCTGTAACCAACTGCAGTGATCACAGAGCCCAGGAAAGTAAAATCTGTCACTGCCTCCATATCTTCCCCTTCTGTTTGTCAGGAGGTGATGGGACCAGTGGCCATGATCCTAGTTTTTTTTGATGTTGAGTTTCAGACTGTTTTTTACACTCTCCTCTTTCACCCTCATTATGAGGTTCTTTAATTTCTCCTCACTTTCTGCCATCAGAGTGGTATCATCTGCACATTGGAGGTTGTTGATATTTCTTCCGACAATCTTAATTCCAGTTTAGGATTTCTCCAGTCCAGCCTTTCGCATGATGTATTCTGCATATACAGTAAGTTAAATAAGCAGGGGGACAATATACAGCCTTGTTGTACTCCTTTCCCAATTTTGAACCAATCAGTTGTTCCATATCCAGTTCTAACTGTTGCTTCCTGTTCCACATATAGATTTCTCAGGTGATAGATAAGGTGGTCAGGCACTCCCATTTCTTTAAGGACTTGCCATAGTTTGCTGTGGTCCACACAGTCAAAGGCTTTTGCATAGTCAACGAAGCAGATGTAGATATTTTTCTCGAACTCTCTTGCCACCTCTTCTTGATGGCTTCTGCTTCTGTGGGGTCCTTACCATTTTTGTCCTTTAACATGTCCATCTTTGCACAAAAGATTCCTTTAATATCTCCAATTTTCTTGAATATATTTCTGGTTTTTCCTTTTCTTTTATTTTCCTCTATTTCTCTGCACTGTTCATTTAAGAAGGCCCTCTTGTGTCTCCTTGCTATTCTTTGGAAGTCCACATTCAGTTTTCTTTAACTTTCCCTATCTCCCTTGCATTTTGTTCCCTTCTCTTCTCTGCTATTTGTAAAGCCTCGTTGGACAGCCACTTTGCTTTCTTGCATTTCTTTTTCTTTGGGATGGTTTTTGTTGCTGCCTCTTGTACAATGTTATGAGCCTCCATCCATAGTTCTTCAGGCACTCTGTCCATCAAATCTAGTTCCTTAAATCTGTTCTTCACCGCAACTGTGTATTCGTAAGGGATTTGATTTAGCTTATACCTGACTAGCCCAGTGGTTTTTCCTACTTTCTTCAGTTTAAGCTTGAGTTTAAACAGATGATCAGAGCCACAATCAGCTCCAGGTCTTGTTTTTGCTGACTGTATAGAGCTTCTCCATCTTTGGCTGCAGAGAACATAATTAATCTTCAGTATTGCCCATCTGGTGATGTCCATGTATAGAGTCGCCTCTTGTGTTGTTGGAAAAGAGTGTTTGTGATGACCAGCTTGTTCTCTTGAGAAAACTCTATTAGCCTTTGCCCTGCTTCATTTTGAACTCCAAGGCCAAACTTACCTGTTGTTCCTTTTATCTCTTGGCTCCCTACTTTAGCATTCCAGTCCCCTATAATGAAAAGAACATCTTTCTTTGGTGTTAGTTCTAGAAGGTGTCATAAGTCTTCATAGAACTGGTCAATTTCAGCCTGTTCAGCATCGGTGGTTGTGCATAAACACGGATTACTGTGATGTTGAAAGGTCTGCCTTGGATTCGTATTGAAATCATTCTATCATTTTTGAGATTGTATCCCAAGACAGCTTTTTCCACTCTTTTGTTGACTATGAGGGCTACTCCATTTCTTCTACGGGATTCTTGCCCGCACTAGTAGATATGATAATCGTCTGAGTTGAATTCGCCCATTCCTGTCCATTTTAGTCCCTGTAGGCTAATAACCTTAATACTGTAAAAGGAAGACTAGGCATCTGGAGCTGTGGGGGAAGCAGCCTTTTACCATCTCTCCAGGATGAGCTGCAACTGTATTAAGTGACTCTGCAGGTTGTAAGCAGCGGTTCACAAGCTAACTGTTACGCCAAACAGTGCAGTACAGTTCATTGATCGCATTGTACTTTCTCAGAGTAGCAAGGAGAAATGTTTCATTTCACACTTCATTTACAACTTGCATCAATAAACCCAGAAGGCTTCGTCCACACCCCCAAGCAAAGCAAATAGATACCTCCATGGAGAACGGTGTGAAAGAAAGCTTGGTGGTGAGCGAAAAGTTTTATTGCATAACAAGGAAGACAGTGTTATTAAGGGAACAGAGAAAGTCATATGTAATGCAGAGGAAAGTAGCACTGCTTGGTGGTGATCGTTAAAACGAGTTCTTAGTAGTGCGAGTTTTAAGATTAGATCCAAACATTGTAATAAGTAACAGGAATGAATTACTTTCAAAAAGTAACATTCAACGTTTTGCATCTGAACAGCTAAAATCTAGCAGTTAGGCGTGCTGTCCTGAAGATGGTTTGAGGCAAAGGAGCTGATGCTAAGGTCTTTTGAAATTCCACAATAGAAAGGGCCTCCAGAGTTATATATGTTACATGGGTGAGAAAACAAAACAAAGTGCCTTCAAGTTATCCGCAGCTGGTGAATGGTCTCTCAGAGACCATAGTGTAGCCACCTGCCACATGACAGAGCGTGCCTCGGGCTGTCTGCCTACTTTTCATGGAGCAAGAGCTGGCCCTTAAATATCAGGGAAATATAGCTGTCTCACTGCCCTTTCACAGGGTTTGATATATGGAATGAAAATGAAGTTTTAGCATCCATTTTGAATGACACCAGTCAAGAGAGTGACAAAGAACGGATAGGTTGGGCAGTTAACCATGGTTCCACTCCTCTTCCATCCCTAACAAAAGTGTGCTCTGAATCAAAATTTATTTGATTTGATTTTAGCATTTTTCCCTCCAAGAAGAACCCGTGCCCCTCTTTTAAAACTACAGATCTGGTTTTCGGAATGAAAACAAGAACAACCTTATATATCCTGTCATAAGGGAAGCACAATTCCTCCTTATTGCTCTGTATAGGCTTTTGGTTTACAATGGGATTCTTGGATAGTACTTAATTTATTCTTTAAAAATGCTGGTTTTCTGAAATTTGCTTCTAAAAATGTTTTGGATCCTTTAAAAAAATCTTTTTAAATTTTATATTCCTTTATAAGCCCTGGCAGGATAAAACAATTGCACTAATATAATTAATTAACTAAATAATTAATTACAGTGGTGCCCCGCATAGCGACGTTAATCCGTTCCAGATTAATCGTCGCTATGAGGAAACATCGCTAAATGGAACGGAAAATGCGTTCCTATGGGGCCCAAACTCACCGTTCAGTTAAGTTCCTCCATAGCGCCGCCATTTTCGCACCCTGCCCTCACTTACCCTGTAAGGTTTTAACCCTAAGTTTGTTTAGATCCTGAATACCAAGCTTTGTGGCAAAATCTAGACTTGCACAATACATTCATAGTTTGCATAAAAAGCTGCCGTACATGTATGACATTACCACAAATCATTTACTGTCACACCAACAGAGAAAGAGTGGGGTGGGGGAGAAAGAACTAGGTTGCCATGTTCTCTCTCGGTCAGGTCATAAGCAAAACTCCAGGGATTCACTGTAGCAGATTTCCTTTCTCAAGAGAGCCAGCTGCTCAGAAACTCTTGCCTGGAGCACTGAGACCTGGAAAACTGGCTTCTAATGGGGGTTGCAAATCTTAATCCAGCTGGTGGCTTCTTCTTGATGTGAGAGTTTAGGATCTGCCCCTTTCAAAGCATCAAATACTGAAACTGCACTCTGAACTATTTGATGCTCCATATGCTAGCCCTTTTAACCTCTCCCTTTCTCTCCCTCTCCTTCCATATGTTCACAGAAAGCATGAATGCCGTATTATTACACCATCTCCATAGCTGGTCACTTGGAAGTGCAATCGAGATGGAATTTCCCCTTGTCTTACAGTGTGTTTTCACATGTGAACATCTTGTATTGCTATCTGGCACGTTAGCGTACAAACAGCCTGCCTTGTTTTTATGCAGGACCTCCTCCTTGAGACTTTTCTAACATGCATTTTCCCCTTGATGCTCTCTGTTCAGTCATGTGTGGACTAGTAAAAACAATCTGTTGGGAAGTGGTGTTGCGTGGACTGTGTGTTGGATTGTGTCTACGCTTGTGTCTCATTGTATATAATTATGGAGGCATGTTTCTACTTCAGATGTTTTGGTGTAAAAACGGGAATGACCATGATGCAATGTCTACTACTTATTTTTCAGGAACACAATTACTGCTGAAATGTAGGAATTGGTGTCGTGTATTATTCCCACTCCCCCCCCCCCGACCTGGATCAGGGTGCATGGATTGGGGCTCAGCCTACCCTGTGCCTTTTAGAGATTGTCTGCTCTGATCCTTGTCCATGTCCTTGATGGTATTTGTGTATTTCTGCTTATGGCTTCCCTCTCCCCCCCCCGACACACACACACTTGCAGTTGCAGATAACAAAATCTGAAGGGCTGCTGCTCGTAAGTTGAACATCATTTGCAAAAGATGCACTGAAAACTTATGAAACTGATCTCAAAGTCGGGCAGGATGGAGTGTGGACTGAAATAATCTGTTACGATGAGGGTGGGGACATTTCTGGAAGCTGCCCTGTATCCCCAATTAGCTTGAAGGATCTGGCCCCATTCTTAAATATGCCATTACTAAAAGCGGTGAACAAAAATATGCTACAAAGGTTCAACTTCTGTGGATCCTATAACATGAGTTTTGCCAGGAGCTGTACAGCAAGTGTTGACAAAGGATGACGGAGGGAGACATTTTCTATTGGAAGAACTGTCTTTTCCTCTAAAAACCCACTCCTTGGCTTTGAATGCAGAGAAAACAGTATATTCCGGCAACTGAAATGTTCCCTGGGGTGCAGATTATAGTCTTTACCTCCTGCTAATCACAGTCGCTCACAGTTTTGCAGCTGTTTGGTGGCGTCTCAAGATCCCAAGTGTAGGTCTCTCTACTGAACGTGTAGTTCTGCCCTAGACAGTAAAACACTCATTGTTCGAGCAGCAAGTCCTCAAACGCTGCCATGGTGTGCAATTGGCTTGCTCTGGGGGAAGCCAATTAAAGATTGAAAGTTTCACATCCATAAAATGTATGATCCTTCTGGCTTTCAAATTGGCCCATGCTTTCTGATCCCTCCCCCCCACCCCATTTGCAGAAATTGATGTGAGTCATATTTGTTCTTAGTTGTGTTAATTTGTATGCATGAGCCTTTTCAGCGGATGCTGAGCACTAGGTAGTTATGGTGCCATTGACGTAAAGCTCCGTTATGGTTGGTGGGGATGGGGGTGTGAGGAGGCAAACAATATACACCCTGGAGTGCATCGTTCTTTGTATAAAATCATAGTTCTTAGTTAATGGATCCCAACCTGGGCAGGTGTAGTCTCATAATTACATCTCTGAGAATCCTCATTAACCAATCAGCATTGCTTTGTGCCAGTCCCTCCATATTTAATGGAGCTAATCGTCTCTGCACAACCTCTTCAAGCAGTTCAGTGAACACGGAAAATTGTATTCAAATATATCCCTTCAACACCAATATGTTTGTTTGCCTGACAGCAAGTATACACATGAAGAGTGAAATAAAGCTGGGGGGGGGGGAGGAGGAGGAGAAGGGTGTAATATATCTGTGTATTCCACCCATTCTTTTGTGTCCTTTTCATCATGGCCAATTCCAACTGCTGCCTGGGAAGTGAGAAATTCAGGCACACAAATTATATTATCTGATAAATTAGCTTTAGGGAAATGCTTCCCCGTGAATATCCGCTAACTGGTAAGATTTAAGGTTCTCATAGACTGAAACAAGGAGCTAGTTATCTAAACTGTAGGCTTTGCTCACTTTGAATCCGATTTTAAAATGTCATTTTTATTCTTTCCTGTCTTGTTTGATTGACATGTCGAGTTTATTAGAGAATAGAGGAATGCAAATACCGTCCACTTCAATTCAGTCCAAATTATTTGCTTTCCAAATCACCACTAAGTCACTTCAAGACAACTTGTCCTGTATTCAATTTGTATCCAAATACTTTAAATTATTTGTGCATATTTGTATTTATCCAAATAGAGGGGCGCGGACATGAAAATGTAGGAAAATAAAGGGCTGTGACCTGAGATTGGGGTTGAAACTTGGCATAAGGAAAGCCGAGGGCTAACACAAAGAAAGAATGGAAGTCCTGCTTGATTGCTTAATTCAACAATATCTTATTTCTTGAATTCTCTGAGTAGAGAGCCCTCCACCAACCCAACAAATCCCCAAAAAGGCAAAATAATGTGGAATCAGGTTTCCCTGCAAAGCCTGAAGGCCATCTTGCATGGAACGTAAGTACTCACATTGAAAAAAGAAAAAGGCAAAATGCTGCAAAAATAAAAGCCAGCTGTATGTGTATGAAAGATAGATTAGGTAATATTTCTAGTGCGACTTTGTCCTACTTCACACAAATTCCACACAAGAACCCAAGCCTCATACACAGACACTGAATTCATTGGATTGAGATCTGCAGCTGCCTAAAAAAGAAGAAAATTCTCTAATGCACACCCATGGTACAGAAAATGAAAACAATCCAAGTAGCAACCTTTAACAGATTAAGAACCTTCCCTCACCCTGCCATGATGTAAAACTGCTGCCATTCATGAAGACAGGAGATTTATCTAGTTGATTTGAGCCCTCACAGCGTCTCTGTGAGAGAGTTTGGGCTTGTAATTGGTGCTTAAGTTTTTAGTTTTCTTTTGATTTGGGCTTTCTGGATCCGTTAAAGCAGTGACTTTGGTCCCTAGATGTTCTTGGACTAAAACTCATAAAAGCCTTCACCGCTAGCTGTGCTGGCCAGGATTCTTGAGAGTTATAGTCCAAGAATATATTGGGGACCATTATGTTAAATTATTATTTTTGTTTTGAAGTGAGACTTGTTGGCTCCGAGTGTTCATTTCTGCCACCACCCCCAGCCCCAATTTTCAGCACATTTAAGCTCTGAAAAGCCAATGTTAAATCTGGCAATTCAGGGAACACTAATTTGATTTGTGCATTCCTTCAGGCTACTTCGCTGGTTCAGAAATTGTCAAATACCTTTTCTTTGCTTCATTCCCCCCCCCCCCAAAAAATCTGAATCTGAAGCACATCCCCTCAGCAGGCAGGAGGCAAATGGAAGAATTAGTATAGAGCAAGTGTAAGGAAATATATGGCCCTTGGGCTGTTGTTTGATTGCATTTCCCATCTACCCTATAGATATTGGTAAAAGTTGATGGGAGTTACAGTCCAACAACATCGGAAAGGGTGCACACTCTCCATTCATGATCTAGGACTGTTTCTAGGAAATATGGCCACTCAACAATTATCTGAAGTTAAATATTAGAGTCTCTTCCACAAAAGAGATGATTATAAAGATGGGAATAAAAGCTATAACTTAATTTGCAAGCATTTTACCACAAGTGAATGTTTGAAGGAAAAATCGAGATCTTTGTCCTGGAGAAAACTATAAAACAAGAGCAAGAGAATAGCAGCAAGACTCGGGGAGGGGACTTATTTACTAAGTGACCTTGGACAGTCTTTCCTTCAGCTGACCTCTCTCAGAGGGCTGTTGCTAGGAAGATAAAAATGGACATGAGAAGTCATGGGATTGTATTTATCTATCTGCAGATTCCCAGTGTGGTGTAATGAATAGGGTGACAGTCTAGGACTCTGGCAAACAAGTTTCAAAACCCCGCTTGGCCATGGAAACTCGCTGGGGACGTGGAACTGGTAAAACCACTTGTAAAATATCTTAGGGTCACTATAATTAGGTTCTGGCTTGACAGCACAGAACACACACATATCTGCAACTCAATTTAGAGTTATAGATGTTACCAAGTAAACAATAGATGAAATTCATAACCTATCCCTATGGGAGGGTGATGACATTACCAGCAAGGGCAGGGATCTGTAATTAATATCTTCCCATTTCTGTCCCTGTTTTTTTCTGAGTCCTGTGCAATCCATTTGCTTGTGTGGGAGCCATAAGGCAGAAGGAAGAAGTCTTTAATAACCCCAAATTGCTGCTACTGAATGGCATTACAGTGGGGTCTTGACTTGAGAACTTAATCCATATTGGAAGGTGGTTCTCAAGTCAAAAAGTCTGTAAGTCAAGTCTCCATTGACCTACAGTGCATTGAAAACCGATTAATCCCGTAACAGGCCGTTTTTGTTCCATTTTGGTTTTTTTCTGGTCTGTAAGTCAATTCTTAGGCTGCAAGTCAAACCTAAATTTTGCGGCCAGAGAAGTCTGTAACTCAAAAAGTCTGTAAGTCAAGCCGTCTGTAAGTCAAGGGTCCACTGTACTAGGAAGGAATGACTTGGGGGAGGGGGAATGCTGAGTGGCTTGTGGCTGTCTGTCTGATGTATTTTGGACAATCCAATCAACATTGCCTGAGTGGAATTCTGCACCATCCACAGATAAATGTTGCTTGGCCTGCTTGTGTTATTTTTAGTGGTCTAAGAGTGGCATCACATACCCTTGTCTTTAGACAGGAAATGGTTACAATAAGAAATGTCTACACCACCTTCTTAAATTATGGCAATTCACTCCTGCGAGTTTCACCACTGGCATTATCCTGAAAGGTGTAACTAATACGATTCTGTCTTAACTTTAAGTTGACAAGGATTTTGACAAAATAAAATTTTTAAGGCTAATTATTTATTATTTTATTTATTTAATTTATATGCCGCCCACTCTACCCAGAGGTGATGGTGACAACTCTGTCTTTTTACTCAAACAAAATAAGCAATATATTAACAGGATGGCTTTTAAGAGGTGGCATTATATTTTTTATAAGACTAGAAAACTATATCTGAAGGATTTTCACACTTACATATTTTAATGAGATCTTATAAGGGAAGTCCTACCTCTGGAAGAGACTTTGACAAATGTTTAAACTGATACCTCCTTCTGGGTTTGTTTGTTCCTGTCATTCTTATATTCAGAGTATTGCGTAGCTCACCACAGACCGCTAAGGATTCTTACCAAACTTGTCTTCGGGAATCACACCACACCACCCGTCACTCACCAAATCCATACTATGAGAAATTAAATCCTCAAACAGTAGGGAGCTAAATATATTCCATCCACTTTTTTGTTTTCCTGCACCAAAGCACTGTAAGATTCTAGGGAGCTGGAAATTAACACAAAGCGTGGTAAAAGCAGGTGCTTCTGGTGTTTATGTACATAAACACATTAGCACTCTTTTGACACTGTGTGACCTGAACATGTAGTTCATACTCCTGGTAGTAGGAGAAAACAATATGAGTGTACTGAAGCAGAGTTCATTCAGACACAGCAAAATTAGCACCAGATTACAAATACGTTTGCCACTGGTAATTAATCGTGAAAATTGCTTGAGGAGTTCTCCTACTGTGATAGATATTGGCAGAACTATTTACAGCTAATAGGCCTTGTTTAAGCATACTCTGCCCCCTCCCTTCCTCCCCTATTCAGATAAAATTTACAATAGATTGCACCATGGCATTTACATTATGCTATATATTCTCTTACTTTGGTTTGCTTGTTAGCACTGAAGAATATGCTTGGGCTTTTTCTCTCCTGTTGCATCACTAGAAATCTGTATTGTGATTTACTCATTCAAGACAGCTAAACCAACTCTTTCAGAAAGAGAGAGAGAGAGAGACAGAGAGATTGAGAGAGAGAATTTCACCTTTGGGAGCTTATGTTCTTTGCTCATCTCACTTTATCCTACATGTGGTAGCAGTAATTGGAAGACATCAGAAGAGCTAGCGGGTGTATTCAGAAACAGATGAGAGCTTTTCCAAGTCCAGGGAGCGATTTTTTCTGCTCTACAAACTCTTTGATATGCCCATCATTTTTATCAATTTTCCCCGGGTTTTGTTTAGGGTTTGCTTTCTTGTAAGGCTAACAACGGAAACAAAGGATTCCACCCTCCTCCGTCTCTCCTTGCTATTCTCTGCTTTTTTGCACTGCTGTAGACAAACACAGCACCAATATCAGCTGCTGGTTGCATGTTTGTACTAAAACATGCAGACTCTTCTATAGAATGGATCCTCATTCTCATAGTTATTATTACATTTATATTTATATCTTGCATTTCTTTTACTGAGTTCACGGTATATGTCTCTCCTCCCTAGCTAGGTTAAGCTGAAAGAGTGTGATTCTTTCATGGCCAAGTGGGGTTTTAAACCTAGATCTTATTTATTTTATTTATTGTTTCGACTTATATATCACCTCATAGTGCTTAGAGCACTCTCTGGGCAGTTTACAACATGATTAAGCAAGGAAGATTCCCCCCCCTTCCTGTGAGCTAGGTACTCATTTTAGCGACCTCAGAAGGATGGAAGGCTGAGTTGAGCTAGCAATCTGAGTGTGTCGGGATTGAATTCAGGTTGTGAGCAGAGGCTTGACTGAAGTACCACAGCTTAACTACTGCACCACAGGTCTTGTAGTGGTTCCAAAACTTAATCCAGCACTCAAACCTATTTATTTATTTATTTATTTATTTATTTATTTATTTATTTATTTATTTATTTATTTATTTATTTATTTATTTATTTACTTACTTACCTACCTACCTACCTACCTACCTACCTACCTACCTACCTACCTACCTACTTACTTACTTACTTACTTACTTACTTACTTACTTACTTACTTACTTACTTACTTACTTACTTAACTTATATGTCATCCACTCTACCCAAAGGTCTCTGGGCGGCTTACAACAATTAAAATACAATTAAAATAGATACTCTAAAATTGCCATCAGGACCCACAGTTGATATTATTTCAATTAAAAGCCTTCTGGATCAGGAAGGTTTTGACCTGGCACCAAAATGTCATCAGCGTTGGCACCAGACGAATCTCAGTCAGGAGGGTGTTCCATAGTCTGGGGACAGCTGCCGAAAAGGCCCTTCATCTACAAGCCATCCCTCTTACTTCCTTGAGGGACAGCTCTTTCAAAAGGGCCCCCTGGCTAGATCGTAACTGCTGGGTAGGCTCATGTGGAAGGAGGCGGTCCTTCAAGTATCCAGGGCCCCAGCCATTTAGGGCTTTATATGTCAAAACAAACACTTTGAATTGGGCCCGGGCAGCAACTGGTAACCAATATAATTTAATCAGAATCGGTTTGATATGTTCCCTAGAGGCCCTACCACTCACCAGCTGCGCAGCTCAATTCTGGACAGTTGCAGTCACCGGACCATCTTCAAAGGCAGCCCCACGTAGAGCGCACTGCAATAATCTATACGAGATGTTACCAGTGCGTGTATAACTGTCATGAGACTCCACTCGTCAAGGTAGGGCCATAGCTGGTACAATTTCTGCAGCTTAAGGAAGGCACCCCTGACCACCAAGTCGACCTGGGCTTCCAGACCTAGACTGGGGTCCAGGAGCACCCCCAAGCTGCGGACCCTGTCCCTTAGGGGGGGTGTAACCCCATTCAGGGCAGGGAAATGGCTCTCCAACCTGTCCGGCGAAGCACCCATTAATAGCACTTCCATCTTGTCTGGATTGAGTTTCAATTTATTAACCCTCCTCCAGTCCATTATCAGGTCCAGACACGAGTTCAGCACAGAAACCGCCTCACCTGGATTGGTGGAAAATGAGAGGTAGAGCTGCGTGTCATCAACATATTGCTGACTCCTCAGCCCAAACCTCCTGATGACCTCTCCCAACGCTTCCATGTAGATGTTAAACAGCACGGGGGACAGTATCAAGCTCTGAGGAACCCCATGACATAACTGCCATGGGGCAGAGCAACTGTCCCCCCAGCACCACCCTCTGCACACAGTCAGCCAGGAAGGAGCAGAACCACCGTAAAGCAGTGTCCCCAACCCCTAAACCAGCCAGCCTATCCAGAAGGACACTGTGGTCAATGGTGTCAAAAGCCGCTGAGAGGTCCAGGAGTATCAACAGGGTCACACTCCCCCTGTCTCTCTCACAGCAAACGTCATCGTACAGGGCGACCAAGGCAGTCTCCATGCCAAAACCTGGCCTGAAACCCATTTGAAATGGATCCAGAAAATCCATTTCATCCAGCAGCGCCTGGAATTGCCCAGCTATAACCCACTCCAACACCTTGCCTAAATAAGGGAGGTTCGCCACTGGTTGGTAGTTAACCACCAGCCTTGGGTCCAGATTAGGCTTTTTAAAGAGTGGTCAAACTACCGCCTCTTTCAAGGTGGTAGGGACCACTTCCTCTCTCAAAGAGACGTTCACGGCCTCCTGGACACAGGTGCGAACCCCCCCGGCAGATCTTCCAATTAGCCAAGATGAGCAAGGGTCGCGCGGAGTGGTGGTAGAACAGACAGATATCACACTGTCTACGATATTCGTAAACTCTCTTATTGATTTTAATTCCATTGTGGTCCACATTATCACTGTATTTTAAAATAAAATGTACACACCATTTATAAAGCAAATGAGCACAGCTTCCATAAATGGTTGCAATTAAGAGGCAAACTGAATGCCTGGTGTTTCTATTCTATGTAGACAAGGGGTGGGCTGCATGAACAGCCCATTTTCAGGGAGGGCTCTGCTCCCTCATTTGCTGACAAAACCATTTCACTGAAAACTGGTAGCAGGATAAAAACCCCAGGCTTTCTGACCACGTTTTCCAGAAAGGGTTTTGTTTGTTTGTATGTTTGGTTGGTTAGTTGGTTGGTTGGTTGGATTTTTATTTTTATTTTTTTGCCACCAGGCTCCTAGCCTCTTTCTGCACCATAGACAGCAACCACAGTTGCCCCCAAATTGTTAACAGCCCTGAGAACAGAGGTGTATCTATTAGTTTTAAAGTCTGGGGCTTCACTGCTTTATTGGTTAAGGATGGGTCATGTGAGACTGGTGCATGTTGAAAGAGGATGGAAGAATGGGAAGGAGTGCTTGAAGCTGAGCATACAATGGCCATATTGCCTCCGTGCTGAATTTTGGCTGTTTTGTTGCATTGTGTCCAGCAGTAATTATTGCACCCACTTGGACCAAAGCTGCAGTCACCTTACCCTCATTACAGCTCTAGTTGGGAAACCTGGTAATCACCATGGTGCTTGGGTAATAGTACCTGTCTTAATTGACTGAGGGCCCCATTGAGTTAATACATCTCTTCTTTCCATTTTCTACATCACTCTGTGAGATTTATTTATTTATTTATTTATTTATTTATTTATTTATTTTGGTTTTTTATACTGCCCATTTAGCAAGACATTTTTTTAGAGTAGGAAAAGCTGCATTCGTTTTTCTACGCAGTTTCTCCTAGCTAGTGGTAACAATTTTCAAATATCAAAAGCTTCCTCCCATCCAGATGCTCCCAAAGGCTTTCCTGGGTCAGAGGAAATGCATGGGGAGCCTCACAAGCTCAACTCATGAGCAAACTGGAGAGTTTAAATTAAATTTGGGCAGCTGACATCATCAGCCTTTATGCACCCAGAGTCGAACAACAGGATTCTGACCAATGTGTCTTACAATATTAGACCACATGGAAGTTAAAAGAGAGAAGAATAAAAACAATACATCTATAAAATGTAGGGCTACTTCCTCAAAAACAGTAAATCATAGGGATAGTTAGTTACCGGAATGCCAGTCTTTAAATACCAGCCAGTCATCAAGTGATAAGAAAGCAAATGCCCTTTTTTGGCAGAGTCAAAATAAGTATTCCAATATTTCTAAATAAGAAGTTCCATACGTTTCAGTTGATGCCACTGTGACGTTCACCTCCTTGAAGCACCTACGTTTTTGCCCTCACAAAGGCTCCAGTTGTGTTTTCCTTTCCGTGCTACCAGTGGATTCCCTCAATCCACAAAATAAATGACGTTTGATCAGACACTTGTATTGTGAATGCAAACAACTTATTTATTAAAGTGAAGCCAAATTATTAATCACAGAAGTTCTTCAGATATACATACTTGCCATATAATTTCCACCTTCTCTATCTATTTATCTTAACCAGTCTCTAATTCTATTAGTATCTGTTCCTTCTCTCTCACTCTGAGTGTCTCTTGACTGAGTCGTCTCCTCTCAGGCTCCACCTTTTAGCCTCTCTCATGGCTCTGCCTCTCCCCCACATTTCCATCGTTGTTGTCATTTAGTTGTTTAGTCGTGTCCCACTCTTTGTGACCCCATGGACCAGAGCACGCCAGGCCCTCCTATCTTCCACTGCCTCTCAGAGTTGTGTCAAATTCATGCTGGTTACTTCGATGACATTGTCCAACCATCTCATCCTCTGTCATCCCCTTCTCCTCTTGCCTTCACACTTTCCCAACATCAGGGTCTTTTCTAGGGAGTCTTCTCTTCTCGTGAGATGGCCAAAGTACTGGAGCCTCAGCTTCAGGATCTGTCCTTCCAGTGAGCACTCCGGGTTGATTTCCTTCAAAATGGATAGGTTTATTCTCCTTGCAGTCCAAGGGACATGAATAATGCATGATTTATACCTAACAAAGGTGAATGCTACAGTCACTGAGGGTTGACTAGATAATACATTAGAAGTGGAGTACCTCAAAGCATAAAATATATCTGTTCATCATAGCACACACTCTGTATATAGATAATTATCTTGCTTTTGCATTGTGATTATTCATCAGAGGTGAACATAGGTGTTTTCTTGCAAGTCTGATTACTCCAGCATGGAGTTCCTTTGAAGGAACCGTGTATTGGGGGAGGGGGGCATTGCAAGAGGGGGACAATTTGACTTGACATGACCATTGGTAGTGGATTTCCCTTAGCCCTTGAGCTTGTGTGTCAGGAAAATCATTTGGGGCCTGCCCTTCACGTAGAATGATGTGCTTGTCTCATGTTGCAGTTGCTGGGCAATACTAGCAACAACTTGAGAGTTCATCCTAGCCTTTTTAGACCTTTCTGCCTATTGAAAGACACAGAGCTGTGTATGCTGCACAGTTAGTTAGCTACGTTGGGTGTAATGAGGGAGACCTTCCTATCAATACTATTTGAATGTCAGTTGTCGGTTCAGTTGACTTCTGTTTTAGGAATCGAGAAGGATACCACCTTGCCTTTCTCCTCAGGAAACAAGATGCATAAAGCTAGTCTTGCATCTCACTGCACCCCAAAACAGCAGATTTTATCCTGGGGTCTGTTGTGCCTGAACCAACATTGGATGTCTGTTTTCATACACATTTTACTGCATGCTTCTCTTTCAACTTCATTTCTTTGAAATGTTACCCGCAACGGTCGAAACTCTTTTGTTTTTCGGCAAAAGAAAAGGGGTGGAAGTGAAAGTGGCAAGGCATGAAACAGGACCTCAGCATTTGCTTTCCATGTCAGATGTAACAACTTTGAAGGAACCATTAGGAGCCATCACGACAACCATTTAAGCATGGGAGCCTTTGTACAGTTTTACACAATAGACTGCGTAATTACAGCATATGGGGTAAATAGTATATGTTGTTAAAATTAGTATGCATGCCAAAAATGCATGTTTACCTAATGACTGTAACAGACTTGAAGTACTTATTTTGGTCTATCAGGTAAATAGCATACTTCCTCCATATACAGTACAAATGTATGTTATTACTTTGCATGTGTGTTGTTACATAATATACTGTAGCTGCTCTGGAAAAGATAAAACAATTCCACTAGATCCATTGAAATCCTGTCCAAATGCTTGACATCTTTTGTTAGCCATTTAAAAATGGTGCCATTCAAAGGTGCCCTTTTTTTTCAGCCAAGGCTGGGGGACACGTGGAAACCACTAAAGTCAATTACTTGTGGCTACAAACAGAAATGTAATTCTAAAAATATGGTAGACGCTCAACATTCAGCATAAACAGTTGTGCCTGTTTTGATCCCTGGATTTTGATCCATGAAAGCTCTCACTGAAGCAGGCCTTCGAAGTACCATGTATTTTGTCCTTTTTCTTTTTTCTTTTTCCTTTTTTATCTCTTCAATTTTGTCAATATCCTTAGCCTATATCAAGCTCGGCTTTGGGTAGAGAATTCTAGGAGGTGAAATACAAAAGATAATTTTTCCAGGATTGGAATCTGATCCATATTACCTTATTTTGCACAAAAACATCGAGTTGGGCTGCTTTCTTATGAATCTGATGTTAGTTTTCTTATTTTTCTTCAGACAGGCTCGATTATTCTTTGCTGAAATATTAGTAAGGACAAATGAATCAGTGGATTTTCAGGCCACAACTAGGATTGTTGGGTCAGCAGTATACTGTTCCCTTAAAAGCCAGGACCAAATTTTTAGACTAGGAATTGGCTATCACAGAGGGAGTCCATTATAATGTCACAGGGCATGACAGGCAAATGGAATAGGAATGAACTACTTCTGGGTCAGCTGATTCTGGAAACAGGCACAACGGCGTCAATGCTTGCCTTGCTCTAAGTAGCACAATGGTCCCAAGTGCATGTATCTGTCCACTTTCTCTTCACCTCATGCCTGGCATTCTGGTGCAACAACATTATACAAGCACAATACACATGCAAGCATCTTCCATTTTGAGCCAGTGAATCTTTGTCTCATCTGGCAATAGATGGAGATGGGTCCCCAGGCTTCAAAGCTTCCTTCTACATTCCAACCAAACTGCTGCACCTCTAGCATGGCATGGGCTAAGATGAGTCTTCTCGCCTGCAGAAGAATTGCTGCTCCTGAAGACTTCAGTCAGCATCCTTAGGCCTGACAATCTTATCCACAACTGTTTCCCTCTGTTCCCTCAAGGGTTTCTCCAGTACAGTGTGATTTTTTGTTTTGTTTTCTAAAGACCTGAAAATCTATGCAAATTTTCACATGCGGTTCCCGGATGTACATATTTTGTGTGCAAAATCCCTGAAATTTAGGAGGAGCTAGAGGGACCCTGATTTGCCTTTTAATATATCCAGTGGAGCAGAGTGGGGCCAGTGCTGAAAGTGTCAGAATATCAGTCCTTTGGGATTTAGGATGGATGATTGCATCATTTGCCATGACCCCAGGCTCCTTTGTCACCAGAATGAGCACATCGGTCATGCTGACTTGTGTTGTACCTCTTGAAGAGTTTTCAACATCTTTATAACAACACTCCCTTTTCAGGTGCACTGTATGCTAAAAAGAAAAACCATATGTTATAGTTCTGTATAGCAAAGGTTATTCCTTAGGTCAAACTATATAAACATATATTGTGCAATTTCTCCCTTTCTTCTTACACATTTACAATCAAGACTGAGACCTACAAACTTGGATGACGAACTTTTAAACCTCCCCCCCCCCAATGTAGGTAAGATTTTAAAATATTCTCCATAAGGTGTTTTGTTTTTTAAGAAAAAGCTTTTTTACACCATTGACATTTCTTTTGTTTTTTTAAGTCCAACCCCTTTTGTGCAGTAGAGAGTTTTTTAAAAAACAAATTGAATAGGAAAAATGTATTTGCGAAGGCTTTCACAGCTGGGATCTAATGGTTGTTGTGGGTTTTTCGGGCTCTTTGGCCGTGTTCTGAAGGTTGTTCTTCCTAACGTTTCACCAGTCTCTGTGGCCGGCATCTTCAGAGCTGAAATGTAACTGGATGTAATATGATTAGGGGATATTGTTACAGTATTCGTAAATGAATATGAATATCCCAGACCCAGCTGCACCTAATGCAGGTCTGGCCCCGGAAATTGGCCCATCTACTCACACATCCCAGTGCCACCAGTGTCAAGCTCTTCCAGCCAATTGTGGAAGTAACTCCTCTATCCCCCTGCTCAGCTGACCACTCAGCAGCCATGTGGGGAGACTTGACCTCCGGCCCCCTGCCTGGAGTGGCCAGCTGAGCAGAGAGATGGAGGAACAGCTTCTGCAATTAGCAGGAAGAGCAGGACACTGGTGGCAATGGGACACATAGGTGGACAGGCCAATTTCTGGGGTCAAAACAGCATTAGGTACAGCTGAGATGAGGATATTCATATTTGTTTACAAATATAAATATCTCCATCTCTAATGCAGCAGGTAATTTTAACCTCATCTGGTCAAGAAGGTATAATTTGGGCTCCCCCAGGCAAGTCAGAACTGTCTCCCCCAGCCCATCAGTGGTTGGAGTGTGACAGAGAAGCCTTTGACTTCATTGGGGCACAAAACGGTCAGTGTTTTCCTCCTTTGAACCAGATCAGCCTCTCCTTCATATGTTTCACTTTCCTTTTCCGTGTCTTGCCGTTCGTTGCGCCTTTTTCATGTTAACATTTTAACCCCTCATCTCAGATTTATTAATTAATTTATTTATGAAATAGTTTAATCACACCTTCCTGCCTAAAAGGACTTAAGGCAGCTTCAGTCATTAAAAAGATAATATTTAAAAGCTAAAAACAGTAAGTATATAAGTATTTTCAAAAGAATTAAACAAATATTGCATGAAAAACAGTAAATAAAATAAATATTAAAAAAAACATTTTAAAGCAACAAGGCACAACAATCCATTTAAAAATCCCTCTCAGAAAGCCAGTCACTCAGGGAAAGCCTACCTGAAGGGAACTGTCTTCATCTGCTTGTAGAAGGACAGCAAAGATGGAGCCAGCCTGGCTCGCTGTGGGAGGGAGTTCCAAAGTCTGGGAGCAGCAACAGAGAAGGCCCTCTACCATCCCCACTGAACACACCTGTGAAGGTGGTGGGACTGAGAAAAAGGAAAGGCCTTTCCTGATGATCTTAATACCTGGGTAGGTTCACAAAGGGAGATGCGGTCTTTCAAATAGCTTGGACCCAGACTGTTTAGGGCTTTATAGGTTAACACAAGCACTTTGAATTGTGCCCACTGGAGGCAGAACTTTGCTGCTCCACCCTTTAGTGTCCATGAAGACACACAAATAGCCCTGATTCACATGGATTATTGACGTTTGGTCAAACACAGCATGCCTCCCTATTTTGGATCAATTGATAAAAGGGCAGCATTTTTAAGGACTACTGTTTGCTGGCCATATAGTTTCATTGTGAATATAATATGGGGAGAAGCTGATCCCCAGAGACCAATTCAATTCAAGGTAGCTAATTCATACCTAATACATGAAATGTTTATTTGGAAGCTTCACTAAATTTGTGCTATGTCAGAGGATTTCAGCCTGGTAGATTTCTACTAGGGATGTACCAGTGAGCCCATGTGGTGGTGTAGAGGCTAGAGTGTTAGACAAAGACCAGGAAGATCTGAGTTCAAATCTACACTTAGGCCTGAAGTTAAGTGAGCTAGTCACAGGTGAGCTTACTTCACAGGATTATTGCAGGGACATCATGGGGAAGGAAAGCATCAGGTCTACCACTTTAGCCGAAATAAATACAAGGCACTTTGGCCTAGTACTGAATCTGAAAGCCCATCGTTCTCTGTCACAAGAATTTGGTTCTATTTGGTCACTGAGTGATTTTTAATGCATGTACAGAGGCAGAAAGCTGAAAAATACAAGCAGCATCACAGAATACACCATTTCTCCACTCATAAAGCTATCTGTGGCATTTGAATCCAAAAGACAGACAAATGAGGTTTCTATTGCAGACAGGATTTCATTTACTTTTCTCTTGTAGCACTTAAGTGTCATTTTAAGCCTGAGGCAAGGAAGACTTCCTTTGACCCTGTTCCGACTGGAATGGTGTTTACCATGTCCCTTCCAAAATGTAAGGCAGGACCTCTCGCTTATCAGTGCGTAAAAGTCAAACAGATTGAAGACTCAAATTTCCCCCTTCCAGGCAGCTGTTGCATTTGTCCATTGTTTGCTGTGACTGAGGATGAATTTCAGGGGCTCTGGAGGAGTAAAAATAGGCAGCTTGGATTTCTTCCCTGTTTTCTTGTTTCCATCTCACCCTCTAGGCTAGTAATCAGCATTCCTCAGCTTCCAGGAATTGCCCAAAAGGCTGCTAGAAGTGTTGTGCTTAGAAAACATTGAGTTCTGCGTTGGGCTTGCTTGCGGTGAAGTCATACAAATACTCTCACCAGGAGAGAAAAGGCACAATTAAGCAATGTCTGTAGGGGATGATTGCCCTTGGCATTTGTGATTACAAGTGTGGCATGCAGGTTTGATACATTCGTCTCTTAGTTGACATCCGTGAGTCCATATGGCAGCAGATAACCTTAGAAATGCACCATGTGGCAAGAACTCCCACTGGAGAATTCACTTCACTGGGCTTTGTTGATGATTCTCAGAGCTTCACCATGTTTTCCCCTGCATCGCCACTCATGGCTTTCGTTAGAAAACCCTGGGAAGGATTGCCACAAAGAATTGATTTGATGGCACATGATTATTAGATTTGCATGCCACATTATTTGTCTGTATGCTCCTAATCTGGTTTTGGAAAATCCCAGGACTAAAGCATACATTTAGAAGAATCTGAAATTGTATGGGCTAAATCCAGAGTTGTTCTAAACACAGTAAGGATGTTTAAAAAAAATTAGTCGCTAAATTCTTCATCCTTATTGACACAAGCTGTCTCTAAACAGAGGAGGAATTTCTGGGCTCCAGACTGGAGTGACATAAGGTCCTTTTATCTTGACACACTGCTTTATGCAAAATTGATGTTTTTTTTTCCTTTCTAGAAGCAAAAGTACACAGTCACTAAACAAGTAGAGAAAAACTGGCCAATTGTTGAAAAGGGGTGCAAACAACCCTTCCTAATCATCCAATCCATGGTAGTAGCTATTTTCATTTCACACCATTTAAACTACCTGCATTGCTTTTGCCTTATTTATACAAATGTTCTGAAATTTCTTCAAAAATTTTTGTGAGCCTTTTTCTTGTTGAGAGCACAATGAAATACAGTACCTCAGTTTCTCTTGCAGTGACATAATTAATACTGTGGATTGTTATCTTCACAATTCTCAAGCATTTATATATCCAAGCACAGAACAGGCCCACTGAAATCAATGGGAGACAATCTAGTTGTTAATAACAAGTCTCATTCTTTTTGGTGGGCTTACTTGAGATAGGACTAACATTGGACTTACTGTAGCTTTATGTCTTACCTTCCGAAAGCATTTTGACACCAGTTGGTGGACATTAAAGTTTCAGTGAAATCTGAGCACTGCTGTGGTAAACTATTAACTCAGCAAAAATAGCAACTTGCAAATGATCTAAGCAACCCAAGCCATTACCTCAGTCCAAAACTTGAGTAGATGTCATAAGCCTAAAGTCTGCCTACTCTGGCTGTAAAGCATTATCTCAACACAAACTGCAACTTGTAAATTATTAACTCAAACCAAACCATTAATTTAACACAAACCATCACATCAACATAAATGCAGCCCAGACATTAACAAATCCTGAAAACCTAACTCAGACTAAAACCAAACACCATAACTTAAAATCAGAACTAGGAAACCACACCTCTCACTTATCCACCATACATTAGCCAGTCCAGCCTGGCTGAAAGCACTAGATTGGTCCGTGAACCCATCTTTACATCTTACCAATAACCAGACTCAAGGGCTGCTGCACAGGCCCTACCAAAGCTCTCCCAACTTCTCAGCTTTAGTTCAGACAAAGTTTCCATGGTGCAAAGGTTGGTTCTCTCCATACTCCCTCAAAGATGTTTGGATACTCTCACAGATGCTTGGATCAAGCATGCATCAACTTTAAGATGCCCATGGGTGCTTATCACAGCAGAGTCAAATGTATGGAGTAGGGGAAAAAATAGCATTATCACGGATAACTTAGGCAATGCCCCTTATTCCAACTCAGGCTCAAATGGTGATGACCAGCTAATCCCACACTGCCTGATATGGGTGGGGGGCTGCTGCTAAAACTGATGATGATGAAGAGACATTGCCTTGTTTCAAAACAGCCTAATCATTCATAATCACCATTAGCTGGGAAATATATCATGATGCTGTTGGCCCTTCCATGAATGGGCAGAACCCTATTACTGTTTAACATGCTGTTATTATACATGTGCTGTCCAGGATGGGAAGAATGTCAATGAGCTTTACATCCCCCCGTGCTATGTACCTAGACTTGTGGGAAGGGCACCTTGATTAGGCAGGATCAGGTGCATGATCTCCTGTTCTGTCTCAGCCAGCAAAATGTCTAAAGCTGGCCTGCTACCAACTCCCAATGCAAAATCCTTATCCTGCTGCACATTTGGACACAACTGATATCCCAAATTTAAATCTGAAATTTGTGAAAAGGATTTAATGATAACCTTGGAGGTTTCTCGGTGCACATCTTCTCCAAGACTGCTTGCAGTGCTCACAGTCCACAGTCTATTTGCACCACAGACGAAGGTGATCGCAGGGCTTAGTCGGGTATTGCCAACTGCACAGAGAAGGAGATTTCTTTCTTGCCATATCCTTCCTGCCTCCATAAATGCCATATTCTACATTTCTGTCTTAAGCCAGTTTTGATTACTAGTTTTTAGAATGTGCTGTCAATCCACACACAACTTTACAGAATTCCCAAACAACAATAGATTCCTTCCCTGTGTACTTCATTGCCTAAAAGCATGTGTAAGGTGATGGTGCATGAATGCAGTACAGTAGGTCTTTCCATCGTAGTATAATGAATAAATAAATATACTGGATAATTTTCACCCGTAAGTGCATCTGGGGCAACTAACATCAAACTGCTGCATAGCTCAGCAGTTTAGGTGTCTGCCAGAGGCCAGGAGTTTGATTCCCCACTGTGCCTCCTTAACAGTTGGGATTGATGATCCATAGGGTCTCCTCCAGCTCTATAGTTCTAAGTTCTAAGTCTTCTCAGGTACTTCTGTTGAGAGGCAGAAAGCACACTGACATAGGTGTTCCTGCACTTGCAAAGGATGGTGTTGGTGCAAAATCCCAATTTTCTCAGATTCACTTTGGTTCTGCCAGCTTCACTCCATAGCCTAAGTGACTTCCAAATAAACAGTTTTCCATATAGCCAGGGACTAGATTTTCCTAGTGTTCCATCTATTTTAAGAGGTGGGTAGTTCTTTTTTTCCACATTATTGTTCTGGCATTCTCTGCTGTTTCTTCAAGAGGGTCTGATAAAAGCAGAATGAAGTGATACTATTACTTCCCTTGATCAGAACACTATACTTTTGTCGCTGCAGCTTAGAATTCTCCTAGCTATTTCTTTATCACCCACTACATTACATTGTTGACAATCCATTAAGGCTGTGATAGACTCCTATTACCCATCTTGTATTTATACATCTGATTTTTCCTGCCTAATGCAGAACTTTGCATATTTGTTTTTGCCAAAGCTCATTTTATTTGTTATGGTCCAGTTTTTCTGTATTATCTTGAATTCTTATCCTGTTTTCTGACATATTAGCTGTCCTACTCAATTTCACCCACTGACCAGTGACAATTCCACCAAACAGTACCATCAGCTAAATAATTTTTCCAACTAGGCTATAAGAATACCATCGGTAGCTTTGTTGAAACCTTTCAATGGAATCCTTATGGTTTTGAAATTAAGATATACTACATCTATGGCATTCCTTTGATCTACCAGATTTGTAAATCTATACATTAAGAGAGAGAGAATCAGAGACAGAGACAGAGACAGAGATGGAGAGAGAAGATTAGTCTTATCATTTTGTTAGCTGCCTTGGGTTCTCTATGTGTAGAAAGACTGCATATAAATAAAATAAATTGTTCAAATAAAATAAAATAATGAATTGTTTTTGAAAAACTCATGTTGGGTCTTCAACATCATTGCACTGTTTCTAGCGCTTGCAAATATATTTCTCCTAAGATCTTCTGGGACAAATAAACTCACAGTGATCTGGGGAAACTGATTTCAAGAGCTAATAACCCACTTAGGGCCAACTACATTGCAAAATACTATGGCAATTACTCCAGAAATGTCACAAATGAATTTGTAGTATTGTCCATAGATTACGTGATGTACAACAAAATGCGAATCAGTCCAGCCTTTTCCTCTCCTTATCTGTACTTTCTTCCTCCACCAGCAGGGACATCTACTTTTTTTGAAATCAGATCAATCTGCATCAGTTTTGGTGTGTGTGATTGTTTGTGTCAATGTAGAACAGCAGTACAAGCTTGTCCCTGGGTAGTATCATAGTGGATGTCTTAAGTGGACCATGTTACTTTTGCAGATTATTTAACATTTCCATATTATCACCAACAATGCTTTCAAAGCCAAAGGAGGCTTCAAATTAAACCTTGCAAATCAGAATGATTTAGATGCTCAACATAGCTGCAACCTTATTTAAATTATGAAATCAATATTATTTATGCTTTTTTTAAAAAAAATATATATTTCTGGGATATTTTTGGGACAGACCGAACAAATAAAGAAGGCCCTGGGGAAACATCTTCAAGATTAGTCATATGCATGCCATATTTTCCATGTCTAACTTTTGTAATTTTAGAGATATTTTGTGAGACACGCACACCCGCGCACCCGCACGCACGCGCACACACACGTGCGCACACACGCACGTGTACACACACACACTTATTATTTTATCAAGGGGCTTCAGATAAATCCATTCTGTGTTTTCAGAATCCTTTTCAGGCCATTCCAGTGAGTGGCTACATTTTGTATGTATGGTAGGGCGTGACATGATCTTAACATTACCAAGAAGGCTGCAACATTTTTAAATATGGTTGCGAAAACCAAGCAAAGATGTTAATTTACTGTATACAGTTAGTTAACAGCTAGATGGTGATAACTGTATACATCTGTCTTTTACTGTTGCTATGGGACTAAAATGGAGGTGCTATCCTAAAATCCATAAGGAGGAAGACAGGATAAAAATAAAATAAATTGTAAAAATGTCTGCCTGTTTTGTACTTTGTACAGTTCAGTTATTATGGATGCTACACCATGCAATTGCTAGACGTTTACAAGTAAGAGTTTATCATACATGCATGGCTCTGTTCTTACCCTATGCTCAGTCTAATAGCTACTTACACAGAGAGAGAGAGAGAGAGAGAGAGAGAGAGAGAAGGAGGGAGACTGCAGAGCAGACGTTAAGTTTCTGATTGGATCTTAACCCCCAGATTCTTTTGTAGAAGATGGTTTTATGAGTGCTTTTGATCTTCACTGCGAACATCAACCAATGTTTACTCCAGTGACTTGTTTTTTCTCTCCATATGGTTCTAATTCACAGCAGCTTATGCTTTGTTTCTCGAGGTCTTCAGATACACTCCTTACTTTCACAAAGAAAGGTCATGCTATATTGTCTTCTTGAACTTTACTCATCAGCGTTAGTTCAAATTTCCTACTACACAATTCAGTATTACAAAACCGTTGAATGCTTTCTTATCAGAAGGCCCCAGAAAGAACCAGCAAAAACTATTTATATTCAATGCCCATTTTATTGTTTACATAGAAGGCTAATATGCAGAGAGTACTTTCCCTGCACATTAAAACTATAATAATTTTAATTTATTCCTTTGAGATTTAGCGTCTGGCTTTTGGGAAAATCTACATTTCTCTTTTACTCATTTTCAAAGTCTAAAATAGCATAGGCACATGGAAATCAAAGATTCAGCCATGTTTATAAGTTTATGTTGTTGTTTTCAGGAAAATTATATTTTTGAGCTTCCTTTCTTACTAATAGGTACTAATAACTTTACTTTCCCAATACAAAACCAGTGAAAAATAATGGCATTCACTTAAGATTATTATCCGCTTTTTGAGTGGATCTTTAATGATGAAATAACAAATATTTTCATATTTCCCAAGTATGCTTGGCTATTATTTATTATTAATGTTATTAATATTTATTAAATATAGATTCAATACATATTAATTTATTAATATCTATATTAATAAATATCTCTTTAATAATAAAGAGATATTAATAATATCTCTTTTAATTTATTGTATTACGCTTGCTGTAAACCGCCTAGAGTGGTCTTAAGTGACTAGATAGGCGGGATATAAATAAAATAAATTAATAAATTAATAAATTCATCCTCCTCTAACAATCATTTTGAGATTAAAGGCCATCTGATAAGAGAATGTTCCATTTTATAGAACATCTCTCACTGAAAATAATTCGTTTAGTAAAACAATACTTTTCGTTATTTTATATACAGTCCAATGTATTTGTCAATAAATTAAAGGATATCTTTTGGGATGAGGATTATGGTGGGATTATCACTTTTAGTGGAATATATCTTGGCACTTGTGGCAGAATATCTCAGGGTAAGGGGGAATAAATATTTTCTTTACATAGCCTGATATCCTTCTTTATTGTAAGTATACAAATTAGAGACGGGCACAAATTGTTTTGTGCCAGGTCACCTCAAGTCATCAGCACAGCACCATGGGTGGCATATGTTCCCTTCCCCCACCCACTGGCTGCCCCCCCACTTACCAGCCAGCATGCACTGCTTGTCTTCACCTCATCACATGACCGTCCAGTCCCAGCAGGAGCACCTGCTTCCCTCCTCCATATCCTCTGGCAGCTACCCACTCAGATGAGGAGGCTGGACAGGGATTCCTGCAGCACAGCCTTTAAGTGGGCAGCTGCCAGTGGAGGCGGAGGAGGGAAGCAGGTGCTCCTGCTGTGACTGGACAGTCAAGTAGCATGCACTGGCCGGTGAATGAAGGAGGCAGTCAGGGGGATGAGAGAAAGGGACGTGTGGCACCTGTGGTCTTGATGACTTGAGATGACCTGCCATGAAGTGATTTGTGCTCATCTCTAATATCAATATTTTAATAGGATTAAACAAATATATTAAAAATGCTAAATAAAATCAATTCTAAAAACACATTTAAAAGCAACAAGGCACAGTAATTGATTTTTTAAAAACCCTCTCAGAAGGTGGTTACATTGCTATACAAACCCCCCTTTAATTGGGATTTGCCTGTAAAAATGGTCAAATATATTATGTATGTTGGATTAATTTGACAGGGATGTGTGTTTTTTTGAGTGGCACCAGGTTTCTTTATTCTGTCAGGATCTGACCCGTACCGCCCTGGCAGCTGCAGGATCAGGGCCAGCCTGACCCAGAAATGGTCTGGTGTTTGCAGACTCAGGCCCTGGCCTTTGTAGCAGCTGCTGGGCCACTCATGAGGTTCACCTGGAAACCTGGAGGGAAGGCCTGTTTAAGGAGTGGTTCTCTCTCCCAGAACTTGCCTCAGCAACAAAGGTCTTTGGCTGTGCTTCCTGTTTCTAGTGCCTTGCTGCTCCTGAGCTCTGGAGTCCCTGCATTCCACTGTTCCTGCCTTGGCCCCTGCTTGTCTCCTGCATCTCTCCACCTGGACCACAGTGTTCCTGCACCTGTTCCTGTTTATTGCCCCTGCCTTGCTCCCTGCTTACTTCTGCTGGCCTCCTGCACCTTGGTGCTTTTTCTGGCTCTGTGCTCCCAGCCCCGTGTTCCTACCTCTGCTTGGTCACAACCAACTGTTCAGTGAGCGTTTTTGGACTCAGTCCTCTATGTGGTGGACTGGCTCCTGGTGAGGGGCTGGGATATCTTGGAACATGACGTAGTCCTCCACCAGAAGTCTGTTTTAACACAGATGAGGAATTGATTCATTTAAACTGATGAATGAATGCCCCATCTGCATTAATTTTTATCTAGGCCTCCTGCTGGCAGAGTCTCACAGCTACTTGCTCCTGCTGTTGTTGTGTTAAAGGCAGGGAATTGGGGGGGGGGGGAGAGGAGCCTGGCCACCAAGCAAGTTGCAGGAGTCCCCTGCCACATGCTTGCTTTGCCCACTGAGCAAACCTTGGACCCAGCAGGTGGAAGGCAGGCAGGCAAAACTCCACTACCACCGCTTCTGCCTCGCTTTCCCCTCCAGCCAGCCTGTTTCAACCTGTGTCACCTCTTTCGTTCCGGCTGTGTTATATTTTGTTTGTGTGTTTGCAGCATGTGTCAGCTACCCGTCGCCACCTGGCTCTCCTGCACACATCAGTGCTCACAAAATGCTGCTATGCACATGAAGGCTTTTCTAGCACTGGCTTGCTTGGCCGTTTCCTAATTCACTTTCCTCCTCTGGACACACACACCTGCCTCTCTGAATTCCAACCTTGGGTTGGAGAGAGAACACACATGTCTGGCCAAGGTATACTTTCAAAAACAGGGGATTAAACATTTGTTCCAAGGGAACACAAACTGTGATTCAAACACCATGTGACTTTGAGTTGATTTAACTCAAATTCTTTTCACACCAAAAGATATCACAAACTATTGCTTTAGTGTTCAGTAGCTAGTCACTAAGTAAAGCCTGCCTGAAGAGAAAGGTCTTTGCATGCTTGCAGAAGGACAGAAAAGATGTGGCCAGTCTGTCCTCCTGAGTTCCAGAATCTGGGAGTAGCGACAGAGAAGGCCATCTCCTGTGTCCACACTGAACACACCTGTGAGGGTGTGAAATTAAGAGAATAGCTTTCCTTGATTATTACTGCACGATAGTGCAGCAGTAGATATTGTGTGACAGCCCAATTCATCATTCCATAAGCCAACTCAAAAATTAGTGGTGCCCCAAACAGAAAATTGTAACTCTGAAACTGGATCTCAGATTAACAGTCAAGTCTATAGCAGTGGTTCTTAACCTTTTTGAAAGAAACGCCCCCTTGAGCCACTGAGGAAGTTATCATCGCCCCCCTCCCTGAGGTGATGATATCTTACCTACCTACCTACCTACCTACCTACCTACCTACCTACCTACCTACCTACCTACCTACCTACCTACCTACCTACCTACCTACCTACCTACCTAGTCTCCCTCCCCACCCGGGTGCGAGGCAGCACTTCACGGGGCGAGGATGAGGACCCAAGAGACACTTTCCTTCCACCTGATCCACACTCAGTGCTCCCCTAAAGGAGAAAGGCGAGACGTGGCAGGTAGAAAGAGCTGGATCATCTGGCGGCAGCAGCAGCACCGGATCTACTGCCAGCACTGTGGCTGCAGTTGCCTTCACAGGTTTGGCTTGCTCCAGCGCCCCCCTACCGCCCCTCCTGTTCTTTTGCCCCCACACCGCCCCTTTTCGTTCTACCGCCCCCCTGAAAAATGAAATCGCCCCCTGGGGGGCATTATTGCCCACGTTAAGAACCACTGGTCTATAGCAGTGGTCCCTAACCTTTTCTCAACCGCGGACCGGTGTGTGTGTGTGTGGTCCGCCCGCAGGGGGGCAGAGCTTGTGTGTGCGCATGTGCACATCGTGCTTGTGGGGGGGATGGGCTCGTGTGCATACGCACAGCACGCTCACAGGGGTGGAACATGCTCGCGTGCATGTGTGCAATGGCGCTTGCGGTGGACACTCCTGGGGGGGTAGGAGATCTGTGTCCATGGCCCAGTCCTGGATAGGCCACGGACCACTGCTGGGTCACGGACCGGGGGTTGGGGACCTCTGGTCTATAGGATACCTGCATCTACTCACTACCATTCACCCTAGTTGAAAAGCAACCCTAACAATTGCTTTGTGTTTGGGTGACAAGTAGTTAGCTGATGAAAAAAAAGGAGTCAGCTTCTGAGATTTTCCCTTGCATGGTGTCACTTTGTGGATCGTCACCTCCTCTCTGCTGAATTCTGTTCTTCCAGCAGTGGAAGTCCAGGTTTGGGTCCTGTCCTTTAAAAAAAAATCTCTCCAGCAGATAAACAGGTAGAATAACATTAAGTCCAGAACAATCCATTATCTTTCTAGATTGACCCATTAGCTTTACACATTATGTAATTTTGTCCAAAATTCTGTTGGTTAGCATAGTAAATCATACTAGAGTAGTTTGAATCAATGGGGATTTGGTAAATTAACTCCACCATAAATCCCACTGAATAAGTCAGCCTACCCCAGTTGCCACTTATTATGTTAAGCAACAGGATTTCAGCCAGAAGGGGAAAAAATAAGCAACAACATCCTCGTTCACATGGAACTTCATGGAACAATTGTTCAGGATAAAATACAGTATTTATTTACTATATTAAAAGGCTCCTGTTTGGAGATAGTGTGTTCAAGTAAAATACTGTCAATGCAGTGACAGGAGGAGACTCTGATGGCCATTCTTCCACAGATTACAGGATCATAACCAGAGGCCTGAAACCTTTTATTGACCTAACATAAAGAAGACTCATTAAAACAATAACTGAATCAAATAAGTCAGTGTATATCTCAGCAGGTTACTGTAGACCGTAGTTAGCTGAGAATATAACATTACTTGTAATCCAAAATAATAGTTAGAAGGGGCCGAAGAATGTACACAATGTACTATAGCAAGTTATTCTTACCATTCTGCAGAGTATTTGAGGTTAGTGGGGTCTTGAATGGGCAATTGTGGCCTAAATGGCTTACTGTTCTGGGAGAGGGAAAAACTGTTCTAACTGTGGACCAACACTGCTACCTTCTTTTTTTTTTACTTTTCATTCTTTTCTTGGGGGCATTATGAGGAGGACTGCACTTCTGTTTCTGGACAGAATTCAATGTGCAGGTTCTAATTTATAAAACCTGAAAAGGCTTGAGCCCAAGCTATCTCAAGGGCTCCATCTCCTTTTATGAGCCTCCTCATGTATTAGGATCATCAGGAGAGGCCTTCCTCTCAGTCCCACTACCTTCACAGGTGTGTTTGGTGGACACACAGTAGAGGGCTTTTTCTCTCGCTGCACCAGAACTCTGGACCCCCCCTCCCATAGAAGGCTAGGCTAGATGGGTCTTTACTAAAGATGGGGGTATTCATATTGGTATACGAATATCCCCCCCACAGATGGAAATAACAAGAGTCCAGCTCCATGGGGCCAGACTGTCCACTCACAATTTCACCGCTGACGTGAGCTCAGCAGAGCCTTCCTATTGTGCTGTTGTCCGCAATGGATTATCCACTCTGCGACCTGGCAGAGAGGCTTGTCATCCTGCCTCCTGCTAGGAGTCGCTTACTGGTAGCCATGGGGCCAGACCCTCATTATTTCCACTTGTGGGGGGATATTCGTATATGAATATGAACACCCCCACCTCTAGTCTTTACTGTCCTTCTGCAAGCAGGAAAAGACCTTACTCTTTAGGCAGGCTTGCTCTGAGTGACTGGCTGCTGAATGGGCTTTTTAAATTGATTTTTGTAACTTGTTGCATTGAATGTGTAATTTTAGTATTGTATTAATTCGACCCTTTTAATATTGTATACTCACTGTTAGCTTTAATACTATCTTTCAACTGTTTCAAGTCACCTTCTGTCCTTTTTAAGGAGAAAGGTGGGATAAAACAAAATAAATATAAATTGCATGCATAGGCTAGGGCTGACTACATATTGCATTAATCTCTGTAAGCGTTTTTCACTTTTGATGATAATAACAGGCAGTTGGTTGATCCAATTAGCAACAGCATGATAGAAAGGAAAATCATAAAAGAATGCTTCTGTTGATTATTTGAAACCAACTATCTAAATAAAACAGAAGAAAAAACCCAGAGGCTGTGTATGATCTAAGTCTCATGTTGCATAAAAAGCATGGCTTTGCTGCAATGCAAAGGCTCCAATGGTGTTTGAACAAAGCTTTTTGCTTATATTTTGCACTTTCTCGCCTTAGAGCTGAATACATCTCCTCATAAGAGCCAATGGGAAAGCGAAGGTCTGTTTCGCTGAAGCGCAAATCTCTTTCAAGGGAAAATTAGTGCCTTCCCTGCCCTGCTACTGACCTCCACACTGAACTGACTAGACCACCCTTACTAGAATGGGAGGTAATAAAGTCCCAGGGCTGGCTCAACCCAGAGTCAAAGCTATAGAGCAGCCATCAATCAGTACAGAATGAAGTGCAGTGGTTTTGTGATGGGAACATTTACAGAGCCCTCTGTTTATCTTAGACTTCAATACATACTCAAGACTTTAGGCTCAGTTTTCTTAAGCAGTGTTTACCTGACAGTAAAGCAGTACAACAAGCTCTGTTGCATGGCTCTTTTGGTTTGGGGATTTTTTAAAAAAAAAAAACTCAATAATGGTAAAAAAAATTATCAATTACACAAGTCCACAATAGTAACAAAAATGATCAATTACACTTTTTCATTTTCTATGATAAGAGCTTTGCAATTTTCACAATGTAACTTCCCATGAGTTAAATTACAGTGAAGCCTATTTTATGAACAGGGAAACCGAGACAGAGTGGGTGTGATAGCTTACTGCATGGCAGTATGCAATGCCCAGTTTTTGGGGAAAGAATTTTGTTTCTCTGGCTGTAGTGTTTTATAGTAGTAGTTAGAGCACAGGATGCATGGGATTCACACTGTATGTGGTGCATCTTGAACTCTATAATTCAGCTCTGAAACCTGCTGCCAATTTCATGACTAAGATCTGGAAGTTGTAGTGTCGGTTTTGTGACTCACAACTTCCAGAATATATTCAGGTGTATCCTGGGATTAGTAGTCCAAAAAGTAACACTTCCCATCCTCTGCATAGGGGACAGCCCTAGACAAATCTGTATGAGCATAGTGTATCTACTTTGCAAAGTTTTAAAATTAGAGTTTCTTGGTAATTTTGGGCAACTGTGCTTCTTTTATTTCTATTATAAACATTTTTATTTGGAAAAACACTCCTATTTTGTTTTAAGCTTTTTGTTCAGAAAAGCTTTTAATTTACTGTGTTTTTTTGTTTTTAAAGCTCAGATGCAAGTTTTAAAGCATCTACCATTGAATGTTTTTTTTTTTTGTTTAATTTGTTTCAGGATAAGTTATTTTTTTTAAATGACATCAGCTGACCTGAATCTTATTTTCCCCACCCTTACTGTATAAAAAGGTGGGTTGTAAATTTCCTAAAATAAATAAATGGAAGCCTTGCATGCGAATCAGAAGAGCTGTCAGGTTCAGAATTAAACACAACTTAAAGGCCTTAGCCCAAATATTCCAGTTTTACCTACAAAAGAAGCCAAAGAAGAAGAAGAAGGTAACTGGTAGTGAATGAATTGTTTTCGTTCAGACATATGAGGCTGTTCTCTCTGCAAACTCTGTCTTCTTTAACCTGCCTTATCTTAGACCTGCCTTTATGCTTTCCTTGTCCCTTTGTATTTTCTGAATGCCTGCTGAGTGGTCACACTAATAGGGCAATCTTAGATGTGTCTATTAAGAAGTACCATTGATTGCAATGATGCTTACTCCCATGTAAGTGGGGTGTTGGATTGTAACCTTAAGGGTCTCAGTACTCTGTCTGACTTGGCATTCTTGGGAGGTTGAGTAGGGGAGAGCCAAACAGGTAAACGACACAGTCCTCCAAATTCCTGTGTTTATTAAAGTATCCAGCATGTTTCAGAAAAGTATATAATTCCTTCATCAAGGCAGGTAAAACAGATAAAATAGATAACTAGAAAAATTACTGCTGTATATTTTTCAGAAAATATATCATAAAATGCTTAGAAATCTAATATATTTCTTTGGCATAGCTCATAGATTTCCAAATGTTCTGAAGCTTTCAAAACTATATCCCCGCAGATTAAACAAGTACAATTATAAATTTTAAAACAACTTAAATAGAAGAGTGAAGCTTCCTAGATGCTACTTTTGTTTCATTTTATATTAGAATAAAATATTACTATTATCTGTGGAACAACCTCTCCTCTGCAACATAAACAAATCTTTTACTAGCCTGGTGAAAGGCTGAATCCCATTTTGAACTGCAGTGGACCCATTGAATCAGTAGGTCTCTTGTCTGCATTTTTGAAGTCCCATTAAGCCAATGGGTCTACTTTACCTAGGACTAATAGTTGGATTTCACTCAATTTATGCACTCTTGACAATGGCCAAAAAGTCTGAAAAATTAGTACAGGAGCACTTCTTATATGCACCTCTTTCCTACATGTTTTCAAGTAAATTTTACACAGTGTTTTCTTCTGTAGGCTCACAAATGAGGCCTTCTACATGGAGAAGAGCTTAAAGTATTCTTTTAAAAAAAAATGCATTGGCAATTTTGAGAAACAAGCACTTTGATAATTTTGTTTCTCCAGCTGTATTTAATTATTATCTTATTATGCATACTTTCCAATGGGTGGAAGGAATGCTCTAATGCTGTCATCCTCTGCTTCTCTAGTCTTCCTGCTCCTCCAAATGGAAAGGACAAGTTGCAATCCATCGAGGCTTTCCACATATTTTGGGACACTGGCAAACCAGTATCCATACTCACATAGAAATATGCCTTCCCGCCCCCCAGACTCATTCCCTCCATATGTATCAGGGCAAGGAAACTGGAAATGAATGAGGGTCAGGCCAGAGTGCTCTCCTCTACCCATGTTCAGTATACACAATTAGAGAAGGACCTAGAAAGGTGACTCTTGATCTTCTTTTGCTTCCACTGTCTTCATCTCCCTTGCTCTCTTGGTATTCTGGAATTCACTCTAGCTTTTAAATGTGGTGCGATTCTATCTCAAACACACCACCTGTTGAAGCTTGACTACAGAATTCAGGCTCTATGTGCTGGTTATTAAAAATGTTCCATACAGCTTCTTATTACAGTTCTTAATGCTGGCCCACAACAGGATTTTTGCTAGTTCAAGGTACAATGTGGGATAAATTTTCTGTGATGTCTTCTGCCAGTCTAAAATCAAGCATATGTAAATCAAAGTTCATCAACCTTTATCTAGAGATTGAAAACTGGGTTTTCAGATTGTGTTTGGGTAGGGATGTGAGAAGAACTGAAAAATTGTCTCACTCTCCATAAGTTTCCAAATCTTATAATTCCAAGAATTATAAGTCTCAGTTCTCACTGAGACTTCCTGCATCGGTGAGATTTCATGCCTTACTCTTTTTTTAATTATGTGTCACCACAGACCCAATAAAATACATTTAAAATTTCAAGAATGATTTAAAACAATTTAAAATTAAGTAGATTCCACTACAAAATA
Source organism: Pogona vitticeps (assembly GCF_051106095.1). Taxonomy (NCBI): domain Eukaryota; kingdom Metazoa; phylum Chordata; class Lepidosauria; order Squamata; family Agamidae; genus Pogona; species Pogona vitticeps. Next base: position 288,322,807 of record NC_135784.1, read on the forward strand.
TTAAATATTATAAAGCACAGGTGAGAATTTCCTTTCGTGTTCTCTGTGCAGAAAAAAAGAAACTTGGCCACAAGTTCTGTAGTGGGCTTATTTGTGTCTGCTAGAAAATATCTTGTGTACCACTCATGGTGAAAATGAGACCCCTGTCTTGCTGATCCTTTAAAAAATGTTTACCTATTCTTTTCTGTAAGAAGCTGCCAAATTCACAGTGCTTTTCCCAGGGATCCTCTGTGGGAAGCATGCTATTGTGTGCAGAAATTGCAATAATTTTGCACAGATTGACATTTCTTTTTTCGGGAGGGGAGGAATGGCTACAAAAATAAAACCAAGAAATCCTGTGAGATTTCTTTCTTTGTTTTCAAGAAATCTCACAGAAATATCTCACTGTGAAGAAAAAGGAGGGGTATTTTTCTTGGTTTCTCACTGACACTGTATGAGATTCACATGCCTAATTTGGAGAAATTTTTCTCCTATCTATCTATCTATCTATCTATCTATCTATCTATCTATCTATCTATCTATCTATCTATCTATCTATCTATCTATCTATCTATCTATCTATCTATCTATCTATCTATCTATCTATCTATCTATCTATCTATCTATCTATCTATCGTTGTGATTCAAACACAGAGGCAGCTGTACAACTATAGAGAGATTCAGAATGGACAAACAACGGTTATTTAAGAATGTACTCAGAGACCACCAGTGACCATCCTGGTTGGGTGATAGAGATTTGAAAAGTGATCTTTTCCGAGCTTTGTCAGAAAAGAAAGTGACCAGAATTTCCACCTCAGCCAGCCCTCAAGGTATAATCTGTGGTCTTGTAAGAAACAGCATTGCTTTGATAGGTTGGAAACATCTGCCGAGCAGTGTCATGTATGATCCACACAGCCAAATGTACATTATGATGCTTTAGGGATTTCTCCTGCAGCAGATTTATTGTAGGGAAAAGAACACACAAACAGTTGTAGTGAACAGAACAGGAACAATGTATATACATGGGTTCTTGAGCAGGGATACAAAGGTCTGTCAATTTCACTTTCTCTCTCTGAATATTTTAGAACTCAAGTCTTTTTTGGCCCTGATATGAACATGTTTGCAAATGTTTCTAAAGTCTTTTTAAAACAAATAGAAGTACATTGATAACAGCCAACTTAAATAAATACATTTTTCAGCCATGATGTACCTGCCTGCCATATAGATATTGAAAACAAAGCATCTGTAAAAAGGAGATGCCTTACATCAAAGCTTGGAAGAGAGAAGCATTCTGGGTCTGGATGGACAACTCTTTTAATTGTGGTTTCCCTCACATGTGGATTTTTAAAATCTGATTATCTCTGAACCAGATTTTAATAAATGTCATAAATTTCTAAATTCTTTTTAAAAATGAACCAGATTCTTCCCAAGTCCTGGTTTTGTATTTTGAAGAAATCCATTAGGGCAGGTGTGGCCTGTTAGGCTATCTGGCTAGGACTGAGAAGAGTTGCAACCCAACAAGATGAAGAAGGCTAGAAGTTGCCCAGCCTGGATTAAGATGAAAATGGCTTGAAAAATTTAAGTGTGGTTTCCATGGTTTTGGAGCCATTTGTTTTTAGGGCACAACAGCTGTTTGGACCGTACCATCACACAGAGTGTACGTCTGTGTCTGTCTTTCATTTATATATTGCTTGTGGTGGATCCCAGCAGATTGAGGTCATGGTGTTTAAAGCAGAATTGTTCTTAGCTCAGATGGGTGCAAAATAAAAAACATCCACACTAAAATTCCCTCCCTCTTTTTTTCCTTTGTTGTTTGCCTAACAGAAGAATTTGGACTTGGTGAATGTAGAAGGCACTCAGTATATTTCAGGAACAGTCTATAAGACACCAAATAATAGAAACTTTTGGTAGAAGACATTTTGAAGCCAATTGCTCTACTCTTCTGGGTAACAAAAATAGAGATTTTTTTTCTCTCCCCATCATAATAATCTAACTGGATAGACATGTAAATTGTCAGGTGTCATCTATACTCTTTGTTTGGCTCTGAGATATGAAAGTCCCCCCAAAATTGTAGGCAATCAATTTGCAGGCATTTTCTCAGTTACTATTGTTCTGAGCTTGGGAACTGAAAGCACTGCCTCATGAATGTATCATATGCTCTCAGTGTAGTCATCAGGTCTTTCTTGCTACTGCACAATAGGAAAAATGCCACAACAGGGAACCCTCCGAAGCAAAACTACTCTTAATAACATCAAGCTGAGACACAATACTTCGGCCACTGTTATTTTCCTTCTTACTTAGTAATGTAATAGGTTTCAGAACGACAGACCTACATATTCTGAAGCATGATGGAACAGTGCAGAGTATACATGAATTAATCTTTCCATATTCCACTGACAGCCTAGTACCACAAAATAGTAATAATAATAATTTAGCATATTATATACGTGTCTCTGTTTTCTAGGCTTTTAAAAATGTGCAACCAGACACAAGTAATATGTAGTTCTAAAGGGAGGAAATGTGTTGTGGAAGAACAGCTCTGCAGTTCAGAAATTCAAGTAATGCAAAAGTTACCCATATCTGTGGATATTTTTATAAAAACAGTGTAACAATTAAAGTAAGTAGCTGAATGTACTCAAGACCGTTAAACCCTGTTCGACCATACCCTGCAGATTATACTGCTATCTTCCATGGATCATTTACTAATATTTCAATCATGGAACCATAGAAATATAGAGATGAAAAGGAGTTCCAGGATCATCTAGTTCAGTGTTCCCTGGCGTGGGGATTTCTGGGAGGGTCACGGGTCACCTGATGTGTGTTGTAGCTGTTGGCAAGTAATTGCTTCCTTGGCTATCGCTTCCACAAGAAAGGGATTTTTAACTGTGACACATCACTTCCAGAGAGCCTAAAGGAGAGAAAGGAAAAAGAAGGGGGGAAAACCCCCCACACAAACAACCTCCAGGAGGGGGAGAGAGAAACAAATGGTCCACCTCTTCTGCATCAGGTGCCAAGAAAGCTTCATGCTGTTTTCTGTGGGAAGTTCCTCTCTGCATGAAGGTTTTTACTCCCTCCCTGGGTACTGCAATGTCCTTCTGCCCCTGGCCCATCTTTGAAGTCTTTTGCCTTCTCTTCTCCCTACCTTTAACCTCCACCTGCCTGTTTCCTCTCCAGTTTTAAAGTGATGAGAGTAGAGTTGGTGGCAGGAGCCATAGGAGGGTGAGTAGTGAGCATCAATGATGCTGCAATGACAGCCTATTTATGCTAATATGGCAGGGGTTCGCAAGTTACTTGGCCATTATAAAAGGGGATCACAACTTGTTTAATTCCAGCCAATGTAAGAAATCCACAGCATTCCCCCTTAGATAGGCATTCAGCTCAGCTTAAAGTCCTCCAGGGAAAAAGAATCCAACAACTTCCATAGGAAGTCACTTCACTGTGTTCAACACCTCTGACCAACAGTCTTCTGAGCAACAAAAAACAAGCTTGCTCCAACTTTTGTATGACAGTCAGATATTTGAATATGATTGTCACACCACCTGTCAATCTTTTCTTCTCCAGGTGAAGTAACTCAGTCAAGCATTCATGACAGGTATTTGCTTCTAGTCCCCTAACCACCTTGGCTGCCTTCTTATGGGCATGTTCCAACTTGTTGATGTCCCTCTCAAACGTTGGTGGCCAAGACTGCATACAGTATTCTGATGATGTCTAACAAAAGCAGAATAGAGTGATGCTATTATATCCCTTGAACTGGACACTATACATTTGTTGTAGCCTGGAGACTGTATCAGTGTATTTTCTGATACACTGTATTTTCTTGCCGCCATTTTACACTGTTCACTTGCTTTTAGAGTGTGTTCTCTTAAGGCCTCCAATATACAGTACTTTTCATAGGTACTGCTACCCAACCAATCCTGTATATGTGCATCTCAGTTTTCTTGAATAAATAAATAAATTTACATGTCTTCCATTTGAAATTTGTGTGTGTGTGTGTGGGGGGGGGAGGATTGTTTGTTTTAACCCAGTTCTCAAAATGGCTTGTGTCATTTTGAATCCAGATTCTACCTTCTATCACATTAGCTACCATTTCCTGTTCATTCTTATCTACAAATTAGATGATATGAAGGAACTCATTCTAAAATACAGTGACCCTTTCCTCAAAACATCTTATGAAATTATACAGGTTATCATATGCAGAATATGAAGTTGGAAAATGTTCTTTATAATGGTCCTTGCTAGAGGAAAACTCCATGATACATGTGTGTCTTAAAAGATCACCACAGTGCAGCAGCTAATAAAAGCCTCATCGAAGCTGTTTCAAGATTCCACTAAAGACAACAAGAAAAGGTCAGAGACAACATTTCGAAAGCTTCACTGATGTAGCAATAAATTAATTTTGGAGTGCAGGAGCTGATCATAACCATATGTGTATATGCACACAACACATACACCATCACCAAAGCAGCATTACATAGTATAATACACAGCTTACTATCATCAGCATTCCTGTGCACTGTTACCTCAGAGTAAGCTTCACTGACATTTTGATCTCTTTGCAGAAAGAAGTCAACCGTTAATTTCTAACTGGCAATGTAAACAAATGTGCAGATAAATGGTACTACAGAAATTGCTACAATGAAGTAGAAGCCTCACCACAGAAAAGGAAGGTGGTGTCCAACTTTTACATAATTATTTCCTGACATCCTATAAACGTATGTGTCACAAACAATAATAAACCTTGTGTTATTATTACCTCATTCACTTGCCAGAAGCCAAGTATGTATGAATTACCTTTACTCTTTTAGAACGGAGACAGTAGAATGAAAAATGGACAGATTTGTTGAACAACACCCAGGCTTTGGGCATTTAATATTTTTTAAAAGTCTGTGTTTCAGGTCCTTTGTATTCAACTATATTTGTGCTGCATTCAACTTGCCTTTTCTTCCTGAGAGGCTTATAATTTTCCCCATTTACAGAACAGGCAGGTAGGTATGACAAGGAGCTATGCATGACAGAAACAGACATCTTAATTAAATTGTGTATTTTGTGTCATCAAGTCCAAACCAAATCATGACGACCTTCATAAGGTTTTCAAGGTAAGTGAGATATTTAAGGAGTGGTTTTGCTCCTTACTACTTCACTCCTCCAGTCAGTTTCCATGGCTGAGTGGGGATTCAAACCCTGTTCTCCACGGAGTCCTAGTCTATCACTCTATCCACTAAACAACATGGGGAATCCATCAATTAAATTAAGTTAGTAGAAATGGCATTGAATTATATTTCAGTATTTTGTTTTGTCTTCTGAAAAACTTACCACCATTTGCTAATGTTTTAGATTTGGGGCTGGAAAGAATTTGAGGCTTAAAAATATATATAGTGCAGAAGGCAAGAGAATGGACATAAATATTTTTCCTGATCCATTTTTTTCTGATTCTGTAAATAAACTAAACTGCGTACATAGAGAAACTGATATGTAATTTTCATGCTAATATTGATGTACACTTCTGAAATATTAATACTTGGAATGTACACTGAATGCCAAGGTTAGATTTCACAGAGAGGAAGAATACACTATTTTGATTCTAAATGGGTGGTAACCAAGTTATCTAGTAAAATAAATATATGTGGCAAATGACACATGCCTTTTAATGACACTTGGGGTTCATGTGAAGTTTGGCAATGTAATAAAAGCCTTATCTCTGCTTCCCCTGTTATTGCACAGATTTAAACTGCAGTCTCGTGAGGCAGTTTTACTATCTTTTTTCAATCTGTCCCATAAAAGTGAGACTTGATTTGCTTAGCATGAGAACAGATCAATAAAAGCTAAGTTATACAGCAGATTAGATCACTAACTAAGAGATCAAAGATGTTGGCTGTGGTTTGTATTGCAAGGAACAGATCAAAAGTGCACTTCTGGTGCACTGTGAATGTTTGCAAGGCTCCAAAAAAAGTTTCAAACTCACACAGTGCATTAAGTAATCACTATGTCACACTTCTGCTTTGGCTTCTATTACATTTCAAATGGCAAATACTTTTTGAAGTTTTGCTTGCCATGATTCTCCATCAACCCCATGGAAAGATTCTTCTTCTTTTTTAAAGGTCATTAATTCTAATACAGTGCACAGAATTCTGATATTTTTACCCTGATGGCTTTTGATTTCCAGTGACATGTTCTGAATATAACTATCTGAATGTATCAGAAATGCAACAAGCTATTAGTTGCCAAATGTTGTCATCAATGCAATTTTCTTCCGTAAAAACTTGCCATATTTCTCTATACTTCTAGCACAGGGTTCTTTGACCATGTCATCAAATATATGTAGGTTTCACTGCTAGATCTGCACAGGGACAGATAATGCATAAGAAGACTGCAAACACTGCTGGTGCTGCATTGCCTTGAGTGCAGACAGTGACAATGGCTTTAGATTCTGCTATCTTGACCGAAGTAAAGAACATGGACCTTTGCTGCATGAAACATTGCTCCAGATAACTCTTCTGGATCTTTTTCTTGATCTTTTACTTATGTCTCTGATGGGACTCAGTTGCTGTTGGTGCAGTTCCTTGCTTGGAGTTCCTTGCCTTTTATCACTAATTAAAACATATTTAGCCTTGAGAAAAGAAGGCTAAGGGGAGATAAGATAGCACTTTTCAAATACTTGGAAGGCTGTCATTCAGAGGAGGGGCAGGAACTGTTCTCGATCATCCCAAAATGCAGGGCATGCAACAATGGGGGTCAAGTTACAGGGAGCCAGATTTCAGCTAAACATCAGGAAAAACTTCCTAACTGTTAGAGCAGTACAGCAATGGAATCAATTATCTTGATAGGTGGTGAGTGCTCCAACATGGGAGAAATTTAGACAACCACCTGGCAGATATCCTTTGATTTGTATTCCTGCATTGAGAAGGGAGCTGGACTTGATGGCCTTATAGGCCCCTTCCAACTTCATGGTTCTATGATTCTATGTAATCAGCTGTGACCTTCTACCACTATTCAAAAGTGTCTGAATTTCTCCTCGTCCCCAACCCCCAGGTTCTGAGAGTCCCTAGGGATCCCTTTGGGTGTCATGTGGCACGGGAAGAAGAATGACTAGAAACATCTTCCTGCCAGGACTGGCAACAGCAATTTGCAAACATGACAGACTCTCCCTCCCCTGAGCCTTCCAAAAGGCTTCCTCGGGACCAAAAAAGATCCCTAGGGAGCCTCAGTACCTAAGCCAAGGAAGAATCTGGAACTTTTAATTAGCAATAAAAAGCCACAGTTGATGACACCATTAGTCTCTTCTTCAGGGAACTACATTAAGAGGATATCAGCCAAATAAAAGATAGATTTGCTATTCATTGTAGTTTTCTGGATTGCATGTTCACTGTACATTTTTTAGTTATTTGTTTCATTATTTAGGATTGGCATTACTATTAGAGTTTTGCAGGTTTGCCTTTGCAGTTGGGGTTATTGCTGTAAACCTTTTGACACAGGAAATCATTTATTTCACCCAAGAAGAGGGACAGACCTACGCAGTGCAGTTGGCCTTCATCTTTTGGGAGAAAGAAGATCCACCATTATTACACAGAAATGTGGAATCATAACAATGACTCCTTTTCTTCTTTGTGTTTCATTGTGATAGAATACCAGTGCTAATGTCATGTAATCTCTGGCAGTAACAGGAATGATCACGTAACTAATGGTAGTTACAGTGTTAAGAGAGATGTCATCTTGGAATGGATGCTGATCATTATCAAGGGCATTTATGATTCTGTTCGTTTGTCCTACTACTGTAGGACAGGTTGTACTACTTAAACGAGATCAATAGTGTTAGTAATGAACTCATCCTGATAAGAGGACTGATTGCACAATTGTATAGGTTTGCCCACAGCTTATTTGTCCAGTTACAATCATTTCACTGATCTAGAACATCTGCAGTTGGAGGAGAGAATCTTTATCATATCAGTTTTTTTAAAACAACAACAACACTCTACTCTTTTCATGGGGAAATGGCCTTATAATAAAACAGTGGCTTTTCAACAACATTTTGAGAAGTCTTTCCCAACCACCCATAGATAATGGGCAATGTTCAGTGATTATCACACATTTTCACTTATGTTTCCCATTTTTATAAGTAATATGCTGCTGTTATTGTTCTTATTAGTGCCAAATATAGGAGTCAAAATGAATATACATGGTAAATGGAAGGATGGGGAAAGGGGACAAAGAGTAGACTCAGACAGGCAGAAAGAGAGAGAGAGAATAATAAAGATATACAAAACTACCTCAGTTTATGTACACCTCGGTTTTGTAATTTTCAGTTTACAAGCTGAAATCCATAAGAAATAATGCCCCAGTTTACGTTTTTTATGGGGAGGGTTCTTCTTCATGGATTGCTGCCTTGTCGTGGCGAAGGGGCTTGAGTAACTCAGAGAAACTATGGGCTATGCCGTGCAGGGACACCCAAGACGGACAGGACATAGTGGAGAGTTCCGACTAAACGCAATCCACCTGGAGTAGGAAATGGCAAGCCACTCCAGTATCTTTGCCAAGAACGCCCCATGATCAGAAACAAAAGGCTAAAAGATATGACGCTGGAAGATGGGCCCCTCAGGTCGGAAGGCGTCCAACATGCTACTGAGGAAGAGCGGAGGACAAGTACAAGTAGCTCCAGAGCTAATGAAGTGGTTGGGCCAAAGCCGAAAGGACGCTCAGCTGTGGACGTGCCTGGAAGTGAAAGGAAAATCCAATGCTGCAAAGAAAAATACTGCATAGGAACCTGGAATGTAAGATCTATGAACATTGGGAAGCTGGAGGTGGTCAAACAGGAGATGGCAAGAATAAACATCGACATCCTGGGCATCAGTGAACTAAAATGGACAGGAATGGGCGAATTCAGCTCAGATGATTATCATATCTACTATTGTGGACAAGAATCCCGTAGAAGGAATGGAGTAGCCCTCATAGTCAACAAAAGAGTGGGAAAAGCTGTAATGGGATACAATCTCAAAAATGATAGAATGATGTCAATACGAATCCAAGGCAGACCATTCAACATCACAATAATCCAAGTTTATGCACCAACCAGCATTGCTGAGGAGACTGAAATTGAACAATTCTATGAAGATTTACAACACCTTCTAGAACTGACACCAAAGAAAGATGTTCTTCTCATTCTAGGGGACTGGAATGCTAAAGTAGGGAGCCAAGAGATAAAAGGAACAACAGGGAAGTTTGGCCTTGGAGTTCAGAACGAAGCAGGACAAAGGCTAATAGAGTTTTGTCAAGAGAATAAGCTGGTCATCACAAACACTCTTTTCCAACAACACAAGAGGCGACTCTATACATGGAAATCACCAGATGGGCAATATCGAAATCAGATTGATTATATTCTCTGCAGCCAAAGATGGAGAAGCTCTATACAGTCAGCAAAAACAAGACCTGGAGCTGACTGCGGTTCTGATCATCAGCTTCTCATAGCAAAATTCAAGCTTAGACTGAAGAGATTAGGAAAAACCACTGGGCCACTCAGGTATAATCTAAACCAAATCCCTTATGAATACACAGTGGAAGTAAAGAACAGATTTAAGGAACTAGATTTGGTGGACAGAGTGCCTGAAGAACTTTGGATAGAGGCTCGTAACATTGTCCAGGAGGCAGCAACGAAAACCATCCCAAAGAAAAGGAAATGCAAGAAAGCAAAGTGGCTGTCCAACGAGGCCTTAGAAATAGCAGAGAGGAGAAGGGAAGCAAAATGCAAGGGAGATAGGGAAAGTTACAGAAACTTGAATGCAGACTTCCAAAGAATAGCAAGGAGAGACAAGAGGGCCTTCTTAAATGAACAATGCAAAGAAATAGAGGAAGATAACAGAAAAGGAAAGACCAGAGATCTGTTCAGGAAAATTGGACATATTAGAGGAACATTTTGCGCAAAGATGAACATGATAAAAGACAAAAATGGGAGGGACCTAACAGAAGCAGAAGACGTCAAGAAGAGGTGGCAAGAATACACGGAGGAATTATATCAGAAAGATGTGGATATCCCGGACAACCCAGAAATGTAGTTGCTGACCTTGAGCCAGACATCCTGGAGAGCGAAGTCAAGTGGGCCTTAGAAAGCCTGGCTAACAACAAGGCCAGTGGAGGTGATGGCATTCCAGTTGAACTATTTAAAATCTTGAAAGATGATGCTGTTAAGGTGCTACATTCAATATGCCAGCAAGTTTGGAAAACTCAACAGTGGCCAGAGGATTGGAAAAGATCAGTCTACATCCCAATCCCAAAGAAAGGCAGTGCCAAAGAATGCTCCAACTACCGTACAATTGCACTCATTTCGCACGCTAGCAAGGTTATGCTCAAAATCCTACAAGGTAGGCTTCAGCAGTATGTGGACCGAGAACTCCCAGAAGTACAAGCTGGATTCCGAAGAGGCAGAGGAACTCGAGACCAAATTGCTAACTTGCGCTAGATTATGGAGAAAGCCAGAGAGTTCCAGAAAAATATCTACTTCTGCTTCATTGACTATGCGAAAGCCTTTGACTGTGTGGACCACAGCAAACTATGGCAAGTTCTTAAAGAAATGGGAGTGCCTGACCACTTTATCTGTCTCCTGAGAAACCTATATGTGGGACAGGAAGCAACAGTTAGAACTGGTCATGGAACAACTGAGTGGTTCAAAATTGGGAAAGGAGTACGGCAAGGCTGTATATTGTCCCCCAGCTTATTTAACTTATATGCAGAATACATCATGCGGAAGGCTGGACTGGAAGAAACCCAAGCCGGAATTAAGATTGCCGGAAGAAATATCAACAACCTCCGATATGCAGATGATACCACTCTGATGGCAGAAAGTGAGGAGGAATTAAAGAACCTTGTAATGAGAGTGAAAGAGGAGAGTGCAAAAAACGGTCTGAAACTCAACATCAAAAAAACTAAGATCATGGCCACTGGTCCCATCACCTCCTGGGAAACAGAAGGGGAAGATATGGAGGCAGTGTCAAATTTTATCTTCCTGGGCTCCATGATCACTGCAGATGGAGACAGCAGCCCTGAAATTAAAAGGCGCCTTCTTCTTGGGAGGAAGGCGATGACAAATCTGGACAGCATCTTGAAAAGCAGAGACATCACCTTGCCAACAAAAGTCCGAATAGTCAAAGCTATGGTTTTTCCTGTCGTGATGTATGGAAGTGAGAGCTGGACCATAAAGAAAGCAGACCGCCGAAGAATTGATGCCTTTGAATTGTGGTGCTGGAGGAGGCTCTTGAGAATCCCCTGGACTGCAAGGAGAACAAACCTATCAGTTCTAAAGGAAATCAACCCTGAGTGCTCACTGGAAGGACAGATCCTGAAGCTGAGGCTCCAGTACTTTGGCCATCTAATGAGAAGAAAAGACTCCCTGGAAAAGACCCTGATGTTGGGAAAGTGTGATGGCAAGAGGAGAAGGGGACGACCGAGGATGAGATGGCTGGACAGTGTCTGCGAAGCAACCAACATGAACCTGACACAACTCCGGGAGGCAGTAGAAGACAGGAGGGCCTGGCGTGCTCTGGTCCATGGGGTCACGAAGAGTCGGACACGACTAAACGACTAAACACACACACATGGGGAGGGTTGCTGTATGAAAAGGATGCATCATGCCTAGAGGTTTCTAGCACCACCCCTGTTGCTATGGCAATCCACGTTCCGGTTTACGTAATTTCCACATTACGTAATGTTTCAGATGGATTAATTTCTTAAACCAAGGTACTGTGTAATCTGGTGGCTAGAATCCAATGGCAGATTTATGCTTGGGTGAGGAAAATCACGTGAAATATTGGAACCAAATTGTGCCCATGAATGCTATGATGGTTGCTTTCCTGGCCAATGCTGAGTTGCATGATCAGACACACAGTCAGAAATACAACCAGCACCCCCTTAATGACCACCAATTTGCCATCACAGCTTAATGTGATTGCCCTTATGTAGGAGTAAATTGGCAATAGGATTGAGGCCAGTGTTATTAAATTATTAAATATGGCTCATGTGTTGGACATCGAAGTTCTGTTTAATTGTAAGAACGATTACCCTTATTTTATACATTTTCTCTGTACCTGCCTTCTAGAAGTACTGTTAGCATAATCTGCAACTGCAGTTTTATTGTGAATGAATTGTGAATTATGAGTGCTTGGGTGTCATAAATATTTTTTGATATGTGAAATTGTCTGGCCTTCTGGAGAAAGCTGTTGCCATACAGATGTCAGTTCCTTTCTGTTTAATATTTCTTGAATAATAACTATTATTCTTTCAAATTCCAGGCAGCGATTCTCCTTTCATGGGCCAGGGAGGGCAGGGGTGTCTCCATTTATTATTGCTTGTCTACCTAGATTTGCCTGATCTTCCTGCAGGACAAAAACTTCATATATGACATGGCAGGGGTGGGGTGGGAATGGGAGAACAGTGGACATGACTTCTCCTTAATGATTCTTCAAGGTACAGAAGTCCCCTAGCAGATGAGCTTTCTAAGAGGTATCTTCATTAGTCTGTTTCAGCCAAACCAGAAATGACTCAGAGGTGCAGTGGCACCAACATATTTCCATTTGCATGACCTTTCATGATTAAAATGTGTCTGAAGAAGATTGTAATCCACAAAGGGTCACGCTCAAATAAATTTACTGGTCTTCAAGGAGCCACAACAGTTTTGGATTTGATTCCACCCACCCAAACCCACCACCCCGAATGAAGAAGTACATTTCAGAGTTTAGACATATGATTTCTTTTAAATAATTGTGAAAATTCTGAAATCACTTCTAACAGTGGTGACTGAGTGCTAACAAATAATTAAGCAAAAGAGGGCCTTTGCAAAACTGTGGGAGAAATACCAGCCTGCTCATGGATCCCCTGAGTTTTGCAGGAAAGAAAAAAGCTTTACACTGCAAAATATTGCATGCAAATATATGTCTGTACCACTCTCTTGGTTCTATGGGGCTTTTTTCTTTACATGAGCATTGCAAACACAATGAACTTACAAATGTATGACTTTTTAAAACTAATTATCAAGTAATAAAACACTAACAGCAGGAGTAGGAACACATGACAAACTGGATGCTGGTTAAGTGTACACTTCTAAGTCCCTTAACAAACACTGTACCAAGCAGGAATTGCTTACAGGAAAAAATTGTAGCAATGCAAATGGTACATTGGATAGCAAATGATGCTCCATTGGTGGAAATATTTGTTTATTTCATGTTGTCAAGTTGCATCTGACTTTTGGTGACCTTCATAGGGTTTTCAAGGTATGTGAGATATTTAAGCAATGGTTTTACAAATGCCACCCGCACCCATTGAATTCCCCTGGCTGAGCAGGGATTTGAACCCTCTCTACACCACACTGGCACCACATTGACTAATATAGGCAATGATGCATAAATTCACATCATTCAGTGATCTGCTTGTGTGCAGCAGGTCAGTAGAATCGTATAGGTTTCACCAGGCAGGTATCCCTTGTTCTCAGAAGGCAAATCAGATCTGCTGAGCAATATGCCATAAATCTTCCACCCTCTTTCTTTCTTGGCCACTGTTTGACATCCTTGCATTGGCTCCTACTATGCAGCACCAGTGGATAGACCCCTACTGAGTAATAAAGTTTTTGCTGTATTGATATAAGGATTTAAAGGTCAACATGAAGCTAGAGAGGGTTTATCTCACTGTTTTTGTGCAGAGGTAGATAAGAGCAAGTTTTATGTACTTAGGACACTTCAATACATAACATTTGTGCATGTTTGTCTATACGCGTGCACCCACACTCACAATTTTCAGAGTTGGATTTATGATAAATGTAAATCAATAACAACAGGATTAGTTATAAGTTAATTCAAGGAGACCAACACCCAGAAAACTGAATATTTTTTTCATGTATTCATTCACTCGTTTGTTCCTTTGTTTTGTTTTTTTTAATGTGTTTGTATACTGCCTGGTTAGTGCTAGGCATTACTCTGGACAGTTTGCAATAAAAAAGGAAATGCAAGCAAAATATTACTACAATAATAAACAAATAATTAGTAAAAGAATAGCAAAAATCAAAAATAGTCAAGAAATAATGAATCTAATATGAATAAAACAATATAGACAATGGCAAGGCAGGTGGCGTAAGTGTGACAGGGCTCAAAAGAGGGTGACCTTAAAGGCTTCTGTGAACAGCCTTGTTTTGAGCATCCTCTTAAAAGCAGAGAGGAAGGGGGGCTGATGCAACTCTATCCAAGGGCCATTAAGGATGTTGCCACAACTGAAAAGGCTTGGTTTCTTGTAGAGGTCTTCCTGGCTGCTCCCAGTGTTGCAACCCATAAGTGGGTTGTACATCAAATCAAGCCTGAGCTCCCACTAGAAGTTGAAATGATTAAACTGAGGCTTTCATGCTTTGGACTTCTCGCAACAAAAAGGCAATAATACTAGAAAAAGTGGAAGACATTAGGGGAAAAGTGGGAAACCTACTATGAAATGGATTGACCGAATAAAGAAAACTATGCTTTTTTAGTTTGTAAGATGTAAGAAAGGCTGTTAATTGATCAGAATTTTGGAGGTCATAAATTTGGAGGTCGCAATAAGTTGGAAGTGACTTGATGGTATACAACAACAACCTTTCTAATACAAAGTTATTTTTAATTAATTTCAATTTCTAAAATGTTCAAGTTTGCCTTTAAAAGCAAACCTGGCTGTGGATGGAAGGATGATTTCCCGCCCCCACTTAGAACATATCACCTCACTCCACCATATGTGCAACCAATGCTACATCTGGATGTGTTACTATTGTTATCTGCACCAGAGTTCATCCAAGCCCTTTTAATTCATATACATTCATGTTTGTTATGCAAATTGGGATTCCCATCTCAGATTTTGGCTATCAATTATTATGTATGGCTTGTTGCACGGAGCTGTGTTTTTGTTTTTCCCTTGTAGATGTTCATTACTGTAGCATCTTATCTTGAGAACCTCTGAAGTGAGGAACAATAGACAATAGCAACTCACTTTAAAAAAAAAACTTGGAAAAATTGAGAAAGTCCATGCTATCATCTGTTCCTTGCTGGTGTCTTTATAAGTTACAGATTTCTTAACTTTTAGAGCTTTTCCACACAGTTGTTTCAATGAAATGGTTTCATGGGAAGCACAGGTACCTTTTAGGAGAAATAAAAGATAAGGATCTTAGCCCTCTTATTCCATCTAAACCAGGTTTATGGGGCCGATGCTAGAGGAGGAACTGACAGATAGTGGTCACTGTGCCAATTTGTGGTTACTTTGGTCATGCTGTAATTCATTCAACAGATGTGTGTTCAGCGTTATAAATTCCTAAGCAAACTTTTGTTTAGCAAAGAAAAAGAAGTGTTAATTGACAAGAGAAGTCTCATTGATGAATGAAGTTTTTTCAAAACTAGTTCTGTTCCTCTTAGGAGTTGTTCCCTTTCCCGTCATTCTTATTAACACATACATTTTGTCATCGGGAAAATGGAGATACTAAAACTTTTTTTTTGAAAAACGGGAACAGTGGAATGAATCATGCAATCTTTTCCATTCCATTTTGTAAGGCTTGGAAATTTCAGATAACACCATGTCTCTAACAATCTACTCTAGTTACAGATGAAATGGTGGAAAAAGATTTTTTTCCCCAAAGGGATGGGAAGAACCTCATTTGAAGCCACACAACATTGATTCCACTGGAATTTAGATTCCACTGTCGGATGCCATGTTTTTGTGGTGATTGTTATGTTGTAGACTGAGAATGAGAAATCTTCTTTCCTCCAGATATTTAGGAATTCTACTTACAGGAAACCGAATCAACACGGCCAGTGGCAACAAACTAAGGGAGTTTTAATATGAAAAAGAAAATGGAGGGCAAATTTCTTCACCCTTGTTTTAGATAGTCTCATTTTTTCTGCTCTTCTCGCAGCAGGTTCTATAGTGGCCATTTTAGACTTTCTTTCTTTCTCTCCCTGTGTGCTCAGAAAAGCTGCTTCAGAGGATTGAAAGGCCATCCTGACTAATGCTGGAGATGATGGGGAGAGATGCAGGAGGAAATGCAGACTCCGCTTCCTTCTGTCCTCCCTCTTCTCTTCAAAGAAGGATATCTTCCATTCATAAAAGAGGCAGTCTAGATCCCACTCATAGACTGCAGACAGGAGTGTTATTTTGTTTGCAGGCAATTTCAGTACAGATATACCAGAATACACAAGCATTAGCTCTCCAGAAACATCTACATACATAGTCCTAACTGCACCCTGAAGGAGCATATCTCATGCTTAAAACAAATGGCCTTGATTTCTTCCAAAGCATGGTTAAACCAGTAGTTTTCAACTAGTGGAACAAATAACACCAGCAGTGCACTAAAAGTGTTTAAGGGGAACATAAGGGTTTCATAACGATTATGTTATTGAAAGCTCCAATACTTTGGCCATCTCATGAGGAGAGAAGACTCCCTGGAAAAGACCTTGATGTTAGGAAAGTGTGAAGGCAAGAGGAGAAGGGGACAACAGAGGATGAGATGGTTGGATAGTGTCATCAAAGCGACCAACATGAATTTGGCCCAGCTCCGGGAGGCAGTGGAAGACAGGAGGGCCTGGCGTACTCTGGTCCATGGGGTCACGAAGAGTCATACACGACTAAACGACTAAACAAAAAAAAAAAAATTATTACGAACTCTCAATTCCCATGTTCCTGCTGCAAGTATGACGGACATTTTTTCCTTTTTTAAATTAAGAAAATCAATTCATGCTTATTGAACATTGTGATACATGGAATCAGTTTATATTCATTTGTTGATGCAGATTAGGGCCTAATCTCTACACCGCGTTTCTAACCATTGATAGAACAGAATCCATGTTTGAAAATATTCTGAATCTTCCTCCTCTCTAATTTTCAATGTAAGTCTGTCCATTTAAGCACAGTCCAAAATCTTCTTAATTACCGGTATTTCTTCATCTGTAGGTATTCCTTCATTTTTTCAGTGTTGTGCCAGTACAATCCTAACTGCTGTCAAATATGCAATGTTAAATATACATTTTGTTTATCAAATTTTTCTAGTATTATACCTAATAGAAACAGTTTTGGTTTGAACTCTATGTTTTTTAACATTTTAACAAGCCATATATGTATTTTAATCCAAAAGTTTTTAGCTTTATCACATGTCCACCACACATGATAATAAGTACCTGCTTTTAAATTATATTTCCAACATTTATTGACATATTAGAAAACATTTTAGCTAATCTAGCAGGTGGTAGGTGCCATCCATGAAACATTTTAATGTATATAAGTTCTCTTTATAAGATGTTGCCATTGTCATTTTACAGTTTCTATTGCACAGCTTTTGCCATTTCTCTAATTCTAATTTTTAAAGGGATTGACAACTATTGTGCCAGTAAAATTGTGTTCTTCAGCTAGCATACCAGCAAAATTTATTCATAACCATATTATCATAATTTTCAGCTGCTAATGGAATGATTGGGACCCCCAGTGTAGTGTAGTGGATACAGTGATGGACTAGAACTTAAGAAACTTATTTTTGAATCCATGTTTGGCCACGGAAACTCACCGGGAGCGTGTGGAACTGGCAAAGCCAACCCTTAGATATCAAACTTGCCTTGAAAACCCTATTTGAATCGCTATAAATTGAATGCAACCTGATGTCAATAACAACAAAATAAATATTATTTTTGTTTGGTTGTTGAGGGTTTTTCGGGCTCTTTGGCCATGTTCTGAAGGTTGTTCTTCCTAACGTTTTGCCAGTCTCTGTGGCCAGCATCTTCAGAGGACAGCACTCTGTAGAGAAAATTTACTTAAAGCAGTAAAAATGGAGAATATTTTGAAAAGAACAGAAATAAAGGCTCAATATAATCTATTTTCAAATTGTTGTTTCTTATATTGAGCCTTTAAATTCTCATCTTTTCAAAATAAACCACTACATGGACAATACCTGAGAAATATTGATGGAAAGCATGATCATAATTCAGCATGGGCATGGCTAAAACTCACAACCATTAAGAGAGAAACCGAAGGCTTGATTTTTGCTGCACAAGAACAAGCACAATGTGATAAAAGCTAAAATCCAAGGAATTTGTACTAACAGCAAATATTGACTCTGTCAAGAAAAAGATGAAACTGTGTCACACCTCATCTGTGACTGTCCAAAGACTTCACAAACAGAATATAAAGTTAGACATGATAGAGTAGCAAAGTTAGTGCACTGGTCATTATGCAATATATGCTCATATTAAAGCAGTTGTTAAGAGGGCCCAGCAGAGATTATATTACCTGAGACTTCTCAAGAGACAACAACTGAATGGAAAACTGATGGTGACCTTCTACCGCTGTATCATAGAGAGTATTCTAACCTATTGCTCTGGTATATAGTTTGCCAACTGTACAATGGCAGATATGAAAACACTCCAGAGGATTATTACAATGGCCCAGAGGATCATTGGCTGCCCTGTTACCTCTTTGGAAGATCTCTATAATTCTCAATGTCTTAAAATATTCTCAAATATCCATCACACCTGGGCTATTTCCTCTTTCAAATGTTACCATCTGATAGGAGGTATAGGATAATTAAAACAAAGACAAATAGGTTGAAAAACAGTTTCTATCCCAGAGCTGCAGCTATATTGAATTCCATTGTATAAAAGGTAAAGGTTCCCCTTGACAATTTTTGACCAGTCGTGTTCGACTCTAGGGGGCGGTGCTCATCCCTGTTTCTAAGCCATAGAGCCAGCATTTTTGTCCGAAGACAATCTTCCGTGGTCACTTAGACACGGAACGCTGTTACCTTCCCACCGAGGTGGTCCCTATTTATCTACTTGCATTTGCATGCTTTCGAACCGCTAAGTTGGCAGAAGCTGGGACAAGCAACGGGCGCTCACTCCGTCGTGTGGATTCGATCTTACGACTGCTTGGTCTTCTGACCCTGCAGCACAGGCTTCTGCGGTTTAGCCCGCAGCGCCACCATGTCCCTTCCATTGTATAGTGCAATATTAATATGTTCTGTGATAGGGAACTGAATGTGAAGAATGTGGATGTGAATGAGAGGGATGTCTTGTATTTGTAATGTGCCATGTTTTCATGTTATGGATGCTATGTTTTTGTGTGTTTTATTATTATGTCTACTGGAGATGGCATTTAATTTCGTTGTATGGAAGTACAATGTCAATAAAGTAAATTCAATTCAATCTTCCCTCTGGAAGAAACACGCTTCAGTGGTCCCCAAAGTCATTGGGGCTTTGAGAACAATATCAAGAAATTTCACACAATATTACAAGCAGTTGCAGATCTCAGAAATCATACCATGAGAGCTACAAAAACAGCAATGTTAGGAACAGCATACATACTCCAATATTTAACAGATACTTAGGTTTTTGATTAAAACTTGTATCTATTATGTATTAATAGTCAAAGTTTTTATAATTTTGATTGATCGTGCCTGGTATTTTTGAATAGTTTTGAATAATAATAAATCTCAGAGTGGCAGAGTTGGAAGGTACCCTGTAGATCATAGATTCCAGCCCCTGTCAAGGAGGCACCGTGAGAAGTGAGCTCTCAACCTCTCCTAAACCACTGAGCCCTCCATTGGGCTGCAGAATATGTAGGCTGGAGGAGATGGGGGTAAGGTAATGGTGGAATTCAAGATGATGCAAAGAGGCAGTGGTGAGTGGGGGGGAGATGGGAAGATTTTACATGGCAAGGAAGACTAGGAGATGGGCAATACTGAGAGGGTAAAACAGAAGACTGGAGTAATGGAAGAGGAGGAGGAGAGAACATGACAAGACACAAGGGATAGCAGATACTATATGAGCAGGAGGTGAAGCAGATGGGAGGGTGGTGGCAATCTGTGGGAGTGAGGGTCAGCAGTTCCCTTCCTGCCTCAGGTGGGGGTAGTGCTTGGTTTGGTTTGGCTAAAGAACAATGGTTTAAATAAATGACTTGCATTACACATGCTAGATATGTGCATTATAAATTCTTTATACATGTCAAGGTGACAAAGCATTTGTGAATAACTGGGAGTTATGTGAAGAAGTAAGAACCAAAATAAACAGCATACAAAACAAAAACAAAAACCAACCATAAACTCAGTAACAAGTGTACACAAATGAGGTCATTGAATATTAAAGTAATTAGCCTGAAAGAGCACTTCACACAAAATGTGGTATTTCCCAAGGGGAAGAGACTTTGGTTATGTAATTAGAAGTGACAGAAAATGACTAGAGTAATTAAACCAGAGTTCCCTTAGCAATTTGCCTCATTAAAGGGTTTACAATTTTGCATCTATATCAAAGTTACTCAGTTTAACTTGTAGAGGATGAGGGAGAAATCAAGGTTAATTGACATTTTAATAATGAGTATCTCAGCTGAAATTATCTGCCAGGAAAGAAACAATTACAGCAGGCCTTGGAAGGGATTCATTTATCATGCAGTTAGGAGAACAAAGTACAATCAACAACCAGGAGATCTGCATGGATACTGCCAATATACTACTACCCACTTCCATTATTACCACATTTTTTAAACAGTGTCAATCAATTTATCACCAGCAAAATGAAGCATTCATTCATTATTCGTGGCATAATGATGCTGTGGATCAAGGTATTTAGATCTGACGTAAAAGCAGAATAATTATTTCAGGGAGTGAATTCATACCTGCTGGAAGCAATTTCAATGGTATGTCTCACATGTCAGTATGAATGGCAGAAATTGACAACAGCAGTTATCAATTCTTGAATCACTAACAGATAAGTTGATTTTTTTTAACCTCAACTCACATCATTCCAAAAGTAATATGGTAACAGTGACTTCCATCTCTGCAGCAGATATCCTGCCAGGTGTTAACTTAAGCCACTCCTTACATGACTACAGAGCTCACTCTTCCCAGAGTAGAAGGAATTACTACATTCCCATCTGCAAGATGTGATCATCCCCCATGTATGAATGGGTTACAAGGGTCTATGCAACCCTAACCCCTCCTGTCACCAAGAAGAAGGCTATGACTCAGCTCAAAGGAGAGAGAGAAAAAGGAAAGCACTGATCTGCATGAAATTTCAGGTGCTAATTTACATGTAGAGCTGCAAAATCAGAACTATACTACATCTTACCAGAGTGGAGAAGAAAGACAGTGACCAGGTGGTCTCAAAAGGTATTGCCTACTCTTGCACGTAGCTTGTGGGAATGCGAAATATGTAATGCGGTTCCTAATTAGGAATAAAGTCATTGATCTCTTTAACCAGACTTGAACTGGACAGTGTTATAATGAGAACACCTTCAAAGGAGAATTCTTCTCTAGCGGCTGGTAGAGGACTGTCCTCTCTTAAAAGAGGGGGGGGGCATGTGGACATTGTAACTGCATATTGACTGCCTAGGCAGGGGTACAGCATTTCAAAAGGAAACATACCCAGGGAACAACATTGTCTTCCAGTTTTTTAGCTGAATTGGAAGATAACACAACAATGCATAGCTCTAGATTCAGAGAGTTAACTAATTAACAACAGAGGCATGTGCTGTTTGTTAATGTTCCCGTTAAGTCAAACTTACAATGCATTTCCTTTTTGGCCTTTTCCTCTTTGTTGAATTGTACATCGTTCATAGATGGGAACGGGTAGGGGGGGCAGCTTTACCATAAAGATGGGCTGGTGAATCACAAAAGAGAATTCTTGATGGGGCTTGTTTCCATATGAAAGTAGCAACATAAATGGCCCGCAAGACTTCTCTCTTTCTCTCTTTCTCTTTTTTTTATAGATGAATGATGTCCTACGTGCTTATGATTGTCCCCAGTATTCACTGTTCAGTCATTAAATAGCTTTGAAACAACAGGAAGAGGGAAGAGAAACATTTTGTACCTGCGGCACTCACTTGGACAACACAGTTTTAGTGAAACCTCATTCCCCTCTCGGATCAAAATTATGCAAGGACACAATGAGGTACGGATTGATGAAAAGGTAAATAACATATTTCTGAGCCATTAATAGTCAATTCCTCCTCCAGTTACAGGTGTGTGGTGGTGGGGAGAGAATTGCATTGATTTTTCTAGTCTGAATTGTATTCTCTTCCCCACTTTTGCCAATCTGATTGCTGCTTTGACAGAGTCAGGCTGTGTGGAAAAAGAGTTGATTCTCTTCAGATCTCAAGATAAATAAGCCATCCTTCGTCTGACTGCACAATAATAACCCCCGTCTCGAGAGAGAAAAACCTGCCTGAGCACCCTGCCTTCATATTCAGGCAAAATGGCCGTTGTTCACAAAAGATTCTTTTTAGTATATATTACAGGAACATCCCATTGAGAGGAAAAGAGGATGATGCTGTCATTATCTCCATCTTCTTAACTTATTTTCCACCCTCTGCCAGCCCAGGAAAAAAAAACTTTGCAGCTGATCTAAATGAGACCCACAAGCCTGGGACCTGAGGAAAAGTTTGCTTAACTTCAGCTATTGATCCAACTAGCTCCTTCCATGAGTACAGGCCTAACCGGATAAAGAATAATGCAAACAGATGATGTTATACATGGAATCATCTGCTTGCTTCTGCAACCAATTTCATCCACCAAGCACATTTCCTTCCAGGGGATTCTGACAGTTACAAGTTCAAGTGGCTCATGATGGGAGTGGAGGAGCATCCCCTACATTTCAGAGCCAGGCATGCCCCTTGTTACAAAGTGCGCTGTCTGTCTAGGCTTGGTCACACTGGCAATAAGAACCACTGTTGAATCGGGTTTTGCTTAAATAGAATCAATATTTTTAAAAACAGGGTATGTGGATTTATTATTATTATTATTATTATTATTATTATTATTATTATTATTATTATTATTATTATTATTATTAGTATTAGTATTAGTATTAGTAGTAGTAGTAGTAGTAGTAGTAGTAGTAGTAGTAGTAGTAGTAGTAGTAGTAGTATTGTTATTATTATTATTATTATTATTATTATTAATAATAATAATAATAATAGTAGTAGTAGTAGTAGTAGTAGTAGTATCTAGGCTAGCAGAGGGTTATTCATTTTAGTGTGGATGTGGAATTAATTTATTTCCCTGTGGTTTGGCACATGTGGGTGCCTCTGTTGGTATAAATCGTATCTCTTCCCTTGAGCTGGCTGCCTCCCACAGTCACTCATTGCTTCTGCTGTGGGCTCATTTATTTTATTTTATTTTATTTTATTTTATTTATTACATTTTTTCAAAGTGGGACAGTGATAGTCTGCCATGACATTGGAAACTAATGAGCTAGCACAAGGAGAAAGAAGGAAAGTGCTTCCTTCTCCTTCGCAAAATGAAACTGATCAGAGAAATTTACAATATTGGGAGCTTCTTCACTGTCATGTCAAACTATCACTGTCCCAGTTGGCAAAAAAAAAAAAAAAAGCAACAAGACTGTTTTGTTTTGTGTTTTGTTTTTATTGTATATGTTGAAACAGACCAATATGGCTGCCTTTTAAAAATGTTATGAATAGGGAGAACAAGTTCTTGAATACTTTACTGCCTTGATTCCCTGCAGATCCCCAGATTTTATACACCTGTTTTCAAAGTCAAATGCCCCTTTCAACAATCTTGTAAGGCATAAAAGTGTAAGAAATGCCTATGTGAATCTGCCAAAAAAACCCCCACAATCCAGAATTCCAGTCTTCCCTATTATAAACTCATTAGTATGAAACAAGTATAAGAATGGTTGTTGTGGGTTTTTCGGGTTCTTTGGTTGTGTTCTGAAGGTTGTTCTTCCTGAGTGAAACGTCAGGAAGAACAACCTTCAGTACACGGTCAAAGAACCCGAAAAACCCACAACAACCATCAGATCCCGTCCGTGAAAGCCTTCGAGAATACAAATGTAAGAATATTTATGGATGTAAAAAACTCTTGTTTTCCATTCTCTTGTGGTTCTCTCACTCCTTTCTCCATCCTTCTCTCATCGTTTCTGAATCTGGAATTGCAAGACTTGTCTTGCCTTTATGCACATTTCCCTCACTGTCCACAGAGACTTTCTGAAGGAACTTGAAATCCATTCTGTGCTTTAGTCTGCATTTTACAGGAGTTATTCAAGTTGCTGAACATATTTTGGGGAGATTCAGAACCTTGGAAAGCTCTTGCAAAGTACACATTAAGCCCCATATGGATTCACACAAGACACGGGGATGAATAAAAAAAAGGATCACGAAATTCATCAGAAATCGCTGATTCATTAAATATTTATCTCTTCATATTTGTGGATTCCAGAGACCCCCATGAATATGAAGGGATGAATATTTCCTCATTTTTATTGTCCCCCAGAGGAAGAAAGGGAAAGCTAGCCTTCCCGCTCTTCCTGTGGCTTTCCCATTCTGCCTGCCGGCCCACCAATCAGCTGATTGGCGAGCCAAAAGGCAGCCACCCACTCCCACAGCCACCCACCCCCACAGCCTATTCCCCGCCCCTTCCTCTACCTACCTTAGCTTCTGCCCCCTCCACCACCCCCACTGATGCCCCCACCCCTGCTGATGCCCCCACCGTAATCGCTGCCGCCGCCACTTCCAGCTGACCTCCACAGCCACGGCCCATAGAAAAGGACACTGGCTGCCCTTTGCAATGATGGTGGCTGTAACTTCATTTAGCGTAGGGAAACTGCAGCTGCCATCTTTGCAAAGGGCTGCCTGAATTCCCTTAGCCTGCCTTATGGTATTTTTTTTTTTTGTAACACCCCCCCCACACACAAATCGACAAATACATTCATGCTTTGTCGGTTCATGGGGGGGGGAGCTTCATGCTTCATGAACTTTGATGAATCACGAAGCAGGACAACTTGCCAAAATGGTGGGTCACCCCATCTCTGATTCACACCACCTCCTAGATCTAGTTAATACATATTTTTCCAGTTGCCCACATTGTTAGCAATTCACATTTTTCAGTAATATATGAGCAGTCTTGTCCCTTTTTTATTTCTCCACAATGCACAGCAAGCCTTACAAAACCATAGATTTTCTGAGGCAAGGCACACAGTAAATCTTAGGAGGTGATAAATGGATATTTTTGTTGAGAATCACACCTCCATTCATTTCCATTCATTTCCATTTCATTCATGTTGGCCAAACAATTATTATTCTGATACTACATCTTATTCTGGAGGTTAACATATCACTCTCAGACTTCATAGCTCTTTGTAATTTTATGACAGCCTTTAGTCAATTCAGATATTTTTCAAAGCATAGAACAATTAGATCTGACCAAAATAATGTCCAAGATTATCCCCATTTAGCTCCCAAAACTCAATACAAGACACAGAGTTAAATACTAGCTCAGCTGATGAGATTCTATGGAATGTTAATGAACATATAACTCACAGACGTTTTGTTATGTTTTCAAAAAAAATGCTATCCAGTATTACTTACTTATTTTTTCCTAAAAACAATCCAAAGCAGCTTTGAGTTTTAAAAGAAATAATATTAGGAGCTAAAACAATAAATTATTACAATGTTCACAAAAGAATTAAACAAATATAATATTAAAACTAGTAGATAAAAGGGTAATAAAACACACTGAAAATATTAACAATAAAAACACAACAGTCCCATTTTTTAAAAATGCCCTTAGTCAGTACACAATACTGAGGGAGAGATGGAGCTGTGGGGGCAGAAACTAACAGATAAGGTAGATCTTAAATTGGGTGTGTGAACAGGGTAATAAATATGTTGATGTATTAATATTCTGCCACACCCTCCTGAAAACAACCGTCTCATCTGATTTTGGCTGCTAACCAAAGTCAGGTTTGGTTTGTACTTGGATGGAAAGCCACAAGGAAACACCAAAAATCTTGTCACTGCCAGTTGGTGATAACAATACAGAGCTAGATGGCCCTACATCTCCTAGGAAAAAAGCTATCTACGTTCCAAATGTGAATGTGTATCATAATATGAATGAAGACCTGATACAGAAAAGGCATTACAAAATGAAACCAAACAAAATCTACATTTTAGACTGATTATTTGTCCAGTACATTTAGGTAAAAGAGACATTGTCTTCTTTATGAAGATCACATTTTGGAAGAGGGAGGAGGAGGAGGAGGGCGATGAAGCTTTGGACTCTATCCACGACTGTGGATCACTGTGATGATTGTATCAATTTCAGGTTCTCTACTAACAATAGGTGTCTGATTGGACACCACTGGCTTTATTGGGAAGTAGATGTGACATAATACCCCATCCAGTGCATTAGTTGTTCCTGCTGATTGGATGAAAGATAAATTTCACATGGAGGACAGTAGGTGTCCTATCACTCTTACAATTACTTTGAACACCAGGGGAGGAGACCCTGTTGCTTCTGCCTTTTCAAGCAGCAAATTAGTAACAGAGCTTCCCCCCCTCTTCCTTGATATCAGGAGTCTATGATTGTGTGTGTGTGCGTATCTTTCATATACACACAAATGGACATGCACGCATGCACACACACACACAATTTAAATTCAACATTTATTTCAAATTGAGTAAGTAAATGAAAGTGAGATAATGGACCTTTTAAAGAGCACTCTTGAAAAGTACTTCACTGTATGTGATAATTATGAGGTGGCTGTCAACATTTCAGGACCAAGGAAACAGGAGTTCCAAATTTTACACTGTTTTAAACAATGTTTGTTTGTTCAACTCTGTCTTCTTATTCTTCCTGCTCTCCTCTCTGGTTCTTGTTGGTGACTGGGTGCAATTCAGCTAGTACTCAAGAACTTGCATGTATTCACATGAGGAAGAGGACTGAGAATAGACCTCCTCCATTTTCCTAGACTGCCCTTTACCTCCTCTGACCTGTATCAATCTTCCTTCCACCTTGGACTGTGGTTCCTCAGGTTGCTGGTGTGACTTTCTTACTTCTCACACCTTTCTCTTGTCCCTCTGAAGAGAGAACATCCTAGCTTGGTTCTCTAAAGATGAAAGGGACTGCCATGTCTCTTGACAGGCACACCAGAGTTAGTCAGAAGTATAATGCCTATCACTTTCCCAATCTAAAATATATTTCTCTAATAAACAGTCAGAGAAATGTTCTTATCTTCTGAGAAAGTAGTGTGGATATGAGTTCTTCACAAAGGGGCAAATGTGTTCTAATAATCCTTCCAAGTTCCAGAGGGCTGAATCTATGCACCTGTGCTGCTGTTCTGCTTACTCCACAACACGTCTTAAATTTCTGCACTGCTCGAGAGGCAAGCTTCTTTGGGCAATTGACAGAACAGTGATTAATTAAGATACAAGAATATAACAATACAATGTAAGAAAAACTTTAAATGCATTAAAACAGCCACAGAAGAAAACTAATGTAAAATCAAAAGTATAGAACAAAAGCACTGCAAGGATCTAAAAAGAAGTAATGGATCATCTGGGGAATAGAAGAACTCAGAAGTCTGCGAGAATACCAACATTTTCACTTAATATTGAAACGACCACAATTTAGGCAGCTGAGCATCTCTGAGCAGGTGAGGCATTTTATAATTACAGGGCCAATACTAAAGGGTTCTTCTTTCCAGTCATTCAATGAAGCAGCTGAAGAAGAGTTCTGAACACAAGAGATGAGACACACCTTCAGCTAACCTGGTCTCAAGCCATTTAAGATTTTAAGGCTTTCTATCAGCACTTTGAATTGGTCCTGGAAACAGCTGGCAGCTAACGCTTTAATGACTAACATTGCCATTAAATGTTCAGATTGTCCCTATGTCAATTGATGGCAACCTTGATGCTTATTCTGGACAAGCTGATCTATTCAGAAGTGTTTGTTGGATCATGTAAGCATAAGAAATGGACAGATGGATGGGTCTTACTTCCTACAGCTTCCCTCTCACTTCCTCAGTCCCAGAACTCCCCATATTGAACACAGAAATCTAGAACTGTGCTTTTGTCACCTCCTGAAAAAAGTGAGTGTTCTGTGTTGTTGGGGGACTTGCCTGAGCATATTTCCCAGCTGTGTGGAGTTTTCTACTTCATTTAGATGTGAGTACAGCATTTTTTTAAGGGACGTGGTGGCGCTGCGGGCTAAACCGCAGAAGCCTGTGCTGCAGGGTCAGAAGACCAAGCAGTCGTAGGATCAAAACCACGCAACGGAGTGAGCGCTTGTCCCAGCTCCCGCCAACCTAGCGGTTCGAAACCATGCAAATGCAAGTAGATAAATAGGGACCACCTCGGTGGGAAGGTAACAGCGTTCCGTGTCTAAGTTGCACTGGCCGTGTGACCACGGGAGATTGTCTTCGGACAAACGCTGGCTCTATGGCTTGGAAACAGGGATGAGCACCGCCCCCTAGAGTTGAACACGACTGGACAAAAATGATCAAGGGGAACCTTTACCTTTACCTTTACAGCATTCTTTTAGGCTTCATTCCTCAACATGGAGGACCTGGGAATCATGAAGATATGAAGAAAAAAAGAAGAGGGGCCAGCTTTCATGGCCCAATCCACTTACATCCTTCATGTGCTCAGGGAAACATTGAATGGGGCATAATTATGTGTCTATCTACTATCAAAGGTTGAGAGAGATACCTTCTGGATTACAACTCCCATCATTCCCTACTTAGCATGTGTGTTTGGCATGCTGACTGCAGATTATAGGTAAAAGAGTCCAAAAAGTAATTTTGCCAAGTTTTGGAAAGAATCTCTCCCTCGCCCCCAACTTCCCATTTTGTTTATATGTTCTCTCTATATTCCATCTCCTTTCTTTGTCTTTCTCCTCCCCTAGTTGAATATGGCACTCCCTCATGCTTTTATCTGTAAATAAATACTTTTTTCTTTTCTTTTTCTTTGGAAGAATAAATTTAATTAGAGTATCACTACGTTTTTATTTTTGTACTCGTCTGTTGTTTGTCAGGTTGCTGGACTCATAAAAATTTGCATAAAAACATTAGAACAGACAAACAAAACATGATAATAAAAGACAGAATACTACAGAGTGTATAAAAGCTCCATGATAGTCATTAGAAATTATTTGATTGGGCAATCCATATTGCAGGAATTTTTTTCTTTCAGTTTTTGGTGGATTAAATAACAACCCCGCACCATATTTTCATGGCATGTTTTATTCTTTAAAAGTCTTTTCATTAATATACAATAATAATAACAAAAAGTACTATTATTATGCCAGACTGAAGGTGTTAATACTGAATGTACTTAATGTTTCTTTGGCCAAAATCTTGTTGCTTAGTGCAGTAAATAGCTCTAGAGTAGGTCCATTGAATCAAGCTGCATCTGGAATAGGCCCATTTGAATCAAAGGAACTTGTAGAGTTAACTCACTAAATCCCCACTGATTCACTAGCCTAGTATAATTTATTACATGAAGCAACAGGATATTGTCACAATCTACTGTTATCAAAACCTCCTTCCACATATTGCATAAAAATGCAAGGTAAAAAAACCCAAAACCATCACTCTTAGGGTCGCAGCTTGGACACATAACTCTTTTATGTCAACTCAAAATAGGCACCTAAAATTTTTTGTAGTCCAAGAGATCAGCACACAAAACTCTGATTGGGACAAAATCCAATTAGAAAAGACCCATTGAATCAACGGCTGCTATCTTGTTAGTTATGTAGCAAGTCAGAACTAGAGTAGATCCACTGAAGCACTGGGGATTGGGTGAGTTAAGTCTTTTGTAATTTTCATTGATTCAATGGGCCTACTCAAGTTGTAACTAAAGCTAAGCAACAGGATTTCAGTCCATGGGTCTTTGGTAAGTCAATACTTTTGTAAGTCCCTGATTTGATGGGTCTGCTCCTGTTGGGATTAACAACTGGAATTAGGCTTTTGATTTTAAAGCATATAGATCTCTGTTTTCAAATAAGTTTTATGTTCAGTAGGACTAGTCTCTTAGTAAGTATTGCAGGACTGAAATAGGCACAAGAATTTGAGAAGTTCAGAACAAGTTTGCTCTTTCTGCCATCTGTTGCTTTGGGTTTTGCTCAAAAGAAAACTCTTCTGCTGGAAGATCTAAGAATTACCATGATACAGTCAAGTGTTTCTTTCTTTCTTTCTTTCTTTCTTTCTTTCTTTCTTTCTTTCTTTCTTTCTTTCTTTCTTTCTTTCTTTCTTTCTTTCTTTCTTTCTCCATCATTTATTGAGCCCTTTTGCTCTGTTTGACTTCGCCAAATGACAAGGCTGTTTTGAGGCCATAAACCTCCATGGCCCCATGTAGTTATGGCGTGCAACCAAAGACGACGGAAAAGAAAATGAAGTCATAATCAACAACAGCTGCTCATGCCTAGCATTCCCCAAACAAACTTCTCTAGCTTTTATTTATTTGTTTCCCCATCTTTTATGCCTCCCCACCCGCACAACCCAATCACTGGATATCTTTGTGATTTATCGCTTTAGGTAAACTGAGGAAGCCTTAAAGTGATGTTTGGGGACTTCTCTGTTGCCCACACTAGGACACGACCTCCTGAAAGATGCCAGTGATTGACACAAGCTTGATTGCTGTTTGCTTGTTACATTTGGTGGCCAGGATCAAAGTGAAATGACAGTAATTTTCTTTACTCATGTATCATTATTAACTTGGTGCAAGGTTTTGTCATCAAAGCAGGGGGGATGTACTCCATCCTTTAGAGGCTACTATTAAAATGCAGAATGGAAAGATCACATTTTATTGGTTTAGCCTTTCCTTGCACTGCCTATAAAAACAGACAGTGCTTTAAAATGTCTCACTAATGTTCATTTTCCTGAGGGTGGAGCTGACCTCTTGTCATTTACAACTTGGCTGTTAGTTGGGACTAATTAACTTAGACTTTGTTGTTCGGACTCCCTAATCTGAGATTTCATCTCTAATATGTTGTGGGGGAGGCTACATCCATCATAAAGAAAATGACTACCCTGGGCATTTAAAGGTTGGCTGCATAATGGCTCCCTCATCTCCTTCCCCTCTTTTTTCTGTAATACACATCACACCATGTTTCTTCAGAATGGGGAAAACATTTTTGGTAATTTTAGGAGCATTGATGAGACCAGTTCACACAACCCTGAAAGGAGAGAGTGGGTTGTTTGAAGGCTGATGGAGATTAGACATGCAGAAGACAGCCACATACTTAAGCCATTGTGTTACCAGGTTTTATTTCTTTTTTATATATTCAATTAATGTGGTCATGTGCCACACTGGAACATGGAAACGATGGGTAAAGATCAGACATGCAGACACTTGTACTTTTTGGAAAAGATAACCACAAATGCAGGACTCCACTGGGTCTGAGGAGGGTGACCAAAGTTTGGTGTTGCCAAGAAACTAAGCTCTATGGCAAGAACAATGATCTACACAGTGAACTGATCTACACAGTGAGTTGTCCATCTGCTGAGCCATCCAGTGCAAATGACACCAGCTCTTGTGATTGATAGGTAATTTGAAGTTGCCACATCTGGGCTTAAAGATCATAATCCAGTCCCATCATCCTTCATTATTGCCTAAACTGGCTATGGCTGATAGGAGTTTCAGTACAACACCTAAAACCCTGCTCTGTATTGACCTCTTTGATCAGGACAGATTTTAAGACTCTTGGCTTTCTGTGCCTATCTGATCAAGACAGGAAGTGTGTACGGGTGGGTGGGTGGGTTGTGGGACTGCATGTGTTTTTCTAGTGGTATTATGTGGTCACTCAAATCTTTGGTCCCTCTAAAGTCAAAAGAAGAGTGCTCGCAGTAAAGATACCAAGAATATTTACTCAATTTTTCATTCTTGTTGACTTTGGCTGTCTCAACTCAACAAAAGATGTCATGGAGGAATACTTCACGCCACCCCATTTATATATGCTTTTCCAGGTTATATGCATTTTATATCCACATGAATGCCACCAGCAGCAGCATTATATAAGAAAAATACATATGTAGCATATGATCAACATGTAGACCTGACTACCCCTAGAGCCCTCCAGCATCTCTTCAATTTAAAAAAAATGGCTCAGAAAGTTATCTTGTGCTCATTAGAGAGTGTAGGAGACAATTTTGCCATGTTTCAAGGGGCACTCAGTACCCAATTTTTTTACAAAAAACACCATATTGGCCAGTAGAGGGCACAAGGGGGATTTTCCCAGCAGCCCCACACCATTTTTGTTATAAACATGCATGTGGAACCATACGAATTCATGCAATGTCCTAGAATGGGAATGTGTGTCCCAAAGACATTTAGAGGCTGCATAGCAGTGTACAGTACAGTATCATAAAAAATCAGGTTTTAAATGCTTAATTTAAAAAACACACACAATTTTCCAGTAAAGCTACTAGTTGTGTGTCTTCCCTCATTCTTTTGGGAATATGTTAGCTTAGCTAAATATGCTACCATCTGATCATACCAATTTGAAATACAGTAGTGTGGGAATTGGAAGACTACTACACTGGAGGAATTTTTAAGGCAAGAGCAAGACAAGGATCACTATTTTTTTTTCCTCTTATCAATGCCTTAAGGAAATGTTCACAAACTGCCTCTGTGCAAAACTCATGCCTTGCACCTTTGAGAAGAAAAGCGCATGTGCACACAGCAAGGTTGGTTTTAGATGGTAGGTACTGCCACATCTGGATCTGAAGGCTGTGTTGACTTTTTGTTGTTTAGTTAAGTCGTGTCCGACTCTTCTTGACCCCATGGACCAGAGCATGCCAGGCCCTAACATGCCTCCCAGAATTTGGTCATATTCATGAAGCTCAGCATGCACCACCAAACTTTCTTTGACCAGTTGTGAACCTAGCAGGGACTAGTAAATTTGATCATACATCTCCAGTCATGGTGTGCCTTCATTGGCTCCCTGTTAGTTTCCATGCTCCATTCAAAGTGCTGGTTATTATGACCTATAAAGCTCTTAATGGTTAAGACCTCAATATTTGTTGGAACGCCTCTCCCAGAAATCAGCTGTCAATCCCACTTGCTCCTCTTCATTCATGGTGTTAAAACATGAATATGAGGAATTGTGCATTTTCAACTGTGACCCCCTAGCCTCAGAAATAAAAGGCCAGCAGCTTTAATAACAGAATCATCAGGAAGCTGTGAATAATGACTTTTTACAATTATTTTTAGGTTTGTATAGAACTATTCATTTTTATGCTTATAATTATTATCTGTATTTTGTTCTTGAATGTATATTTTGTTGTTGTTGTTGTTGTTGTTTTATCATCATCATCATCATCATCATCATCATCATCATCATCATCATCATTATTATTATTATTATTATTATTATTATTATTATTATTATTATTATTATTATTATTATTATTATTATTATTATTATTATTATTATTATTATTATTATTATTATTATTATTATTATTATTATTATTAATCTTAGAATTGCAGAGCTGGAAGGAACCCTATGGACCATGGAGTCCAGCCCCCGTCAAGGAGGCACAATGGGGAATTGAACTCTGCAGTCAGATACCTAAACCACTGAACTATCCTGCAGTTTGTAATCTTGTGTAACTCACCCAGTGTAGTGCTTGCACTAATGGTCTAGTGTATAAACCAACCAACCAACCAACCAACCAACCAACCAACCAACCAACCAACCAACCAAACAAACAAACAAACAAACAAACAAACAAACAAACAAACAATTGCAGATATTTTGTACAAATTGTACAAAGCACATGGGGGGAGGGAATGTGACGATTCTTGCTTTGGAGCCAAGAAGTTTTGTGGAGGCTGGAGAATCCATGTTGCAATCTATCAGACAAGAAGTAAAACAAAAGCCAAAATAAAACAAAACAAAAATGTGAAGAAGACAAGAATGTTGTGACACCTTAAAAACTAAATGCTATATTTTAGTGCCAGCTTCCTCAGACATACATAAGCATGAGACTGCATATCAAATATATATTCATTTATACATGCTGTTGTTATGTGTCGCCAAATTGCCCTCAATTTATGGCAATGCTATGTATGAGAAATATTCAAAATATCCTGTCCTCAACAGTCGTGCTCAGCTTTTGTAAACTCAAGCCTGTGACTTCTGTTAGGGAGTAATTACATCTCACATTTGTTCTTCTTCTTTTCCTGCTGCCTTCAGCCCCCAGAATAAAGAGACAGGGTTTGGTTAGTAGACACAAGCTGCAAACTATGTGAATCAATGTGATATTTCACACCTAGTAGTGACTTAAAACCACTGTTTGAGTCAGTTCATTTTGGTTAAGAAATGAGACATGGAGAACATTTCCCCCACTTTCCTATTCTACGCATATATGGTCAGAGGTAAGCCTTCTGGGATGTAAAAGAGCTTATAGGACTTGAGTCTCATATTTTTAAAGCAAAACTGATACTATATGAAAAAATCGCCCATATTATTTAATCTGCAAGTAAATAACACCATGATTTTACCACTGGCAACAATGTTTGATAAGTAAAGACTTCCTCCTCCTATTCTGTGGACCTCACAGCTTCCAGACAATGAAAGGGATTACCCAAGAGACATGGGAGCCCCTGGACAAAAGCAGTCATATTTAATTTTGAACATATTGCCCCTACAGATGACATCATCAGCTTTCCATATGCATAGTTGAGCAAGCAGGATTTTAGTTGTAATGTGCAATCGATGGAGGAAAACCATTGGAGAGGT
Organism: Pogona vitticeps; assembly: GCF_051106095.1. Taxonomy (NCBI): domain Eukaryota; kingdom Metazoa; phylum Chordata; class Lepidosauria; order Squamata; family Agamidae; genus Pogona; species Pogona vitticeps. The sequence goes on from NC_135784.1 coordinate 288,357,281, forward strand.
TTTTTAAGCTTTATCACACAGAAGCAGTTTACTCAAGAGTAGATTTAGAATATTCTTTGGTGGATTGTGTCCAGTGTCATGCAGAAACACTATTCCTTGTAAATGTTACTTAATGATTCTTTTTTTTTAAAAAAAAAGTTTTGTAATGAGAGCTAAATCATGGGCTATAGTTAATTTTTAATGATGCCACTAATTCTCACAATGTTTTATTATGTGGTGATTTTTTTTAAAAAAAGGAATGCTATCACCAGCTTTATACATCAATATGGAGGAAGAGCAAACAGTATTTCACTTGCCGTTGACACTATTATAAATCCAAATGGACACACAATGCAGAATCTCATGTTTTAATTATGCTTGAATTACAAAAAAATGACCATATCTTTGCTACAAAGAAAAAGAAATAATTTGTCCTCAGCAATAAATTTTTTGTAAACAAGCATCTTTAGTTCCAAAAAAGACATAGGTAGGATTTGTATAATGGTCATGAAAGTGGTTTTAATGCGACTTTCTGTTTTCATATATCAATTAGACCAACCCATTAAGCATTGCTTTAACCCACACAAAAGTTAAATAATTCAGGGGTTTATTTTGTGGCAAAATAAAGGCTACCATGCTATAATTGCTCTATTCTAAACTATTGATTTGTTTGATGCTACATATTTAGTGTGCTTTTGTTGTTGTTTAGTCATTAAGTCTTGTCCAACTCTTTGTGACCCCATGGACCACAGTATACCAGGCCCTCCTTGTCTTCCACTGCCTCCCGGAGTTTGGTCAAATTCATGTTGGTAGCTTCGATGACACTGTCTATCCATCTTGTCCTCTGTTGTCCCCTTCTCCTCTTGCCTTCACATTTCCCCCAAATCAGGGTCTTTTCCAGTGTGCTAACATAAGGCAAAAACCTATTTTGAAATTAGCAGCAAGACAGAGAGGTTCCCAAAGAAATTTTGTTACAGCAACAACCAAAAAATCATTGCAGATCCACCATTTTTACAAACTTTGCACAATCTTATGCATTTATTCCCTTACACTCTTACTTGGGAGTAAGCCCTATTGAACTTAATGGGATATAATTGTGAGCATATGTATTTTTCTGTCAGGGAACAATAAAACATATATATTATTCCCTGAATTGATGTTCCTGGCTTCCATCAAGAGCAAAGGGCAGGATGAGAAGTACCACAACCCTATGAGGTACGCAGGCTGAGAGATCATTTACATGGTGCTAGATTTATTTCTTCCCCAATGCCTATGGTAAGAAGTCTACCCAGCCTCCATTTATAGACCAATCTACTTTTTAAACTCCACAGACTCTGCTCCTATCAGAGCAATAGGACCTTCTGGTCTGTTGCGGGCAACACCTACAGATACAGATCAAGTAATAGTTTATTTGATTAATTTTATCTATTTCTTCCCCTTGTATACTGCTTTATTAGTGCAAGGCACTACTCTGAGCAGTTAACAGGCAAATACAATAAGAAAAAACTATAAACAAAGTACTAAAATAAGAACAAGACAAATCAATGAACAACACAAACAAAGGTGCCAAGACTACCAGCAATGTATTTGCGAAGGCTTACATGGCCGGGATCTAATGGTTGTTGTGGGTTTTGAAATCCACAAGCACCAGCAGAACTTCAACAAAAAAGAGGAAAGTTTGAAACTCAACAAAACTTGGCTTCCAGCTCAGAAAAATACAGAATGCGAAAGGTCAACGACCTCTGCCCAGCCACAAGGACTGGGGATCACTACACACAAAAGACCAGCTAATGACACCCATCAACCACAGTGACAGATAATCTATCCTCCTTATCACAACAATACACCCAAAACAAGACACACTAATCACCCATCCCCTGAATAAGACAAAAGCCTATCTCACAGCCATAAATACTCCACTCCCAAGCAAACTACACCAGAGCACAGAGTGCTGTCCTCTGAAGATGCCAGCCACGGAGACTGGTGAAACGTTAGGAAGAACAACCTTCAGAACACAGCCAAAGAGCCCGAAAAACCCACAACAACCACTACCAGCAATGGTCAAATGGGTAACACAACTTTGAAAAATTAATTAGAGGGTGCCATAGAAAGCTTCTTTTAAAAGTATTGTTTGAAATAATCTCTTGAAGGTTGACAGGGAGGGGGCCAAGCACAGCTTAACCAGAAGCCTATCATGAAAGGCTGCTGCCACAGCCAAGACGTCACAGTTTCTGGTGGATATCTTTATAGCCTCCTGTGAAGATCTGGTGACATGGGTCAATGTTCTTGAGAAAAGGTGCTCCAATGAGTAAAGAGGGTCAAAACCATGGAGGGCTTTACAGCCATCGGACCCACAGCTAATATTATTTCAATTAAAAGCCTTCTGGAACAGGAAGGTTTTGACCTGGTGCCGAAATGTCGTCAGTGTCGGCGCCAGACAAATCTCAGTTGGGAGGGCATTCCATAGTCTGGGGGCAGCTGCCGAAAAGGCCCTTTGTCTACAAGCCGTCCCTCTTACCTCCTTAAGGGACGGCTCTTTCAAAAGGGCCCCTTGGCTAGATCTTTGTTTACATTTGACACCAGCCTGGCAGCCACATTATACAACTACTGTAGTTTCCCATTCAGTCTCAAGGGAAACCCCGCATAGATGGCATTACAGTAGTTGCTATTGGAAATCACCAGCACATGCACAAAAATCTCCAGTGCCCTCTTGCCCAGTTAAGGGCAGAGATTAGCAATCAGTCTCAGTCTCTGGTTAAAGGCCAACCTGGACATGGCAACATTTTGAGAATCCCATGACAGAGCTGGCTTCAGGCACACCCCCAGACTCCAATCTCAATCCCTAAGTGAGTTACCCCATCCAACTAAGGGACACAATCTTCCAACCTGTCAGAAGGGTGCCCCAGAAGAAAGATTCAGTTTAAGTCTGTTAGCATGAACCAAATGGGCAGAGGAAGATGCCAGGGAGTCCAGATCACATTGGACGGCCTCAGTTTCAGATATTTAAAAGGCGGTGAATTGATCACTGGTGAAATCACCAGGATGAGGCCATTGCTGACCAAGATTAGTGAGGTTGTGAACTACCTAGAAGAACCACCTTCACTTGCTGGTCTGCAGCCTTAACAATAATCTTGATATTGAAGATTTGTTTCACTGATTTTGCAATGTTGTGGTATCTCCTGGTAAGGGTCTTTACCACAACCATGTTATGCTCCAAAGGGTCTCTCCTCCGCCTACTCTCTAGCTATCTCCTTGCTAACTTTATAGCTTGAAGCTCTTCTGTAAATCAGGGGGAAGGCTGAGAGCTGAAGTGGAGAGGGCATTTGAGAGCAACTGCACACTTCCCTCCCCGTCTCCTCTGTGTGACTGCCCACTTCTCAGTGGCAGCATACTTCCCTTCTCTGCCTCCTCCAGGGGCAGTCCGCTTCTGTCCTCTGCTTCCGCTGGGCAATTGCCCACCCAAAGGCAGTACTGTGGGCTGACCTGCCCCACCCCCTCATCTGAGTTGGCAATCACCCAGAGGAGGGAGGCGAGGGAAGCATGCAGCACTCACAGAACACCAGTGCGGGTGCCATGTCAAACCAGGCCAAACGTGCCCATCTCTAGTGGCCACCTTTTTCCTCTTCCAGCAGTAAAACAGGTGATACACCCCATGAGCATTTACCTGCCACTACCACTCATTATTTTCTCCCAAAGTAAGCTGAGAAGAATCTTGTGGCACAGTGGTTAAACTGCTGTACTGCAGCAAAACTGGGCTCACAACCAGGGTTCAATCCCAGGTAGCCGGCTCAAGGTTGACTCAGCCTTCTATACTTCTGAGGTTAGTAAAATGAGTACCCAGCTCACTGGGGGGGGGCGGCAATGTGGAGCCTGCATAATTAATTTGTAAACCACCCAGAGAGTGCTTGAAGCACTATGGGGCAGTATATAAGCAGCACGCTTTGCTTTGCTTTTTCCCAGTTCACATTTTAAAGGGTACTGAGGTGCAGCACCATTACTCTTCACTACCCCCACTCTGCTTAGGGTTGTTGTTTTCATGTAAGCTGAATTCCCTGCTACTTTTTCCAGCCCTATCCTTTTTCCAAAGGAGCCTTCCATTGCTCTTCCATTTGTCAAGAAAGGTCCCCTCCTTTTCTTTTCTTTTCTTTTTTTTCTTTTTTGGGAAGGAGGGAAGGTGGCAGGAAGTGGAGGGATGGCTGACCATTGTTCCCTACAAACAATCAGCAAATGTTCATTCGGCTTTTCTTGAAACAAAAACCCTATTCCATTTTACTCCTTTCTAATACTGCTTGCAACCAAGCAAATTATCTGGTCTAAACTTTGCATGCACCAAAATTCAAAGAAATCATTCCAAAATATACAGTTTTTTAAAAAAATTAGGCACGCATAGACACACAAAACTCTCCAACACTCTCAAAAGAACACGTGCCATCTCACAACATAGATGTAAATAAAATGCTTATATTATTCCTTTGACCACGTGAGGACAAAACCAGGTCAGGAGTTACGTCCCTCATTCATTTATGATGTTTCAGATCTGGGAACATGTTTTTGTTTGCAAATGAGGATCGCCAGACCCAGCTGAAAAAAGTAAATACCCCAAAATAAATATTTCCCTTTAAACTTACAAATGCTGGCAGACCCATTCAACTGATGGACAGTATTTACAGGTGGGTGTGTGAGTGTCTGGACATCAAAATGCTTTATCTGAAATTGTTAACATCCTCAAAAATTAGAACCATCTTTCGAATATATTCAAACCTACATGATGATATGTGATTAAGGTGTACAATCCAAAGGTAGGGTGTCCAGATTAATTTGTTTCAATGGGAAACAAAAGAACCCCTCCCCCCCAATTCTCTCTCTCTCTCTCTTGCTTCAAAAGACCAATATTTAAAGGGTGTTGATTTATGTAAATCAATAATTTATCAACTTGTTCTCGTTCTCTGCTGCCAGCCAGATGCTTCTAGGTTTCCATTGCCAGACGATGTCAGCTGTGGAGCATAATGGCCTTGTGCTGCATGAAGAAATAAGAACATAAATATTTTAAAAATCCTGCTACAGGAAGTAAGGGGAGTGGGGCGTAGAGAGGGAGGGAGGGAAGGGGAGAGAGGTTTTACTGGTTTACACAGAGACTAGCATAGGTGTACATATTTTATGGCTATGCCTTGTCCATTGTGAAGGCGGGAACATCTCTTTGGTTGATTTTTTCCCTTAAAGACACCCTCCTAACAAGCTTTACATTGTGAAGTCTTTCCATGGCAATTTGTTGAAGACATCTGGTGAAGGTTCCTAGAAGACGAACACCCAGCAGACTGTACCTCTGGTATCAGTTGGCATGGCAACCAGCACAAGACTATTCAACATCAGTAGGTTTCAAAAGGTTGAGGCCTAGTTGAAAATCCATTTGGACTCTTACCCTGTAAAATTCATCTTCTTTTAAAAACGCGCTACATTTATTCTCCAGGATCTAGACAGAACTAGTACTTTACAGAAGCAGTCCCTTAAGGGTTCGGTTCAATTTACTGTTTAAACAGCAAACATAATTATTCCTAGAAGCAAAGTCAATACAGGCAACAACATTAAGAGCATGTTACTGAAAAGGATACAATTAAAATGTTGTTCGGTAATATACAAGGGAAGAAAATGTGTTAATATCAAAGTTTAATGTGCCAATTACTACCAGGCAACAGTGGACTAATCACTAATTATATATGATCGTTATGTATTACTAAATGCAGAAAAAAATCAGGTTTTTTACTGCTGACTCCTCCTTTCCCCCTAGCCATCATCAGGTGAAATGTTGTTTTTTACAGCATTGTATATCAATTTTTTTGGTCAACAACCACTCTAGAAAGAACAATAATGGAAAGAAATAATACAATTCACAAGTATTTTATCAAGACAGATGCTCCTAGGTCTTATTTTTGCTACATTTCTCCAAATCCTATGTGTATACCCATCTTATGATTTGTGTTACTGGGTTCTTCACAGGTAGAAATTCATACACATTTCCATATATACTTCTTGTTCACATTTTTGCATGCATTTTTCCATTGAATAAAGTGTTTATGCAATCGCAAATGCACTGATAACTTTGCCTTAATATTTTCTCCTCTTTCTTTTGTTTCCATTACCTTGACTTTTTAGTTTGCAAATCCTTCAGTTCAGGGACCAATCATACTTATGCTCCAAAACATAATGTCAGATGGCGATTCTACATTCAATGGTACTACTGCTAATAAATAATGTGGATGCTAACAGACTATATGGGGGTGGGGAGAGAAGCTTTTAAAATGTGGATTTACTGAAGGACACACAAAAAATTATTTGATCAACAGAGTGGTCAGATAAAAGAATTAAAAGTACTAAAGAGATTAAATAAGGTCCAAAACCAGAACAAGAGAATAATAGTCACAAAGCACAATGGAGAAAGCTTTTTGCACTTTGATTGTGTAATGAAAAGTGGAAACTACATATTATGACAGCTGCTAATTCAAGGTAAACAGAGGTGCAAAAAGGAGATATTATTTGGTTGTTGTGGGTTTTTTGGGCTTCTTGGCCGTGTTCTGAAGGTGGTTTTTCCTAACGTTTCGCCAGTCTCTGTGGCCGGCATCTTCAGAGGACAGTAAACTGATATTATTTGCTAAAAAATGTAGGAGACTGATTTGGATACAACACAATGCCATAGTTTAAAGCACAGTACCCAACTCCAAATAGCCATAGTAATATCCAACCTCTACTGAGAAATCAGGAAAAAATACTATATTTATTATCATGATTATTATTTGTGGTAGGCTGTTACCACTTCCAAATAAATAACAGAGTCTTTTAGCTCCTCGCTTCTGTATGATGATACATTTCACTAGTTGTAGTTTTACATATTCAGCACAATTAGCTGAGGGTGAGGGTGGTCCCGTGGTTATTGGGCTCATAGCAGTTTTTATGCCTCAGAGTCCTGTCAAACACTGAATTAGTGCCCTGGAGTCTTCTTATCCAAGGTATCTAGCTCCTAGGATGGCAAGATGTGGGCAAGCCCCATAGCCTCCCCCATGGACTCAGAGAACCCAGCCACAGGGAGGAACAATGTCTGAAATACCAGCCCTGCAGAGAACATTCTAGAATAACAAGGAGCAGAGAAACCTGACTGGGGTGGCTGCAGGAGAAGGGTCCAACAGGGAGGAGAAAGGTAAGAAGGAACATGTAACTGAAGAGGCTTTGGAAGATGTAAAAGAAGAAATACCTGGAGGAGAAAGGAGACATCAAAGGATGTTAGAGGAACTTGGGAAGACAAAATGGATCAGATGGAGAAAAAAAGAAAGGGATGAGGACTGGTCAAAAAGCATAATAGTGGCCCCCAAATAAGCCACACATACCCAGATGTCCTGAAGGCCACAGTTGTCTACTGGCCATGAGACATTATGGCTCAGCATCACTGCAGTAACTCTCTGGTTAACCATCTCAATGCTGGTAGAGCCAGAGAGGGGAAATTTAACCACAACCCAGGACAGAGATCTAAGAAGGTAGACTGTGAGATACTAGATATCAGAGAAGATATCTGGCCCTGTTAAAGTTGTGTTGAAATTCCTGTAGTTGTAAGAATAAAAGTTCATGTTGCAGTTTTTCTCATCATTGATTGTTAAGTCTGGATCACAACAAAAGGTGTCTATCTCTGGGATAGATCAGATGGAAAGCTCTTTAATCTCTCTAGATTGAGAGCAAAGACCAAAGTCCAGCTGAAATGCATGAGGACTTCCTCTTCGCCAATGATGCAACTGTTGTTGCCCATTCTGCTGAAGAGGTCCAACAACTTATGAATCATTTTAGCAAGGCCTGCTGAGATTTTGGATTAACAATCAACCTGAAGAAAATACAAGTTATGTGCCAGGGTGTGGACTCACCTCCCTCTATTACCATCGCTATACAAGAATTGGAGGATATTCATGACTTTGTGTACCTTGGCTCAACGATCTCTGACACACTCTCTCTAGATGTCGAGCTGGATATAGCATAGCATAGCATACTCACAAAGAGAGTATGGCTTAATAAGAAGCTGACGGCATATACCAAGATCCAGTCTATAGAGTCTGTGTTTTGAGTACATTCATGTACTGCAAGAGTCCTGAACCCTTTGTGCATGGCAAGAGAGGAAGTTCAACACGTTCCAGATGCGTTGTCTTCGACAGATTTTTGGCATCACCTGGCAGGACAAAGTTCCAAATATTGTAGTCCTGAAACAAACTAGAATTGTTAGCATGTATACATTACTGAAACAGTGACATCTATGTTGGCTCAGGCATGTCGTGAGAATGGCTGACCGTCAGATTCCAAAAGATCTCCTGTATGGAGAATTAGTGCAGGGAAAGAGCCCCAGAGGGAGACCACAGCTGCAATACAAGGCGATCTGCAAGCGGGATCTGAAGGCCTCAGGAATGGACATCAACAGATGGGAAACCCTGACATCTGAGTGTTCAGCCTGGAGGCAGGCGTTGCATCACAGCCTCTCCCATTTTGAAGAGACCCTTGTCCAGCAGGCCGAGGCAAAGAGGCAGTCCCGAACCCAGCAAAATCATGGAGCTGGACAGGGGACAGATTGTACTGCATTTGTCTTCAGTGTGGAAGGGATTGTCACTCTTGAATTGGCCTTCTCAGCCACACTAGACGCTGTTCCAAGACCTCTATTCAGAGCACGTTACCATAGTCTCTTGAGACTGAAAGATGCCTACACAGGGTTTGGAAAATGTGTATTAATTTTTGCATGTATTTTCTACCAGCACATGCATTTTGTATTCAATTTTGCTAACACTGGTATTTCCATTTATATTGCCTTCCATAACTATTTTCATATGCAACTCTCGCTACAGTAATGTGTCTTCGTGCATGCAACTCTCCCTTTTTTTGCACCCAGTTTTCAAGCCAGGAAGTAAATCACAGCATTGGGGGCCGTAAACAATCCAAAGGACAGATCTGTTTCATTGTTTGTATTGTTGGTTAGCAGAGATGGGCACAAACCACAAGTTCAGTTTTATTGTGGGTCACTTACTGCCACAACAGATGTTCATCCATTTGGTGCCCCACCCCATCCAGTGCCCCCCCCCACTCAGAGGCAGCCCCCAGAGGATGCAGGCAGAGAAGCTGGGATGCTGCTTCTGAGTGGCTGCCGAATGGAGTGGGTCAGGCTTCAACCTGCAGAATCCTACAATTTCTGCTTTCATTTTTTTTAAAAAAATTTATTTAGGAAATGAAATACAATACCAAACAATTCTTAAACAATTTCCTGTTTCCACAAGGTATTTCAAATTCTATGCTAGAGATCTCCGGTATACTCCTTTAACTGTTGGTGGGGCGGGAGGCGGGTCTAAATACCTCACCAAACTATAAATTCCAGGATTTCTTACCATACTGTTACCAAATCATATCAACCTGATATAACTGTGTAGTGTGGATAGGACTCATATCTGTGAACAACAAGGAATCTGAGAAAATATGTGATGAGACAATGCCAGACAGATAAGAAGTATAGTGGTTTTTCAGTGTAAACAAGAGTATAGAACATAGCAAGGTTATAATCCTCATAGTGAGGAAATATGAGGTAGACTCAGTGAAGAAAATTCTACTGGAAGAAAGATGAATAAAGCAAGGAACATGTCAGGGAGTGTACATACATGATTTTCCGGTAGAAAAAACAAACACAAGTAAGAGAGGTCACCACCACCCAACAATGAGGAACAGAAGTTTTTGAATCAACGAAATTGCTACTGGTTCCCAAAAGATGAGGTAAAACATACATGGTGTGGTTCCTTGACTGTAGTCTGCTGTGCTATAGGAAAGGATAAATTATCATCTAAACTGGGAGATATCTAACTCTCCTATAGCATGAGGATGTTCCTGACCTGGAGCAGGTATGAGCACTTGTAATTGTAAGGTGTTCTCCCTGCAATTCTTGTTCCAAAATTTCTCTCCTAAACTAAACTTTTGGCTAAAATCCTCTTGTGTAGCTATGCAAATGGAGTAACTCTGGAAATAAATTGCCCTAGATTAAGAGGCTGACATATACATTGTGAGTTCCACTCTGTGTCATACAACTGATAGTGTCCATGGTGACTTTTTAACTTGGATCACTTCTCCAAAAGGTACATCACTTGTACTATGCCAGTGTAATCAGGTAAGAGGATTTGGGCCATTGTGTGCAGGTATGTAGGAAACATGATCTGGGAATCTAACAGGGATCTGCTCAGTCTCAAGGACTGTCAGGAGCAACAGACTGAGTGTTGAGAACAGTCAGTGATAAGTGCTTGGAGATAAAGGTAAAGGTTCCCCTTGACATTTAGTCCAGTCGTGTCTGATCCCTGTCTCCAAGCCATAGAGCCAGCATTTGTCTGAAGACAGTTTCCGTGGTCACAGGGCCAGCACAACTAGACATGGAACGTCGTTACTTGGCGTGCTTGGAACACAACAAAATTCTGCTTACACCTTCTGTGTTCAAGTGTAGAGTTTGTTGTTTAATTTAATGCAGAACAGGGTTGACACTTGTGAAATCCTCTGCCATTGGCCTATATTTGCCTATTTACTGGGAAACCAGATGTAAAATTCTGTCAGCTTAAATGTCTTTGTAATATAATGCATTTGCAGCAGTAAAGGATCTGGCTCTAATTAGAGCTCCTTCTTTTTTTTTTTTGTATCAGAAAAGTATTTTTGAGTGTTTGAGGCAAAAAAAAGAGAAAAAAACCCTGAAGGCAATGATTCATGTAACTGATACTCACACATGTAGAGAAGGTAGAATACAGCTGGAACTTGGTTTGGCTGTCTTTGATGCAGAGGTTCCCACTGCCAAAGGAACAAGCCTTAATCTTAATCTGAGCATCTTCTGCTAATTCAGCAATGGGAAAAGGAAAAAACAATTGGCAGGTAGATTTGTGACTTTCTTCCATATGTGCATATCTTCTCTTTGGATTTCAGATGAAATTGACAAACTACAAGGAAGGAAGGAAGGAATATTGCTTTTTCATGGTGGTTCTTAGATCTTCCAGCAGGAGGGTCTTGTTATGAACAAGGCTCAAAGATCACAGGACAGAAAGGAAAAATTCATCCTGGACTTCTTAAATTTTTGTTATTAATGCACTCCCATAACATTCATAAGAAATAAGTCTCATTGATCAGGATAAGGCTTAATTCTGCATAAAGATGCAGGTGGTTGTTTTGAAAAATCTAAATCTAGTTATCCATCGCAATCAGAGTAGACACATCCAATGAAGCATTTACGAAAGTACTGTACTGACTTCTCACAGACTGAAGGAGTTGATACCTGTTGGGACTAAGCACTGAATTTAGCCCTGAGGTTTTCCACTGGCTTTATATGCTCCCTTAGTGGTCAGCTGAATTCTGCCTATGACAACCGCGTTACTAAAAACTGTTTGATAATTACAAAAGTGGTTGACATTTGAAGGCCGAGGAAGTGGTAGCTGCCTGTCCCACCCTTGCGTTCAAATTCTCTGGCTTGATCCATCTGCAGAACAGAGGGGGAAAGGGATAATATATTGTTGACTTCATCGCAGTTCACTTGTCCAGATGCAATTGATCTCTCAAGTCTCTAAACCCAGCTTTCCTTTTCTATTTGACAAACATCAAACTGCTCATGACCCCATTTCAACACAGTACTTCCATTCACACTTTCAACTCTAGTTACCCTTTAATCAAAGAAAGCTGTTTTAACATCCTCACCTGTAGGGTCAGTCATACATCCGTATTGTTTGCAGGCATGATTCAGAAATAAATCTTGCTTCTGCTGAAGATTCCTGTAATGTTAAGCTAACAAGTTCATTCCTGAGAGAAGCTGAATAGTGCATGATTATTCTGATGAACAGTAAACTTTTACAGCGTTTTTTTAAAAAAAGGAAATCCAATTTGAGATCGTATTCGGCATGATATATAGTGGAGGCTCAAGCAATTACAATTTTATGTAGAGTTTGGAGCAAGGATATCTGAAAGACCACCTCCTCCAAAGAAGCCTGCCCAGAATTTAATGTCTTCACTGGGGCTCTGTTACATATTTCATGGTGAGTGCATAAGATGGCACTGGCCCTGAGCATCACCTTGATAGTGGAACTCTGTCGAAAGCATGTTAGGATATCCTCATCCTTGTTGAACTGATGGAAAGCAATTAAAACTGCATTATTCTGTTTGGCCTATGGTTTCAAAAATGATTTTCAAAGTAGTTTAAAACCTGTTATTGCAAATAATCTATATAATTATTTCATTTTTAATAATTTATATATATATATATATGTATATATATATGTATATAAGATTATAAAAGCATATATATATATATATATATATACACGTATGTATACATATGTATGTGTGTGCACTTTTATATATATATATATATATATATATATATATACAGTGGTGCCTCGCTTAGCGAGTGCACCGTACAACGACGAATCCGTATAGCGATCCCCTTTTTCGGGATCGCTATACGGAGCACCCAATCGCCGCAACTCGCTTTGCGATGATTGGGCGTCCCGCGGCCATTTTGGAGCCACCGATCAGCTGATCGGCGGCTCCAAAATGGGCACGGGAGCACCCGAAATGGCCCCGCGCTGTGTTTTCGCGCCCTCGGCAAGCGAGGGGAGGGCGCGAAAACGCGGCGCGGGGCCATTTCGGGTCCGTTTTGAAGCCGCAAAACAGCTGTTTTGCGGCTTCAAAACGGCCGCGGAGGACCCGAAATGGTCCCGCACCGCGTTTTCGCGCCCTCCCCTCGCTTGCCAAGGGCGCGAAAACACAGCGCGGGGCCATTTCGGGTTGCCCGCGGCAGTTTTGAAGCCGCAAAACAGCTGTTTTGCGGCTTCAAAACGGCCGCGGGCAACCCGAAATGGCCCCGCGCAGCGTTTTCGCGCCCTCCCCTTGCTTGCCAAGGGTGCGAAAACCCCGCGCGGGGCCATTTCAGGTCCGTTTTGAAGCCGCAAAACAGCTGTTTTGCGGCTTCAAAACGACCCGAAATGGCCCCCCGCGGCGTTTTCGCGCCCTCGGCAAGCGAGGGGAGGGCGCGAAAATGGCTGCCCGGGGCCAAGAAACTTCTCTAAGTGGGAAGTTTAGGGCCGATTTGGAACGCATTAAATGAAATTTAATGCGTTCCAATGGCTTTTTACTTCCCGCTTAGCGAAGATTTCGTATAGCGAAGGTTAATCCGGAACGGATTAACCTCGCTATACGGGGCACCACTGTATATATATATATATATATATATATATATATATATATATATATATATATATATATATATATATATATATATATATATATATATATATATATATATATATATGTCTGTATATATAGAAAAGTGCATATATATACACACACACACACACACAAACATATGTATAGATTATAAGATTATGAAAGCATATATACTGTGTCTGCAGAGCATACAGACTACATTGGGTGACTGGGTGTACGGTCATCCCAGCTTTCAATCAAGCATTCAGACTCAGGGTGCAACCACACAGCGAGAAATGTAAATTCACTTGTTATTTTTTAAAAGGAAGGAATTTTTTTCCCTCTATAAGCCCCTTTCATTTACAATCCCAGTTTTAAAAAAGATAATTTTTAAAACACGCCATCTACATCTCCCTGCAACTCTGTTAATCAAGAGAAACAACTTCATGCTCACTTCCATTCTCTTTGCCCCCAAACCAGCTGCTGTGCCATCGTGCCAACCACCAGGATCACTCCTTTCTGAATCAGTTGAAATGATCCCATTGCCTGACCCAACGTGAATGGAAGTGATGCCAAAAAAGTAGAAGCCATAGTGATGGAGAAAAAACTATGGATTGGGGAGGAAAACTCCAGACTGATTTACATTTGCAAATCATGTGACCCATGGGGAAGAAATGTGATTCAGCCCATCCCAATCCCAAAGCATTTCCTGCGTTGTTGTTTTTTGTTTTTGTTATTTTGTTTTAGTCACTGTGGTCATGCCCATACTCAGGATACTCACTCAGTTGTGTGCATAGCAGATAGCCAGAAAATTGTGAAAACTACCTGTGCAATTTCCATTATTAATTAATTACTTAATTACTTAATTAATTAATCAATCACTCAATCAATCAATCAATCTATCTATCTATCTATCTATCTATCTATCTATCTATCTATCTATCTATCTATCTATCTATCTATCTATCTATCTATCTATCTATCTATATGCCACCCACTCTACCCAAAGGTCTCTGGGCAGCTTACAATTAAAATTCAATTAAAATACAATAAAAGATAAAATGATTAAAATACAATTAAAATAGATACTCTGAAAATTGCCATCAGGACCCACAGTTGATGTTATTTCAATTAAAAGCCTTCTGGAACAGGAAGGTTTTGACCTGGCGCCGAAATGTCATTAACGTCGGCGCCAGACGAATCTCAGTCGGGAGGGAATTCCATAGTCGGGAGGGCATTCCATTATGCATAAGCTACTCCATTTTGGATTGTCTCATCACAGGATTTTCAAGGGGAGAAATATTCAGCAGTGGTTTACAATTGCCTTGTTCTGCACAGTACTAGCTTGGGTATCACTCTCATTATCTGTGAGAGATTCTTCACAAATGGTAACTTCCTGCTGCTGCCCAGCAGCTGCCCTTCAGGGGTCTATTACCATTGGAACTATCCATTCTCTTCTGCTGATGTCACCATGGCTCCTGAAGAGAGTGGATGAATCTTAGTCTGGTTTCTCAGCTTTCACCATTCCACCTTGGGTGACCCTGCCAGGAGTTTATACTCTGGATGAAGTCTAGCCTTCTGATGGCATTGCTCTGAGCTTCTCTCACACGTTCAATCTCTTCACCATCTATGCAAGAGTGTTAAAGCTGGACATTGAGAAAAGTTGAGAAAGAAAAAAATGATTTGTTTGAAATGTGGCACTGGATAAGAGCAATGTGAATACCTTGGACTGCCAGAAAGACAAACAAATGAGTCCTAGATCAAATCAAGCCTGAACTTTCTCTGGGATAAACAAATATTAGAAGGTACAAAACTAAAAGGAAAAACTCCAAAGTTTCATTCAATTTCAACAATTTCATTCCATCAAATCTGTAATATCTTATGCTTGTGAGCTATCCATGAGACTGCCTGTGTTATCTTTCTCTTTGCAGAGTTTATACACCCTCCTGCCAAGGCAAAAGCAATCAATACCTTAACGGAATGACAGTTCCCAAAGTGGACCTTTCAAACGACAATCATATGTTCTTGTTTTTGTTGTTGTTGTGTCATCAAGTTGCCTCCAACTCATGTCCTGTTCACAACAGCCTTGCTCAGTTCTTGTTGACGGAACATGGAAGTAGGATTGATTGAAGATGGAAAAAGCTACTGTCCATGTAGCTTCTTCATATCATCCAGAAGCTAGATCCTGGGAGGTTGAGAAGGAACATAGGCAGGCAGGCAGGCAGGCAGGTAGACATGTGTGTGTGTGTGTGTGTGTGTGTGTGTGTGTGTCTGTGTGTCTGTGTGTGTGTCTGTGTCTGTGTCTGTGTGTCTGTGTGTCTGTCTCTCTCTCTCTCTCTCTCTCTCTCTCTGTGTGTGTGTGTTTCTGTGTGTGTGTGTGTGTGTGTGTGTGTGTGTGTAACTAACTTCCATTCTTACCAGAAAGATTTGAATATCTTATGATGTTCATATTCTCACTTGAATAAGACCATCCATTATGTCTATGTTCTTTAATAATTCAGGCTGTGATCTTCTATCTTTAGCATTACCTAACCTGAGTTTGGAAAGAGTATCCTGAATGTTCAAGGCTTCAGTATATTGTAGTCTGGATTTTCAGCTTACCCTCTATTCTCCATTCTCTCCACTTGTTCCCCTTTTTGTTGCTGCTGCTAACTGCTGCTATTTTGGTTAGCACCTCTCCAAAGGAGGAGTTCTGTGAAAGACCATGGCTTGGTTACTGCTTTTTAATGTACTCTCCTCAAGTTATTGTTTCATGGCTGTTCTTTGAAGTGTGATAGTTTTGTGTACAATTCTTTTGGAGCAGGCAGCGAAAGCCCATATAAACATCCTAGTTGCACAACATTGTCCTTTCCTTTTCCCTGTGGTCAATTTATATTTCATATCTGTTGCCTGGGGATTTGTGCTTTAGAGAAAACTGGCTACTCAGTCCATTAGCAGATCTGAATTTACGATGATACATCCCTGGCTGTTCAGCTGTGACAGGCAGTGCTCTGCTATAATGAGTAATAAATGTAGATAAGTCATGTGTCCCTATGGAATTCTGGGCCAGAAACTGCATTTCAAAGAAGGCTAATTGTCTAAAATTTATCCAAATTCAATACAAATTTTATTGCCACTAATTGCTTTTCCAGGTTTAGTGGCATTAACAATATTTAAATGTATTTGTCAACCACTCTGGTGCTTTTTGCAGCCCTCGAGAATGAGAGAAGCATCCAGCTGATTTGGACATTTCAACTATTTCTGTAACTTAGCAGTAAATCATTGTGACTCAGGACACCATTTTCCCATTTTTAATCCCATGGGAAATCATGTTTTCACAATTGCCTTCATATTTCCATCATAAACAGCATCTCTCCCATACTTGTTTCGTGGTAGTTTCAATACTACTTTGATTATGTGGCAGCTATGATTACAGCTAACAATGTAGCCACACCTTCCAATGCAACAGAATTAAGCATCTCGTGTAAGGCCCTAGTAGGTCCTTTGAGACTAAAATGTGGATATGTGAGTCACTTATCCAATCTAAGGTGGAGAAAGAATAAATCTATTCCATATTTTCATGTTGCTTGAATGTTCTTCTGGGTCTTAACAAAATCAGACTTCTGACTGGATCGAGTCCTAAACAAACTTGTTAAGTTATTTTGGTATTTGTGTTGTGGGAGAAGGATCCATTCTGAATCCCCTTCTGTTTTTCTAGAATAAAACCAAAAATGAATAGCCTATGGTCCTCCAAATGCCTATAGATTGCAACTTCTGTCACTACTGAGCTAGCTGACTGGTGGGAACCCATATTTAATGACATGGAGGAAAACTGAATCCAAACATCGTCTTTGATCTGTTTTTTTTTTTAAAGACATATAGAACAACAGGACTAAGGAAGGCCATCAAAGGTGATTAACCAGTGTAGAAGACAGATTATGCAGGTCCTTAGCTATTAAAAGCTAATGAATTACAGTACTTCCTCCCTCTCTGTCTACCTCTACTGAACAACAGAATAGAGCACACTTCTTATGCATACATGAAGTTGAAGTTAAGAAGTGCATCATACGACCATGGTTTGAGTGGGGGAAGGGGTCCTGAATTTTCTTATTTTGTGGATTCAGATTCAACCACACATTTTTGCTTTAAACTGAAGTCTTTCTCCACTTTGTTTGAAATCCATCCATGTTTTGCCCTGCTGAATTGGGGTTGTTCCTTTGTTTGTTTGTTTACTTGTTTGTTTGTTTTGGAGATGCCCTTTATGGTTCCCAGGTACATGGCAGGTGGGGACTATATGATCTTCTCCATAATGGGAATGTCCGTATGTATTGGATGTGGACAGTACAGATGGTTAAGAATTTTGGTTTTGATAAAAAGGTATCAGAATCCCCAAATTTCTGCATAACACTGAAAATTCAAAAGCATCTGAGGATTGGCAGGCAGTGGAGCACAACTGACACTTCTGTCCAGTTTGTCCCCATCTCACTGCCAGATCTATTGCATGACAGGAAAAGTGACTATGTACATATTTGTTATGATCAGAGGGAGGGGTGGGGAGACCTGCTGGGAATGCTATAAACTTGTTGCTGTCCCAGATTACTGTAAGAAAGTGGAATAAGTACTAAGTAAAGTAACCTTGTCATTAATACACAAAATTTAGCATGATTGGACAGCTTTATGTATAAAACAGTATCAACAGCAACATTATGGTATGAAGAGAAATATAGTCAATTTACTCCTGCAGCACATTAAATGCTGGTTGCCTATAATTTCCCACTTTAAAACAAGAGCTATGGCAGTAACATTTAGCTTCAATGGAAAATGACAGATAACCTCCACATATTGTAGACTCTAGGAGCAGAGATGTTAGTGACATTCCCAGTGGATAGTGGACGGTAGTGTGGCCATTCACAAAAAAAAAGGAAGATATGTATTTCCAAAAAAGGACAAAATATGACACCAATCTGCATAAAATGGTGTATTGATGATAGATAGATAGATAGATAGATAGATAGATAGATAGATAGATAGATAGATAGATAGATAGATAGATAGATAGATAGATAGATAGATAGATAGATAGATAGATAGATAGATATAGATAGATAGATAGATAGATAGATAGATAGATAGATAGATAGATAGATAGATAGATAGATACCGTGTTTTCCTGCAAATAAGCCCTACCCCCCAAATAAGCCCCAGTTCAGTGAAACCACACCCTCCACCATTGTGCAGCAACCAGAAGAAGATGACATGACTGCATTTGATTAAATGTAGATCGTTGTACATGAAAAAAACCAAAACATTCCCCTGAAAATAAGCCCTAATGCATTACTTGGTGCAAAAATTAATATAAGACCCTGTCTTATTTTGGGGAAAACATGTTAAATAGATGCAAAATGAGAATTACAATGCATTCCATATTCATAGAATTATAGAGCATCTCATCTGTGGAAGAGGTGACTAGATGACATGTGTCATTTTGGTATATGCCATTCAGGTGCTTACTGTTGATAGAGAATTTCAAAGCCCCCAATCTCCCTCTTTACAGGCTTTATCTGCACATCAGACGTGGACAGCCCTTCACCTGGAAGAACCTTTAGAAGAAGAGTCGTCCTCTGATAACTGTTAAATGGAAGTCTGTGTTTTCCCTAAAAGATGACATGTGGCCACTGCAGAGTATGGGCTTCTGCGGCCTGGATAAGTTCTTGCCTCTTCCTGTCACAACAATGTCAGTTGTTTCACCATGTCACATTATGCACAGATGTTTCAACATACAGTGGTGCCTCGCTTAACGAGTGCACTGTTTAACGAAAAATCCGTATAGTGATCCCTTTTTGGGGATCGCTATACGGATCAGCCCCAATCGCCACACTCGCTTTGCGATGATTGGGGCTCCGGCGGCCCGTAAGCAAGGGGAGGGCGCGAAAACGCTGATAGGGGCCATTTCGGGTCATGCGGTGGCCATTTTGGAGCCGCCGATCAGCTGATTGGCGGCTCCAAAATGGCCGCCCGACGCGAAAACATCGCTGGAGGGGTACGTTTGCACACTTATTGGAACGCATTAAACTAAGTTTAATGCGTTCCAATAGGTTTTACTTACCCGCACAGCGATGTTTTCGTATAGCGAAGGTTAATCCGGAACGGATTAACCTCGCTATACGGGGCACCACTGTATATTTAAGGCAGAGAAAATAGCCGTATGTTGTACAAAGAGCTTCAGGGTGAGAGATAGATGTGATCCCAGTGAAATATCCTGGAAACAATTCAAAACAGAGTGATCCTACCTGCACCAAAACCACAGTAGCCTTTGACAGAAAATTGTGTGTAGAAATGCTGTGGGGACAGGCAGGTTCACTATAGCAATTTCTAGTTTACTCGTCTATCATAAGGAGCTAATCATCCCATCCCCACAAAAGACCAAACAATGGGCCAAACACCCATGTCACCACCCCCTTAGACTTTCAAGAGAGGCTGAAAACAACAAAAGGTGTTTTTTTCCAACTATACTGCTAGCAAGAGGAAGAATAAGGAAATGATACATCCACTGCAAGGAGGGAATGGGAAAATATTAATGGAGGACAAAGAGAACGTAGAACTGCTGAATACCTTCTTTACTTCTTTCTTCTCCAAAAAGGAAAGCAGTTTTCAGCCTAGCGCAGGCAGAGTAAAGGGAGATGGGAGAGGGTTCCACCAAGATGGGCAAAGAGGTGTATGAGGACATCTAGAGGCTTTAAATGAATCCCAGTCTTTAGGTACAGATGAAATGCACCCCAGTGTATGAAGCCACATTGCAGAGATAATTGTAGACCCTCCATCTTCAACCTTTGAGGATTCTTGGAGAACAGGTGAGGTCACTGAAATACCAACCCCAACATAAAAAAAGAGGAAGGAAGAAGATCCAGACAACTATTGAACAGTCAGCTAAACATCAGTACTAGGGCCAAGATGATGATACTGTTAGGTACACTAATAAGTAGTTGACATGCCATAGCCACAGCCATGTTCTTCATGATCCTGGAGTGAAGTGCCAAGTCGGGTGGCACAGAGTTCTATCTTGGGACCAGTGTTATTCAACATATTAATGAATAATTTGGGTGAAGCCATGGAGAAGGTGTTCAAGAAAACTGCAGATGACACCAACCTGGGAGTGGTAGTTGAATCAGGATTGGGGATGAGGCTTTACATGAGGTAACAAACCTCATGGGGTTTGAAAATTCCTCATAGAGTTTTCTCACTCTAGCCTATGTCTGTGGGAAATTAGAGTTGAGTGACTATTCTTTACATCCTTAACAGGAACAGGTTTAAAAGTGTCCTGCTTAGGCTCAGTCCTGACAATGATAATTTTTTTGTCCTCTGCCTAGCCAGCAGATATGCCCTGAAGTCTGACTTAACAGCTGTCTATAGCTCAGCTCTGACATACCCAGGTGTCTTCTGATGGTTATCCACAGCTATTCGGAATCAAAGTCTGCCTTGTCCATTTCAAGCAAATTTCTCCACGTTCTTCTTGGTTTGGGTCTATTCACCATAACCTGTGGCCTTTCAGTGGGTTCTGTGTACTTCCACATTGGAACCCAAATTACTGTTAATTCTGAAGCCACCATAAGTGCCACCAGTTAGCACCTGAGACTACAGTTATTTAGCTGAAAGTTGAGTCATGGCAACTGGACTTCTTTCTTGTTAGGCTGAAACATTTCACTACTCATCCAAGTAGCTTCTTCAGTCTGAGGAGAGTTGGTGAGAGATCCCTGAGGACTGAAGAAGCTACGGATGAGTAGCAAAACGTTTCAACCTAACAAGAAAGTCCAGTTTTCCATTACTCAACTTCCAGATAACCACATCTGGATGACTGAGAATCTTCACAGATATCCCCTGGGGGTGGGGAATGGGACACCTGTTTGTTTTTGTTTTGGAATGGTTGGAGTGGCCGCCTTTCTTCTTTCATATTCTGAGCCATTTTGTGCACAATCATGTGAAAATACAAGCACATGGATGACGGCCACGACAGTGATGATCATGATGATGACAAACTGATTTTGAGAGTCTTTCCAAGTTTCCTAGGTGTTCTAGGAACTGCAGTTGGATGGAGGAAAAGAAGGATAGACAGACTATTAATTACAATCAATTAAAATTACAGGCTACTATCCTATTGCCACTCTCATCTACTAGAGGAGACTCATTGGCTTAGTTGGATTGACAAAAGTGTTGACTTATTCAGCAATTGATTCAGTGGGTCTACTCTTCAGCTGAGAGAGCAGGAGAATAATGGCTACTGAATACAGACTCTTGTTATGTGTTGTCAAGTAGCATCTGACTTATGACAACTCTAACAAAGTTTTCAAGGTATGTGAGATATTGAAAGAACTATTCACCTCATGAATGTCCAAGGCCAAGCAGGGATATGAACCCCAGTTTCCTGACTCCTAGTTTGGCAATCTATCCACTATACCACATTGGCTCTCATAATGATTCTTAGAATACCAAATTATAGCTCCCAGAATCTTTTTGGTGTGGTTGTAACAAAAAAGGTAACAGTGTGGTCACATTGGGAATTAGATTGCAATTTAGATCACTTTTGGAATTGTCTGGTGAGATCCATTGCCAGCAATCATGGGATATACAGGAAAATGTACTCCAGCCTCTCAATCTATGCCCAAGCTAGTCCTTTTCGTCCAGCTGTAAGACTACTGCTTTTGGGGGCTATGCTGAAGTGATTCCCCAGCAGACCGAAGAGTTGCTTCAAAGGAGCAACACTCTTAAAATGAGCCTTTCTGGTTCCATCAGGTGCATGCCTTTCCAGATATTTGTCAGAAGACCAGCAGTCGTAAGATCGAATCCACCTGACGGAGTGAGCTGCTGTCACTTGTCCCAGCTCCTGCCAACCTAGCAGTTCAAAAGTATGCAAATGCAAGTAGATAAATAGGTACCACCTTGATGGGAAGGTAAAACAGTGTTCCCTAGTCACGCTGGCCACATGACCACGGAAACTGTCTTTGGACAAACGCTGGCTCTATGGCTTGAAAACAGGATGAGCACCGCCTCCTAGAGTCGGACACGACTGGACTAAAAATGTCAAGGGGAACTTTTACCTTTACCTTAAAACCTGCATAATTTTTTCAGTGAGGTGGCGCCACAGAAACCATATAAATGACCATGGCAAGGGGCATGAGAATATGTTTCTTCAGGAAATTCCTCAAAGCAGCCTGTTCCGTAGTTGAAGGAATAGCTCCAAGTCTCTTTAAAAGGAAATCATCATTTAATTGCAAGTAAGCCTAACTAGGTGTGAATGAGGGTCCCAAATTGCAAGCTTGGAAATGACAAGGACTTTGATTCTCTTGATAACCACTGCAGGAGGAGGGAATTGTTATATAAGGTTGCATTAGGAAGCATTGACAGCTTGTCTCTCTGATTTGCGCAAAACATAGCTCCTCATTTGTCATGAATATGTTTCTACAATTTTTCTCCACTAAGAGAAATAGGACAAAATAAGTGCTTATCTTGTTGCAGTTAGAAGCTGATGATTCAAAAGGAGGAGGAGGAAGAGGAAGAAGAAACAACAATATTTTTTTCCATATTTTGTAAAAGCATCAGCATTAGAACTAACCTATATCATTTCATTTAAAGAAAAGGAGGCAGTGCACTAAAAATTAATCCAATCTCTAAGTTACGTAGTTTTATGTGCATTTATTACACTGAATGTTTTTTTGTGGCTGACCGTGAATTAGTAAAATAATGTTTCACATGAACATTAACTGGCATTCAACAGTAGTTGTTACATGAGGTCCAGCTCATGCAGAAGACAAATGAAAAATGTTGTGGTTCACTATCCTAGCCAAAGGATGGTTTTAGGCAGCAATTTGTCATCCTAATAAAAGGGTCCAAACCTAATATAATATTTCCCTGTTGATTTACAATTCATTAAGTTATTAATCTATTTCTCTTAAATCTTATTCCTAGCTATATTATGCAAAAGTATACAGTAAGATGTAGAGAATATAAATGGAAATTGAGGG
Source organism: Pogona vitticeps (assembly GCF_051106095.1). NCBI lineage: Eukaryota > Metazoa > Chordata > Lepidosauria > Squamata > Agamidae > Pogona > Pogona vitticeps. Next base: position 288,380,479 of record NC_135784.1, read on the forward strand.
CTCAGAAAAGGACACAGAGAAAACTGCTGCAGTGCAGGCTTGTACTGGAGTGTATCCTAACAGCAAATGCTCTGGTTATTTATAAACAGCTATGCCCAGCTTTCAATGTGAAAGAAACACCTGTTGGTGTCCGTGCCTGCTTCTAGATGTCATTGGTGCACACAGACATTCTTTACAGGTCTTGCTGTCATCACAGCCCCCCTCCCTTGGGAAACCCATGGCAACCCCAATCAGGTTCTCTGTCCTTACTGCCCTTGGTGCCAGAGTGTTTTAAAGTTTCATTTCTCACAAAATCACTCCAGGAGGCCTGAGACATATGTTTCACATTCGCTTTTTCCTTTGGCAAACAGAAACCTAGACTTTTGTTTTGTAATATGTAGGAGAATATGGGGTTCCAAATATTAGAAATTGTATTACAGATATTTGGAATGATCAAATTCAGTTTTGGATATACAGTATTCGGAACTGTCTGAATATGGCTTTATTTGGGAATTTCCAAATATTCCCAAATCTGAACACACATGCCTACTTTACATGTTTTTAAAATTCATTGTTGTTTAAATCTCTTTATGTTAATGGTGCACTGTTGTTGCCTCCTCAGGCAGATCATGCTATTTTGTATTTCTTTACAGCTTTCAGTGAGAATAGCTTTGTAAACACTATGTTGAGCTAATTGGATTTCATGATAATCTCACTGGAGCAAGTCACTCAGAATGGCCTTCCTGTGCCAGAGG